>NC_045771.1:33195713-33545713 GCF_008692025.1 Phocoena sinus | reverse complement strand
ACTTAAGAGTGTGGGGTAGTAGATGAAGCAATGCAAGGATATGGAAACAACATAAATGCAAAAGGAGTGAGTGAGCGAATATGGAACCAAAGCATAGACAAGAATTAACCACCTTCTCGATCCTCTTCTTTCTCCACTCACCACATCTATTCTTAAAATACAACTTTCCACCTGCATGCCTCCCCTCCACAAAAAAAAAAGTTCCCTTCAGTTTAAAGTAGTGGCTTAGCAGCACAGATAATGGTGTTCCCAATGTCTTTTTCTGAGATTGCTTATTTATTTGCACAGATGTTAGCTAGTCTCTTTATTACTTCTTATATCGAGTCTTCCCTCCATGTTTATTCTTCTGGTTTTACACCAGCGAAGCAGTGTTATTTCTCTAAGTAAAGGAAATGTACCAAAGTGTAATTTTATAGTGGTCTCTGCTAATTTCCTTCTTTGCCCCCTACCATGTCAGGAGGCTCAGTTCTAGGTTTCCCCACAGGCAGTGGGAACTTTTCAAGGATTCTGGATAGTAACTGACATTTTGTGTGTTATACCTGGTACTATGCTGTGTTTTTTATGTGTTATCTTATTTGGTCCCTAAAATAACCCTGTAAGATATGTACTACTGTTATCCCCATTTTTAAGGTGAGGAAACTAAAACTTGGAGAGATGAATTCACTTGCCAAAGTTGAATCACAGAGTTTGGATTTGAGCTCCAAACCAACTCTAAAACCCATACTCTTAATCAGTTCAATATTCTTGTGTTCTTTTAAGAAAATATGAAAATCTGTCCAAATTGCCTTCTGAAAAATGAAAAGAGAAAACCCAATCAAAATAATAAATATAGCCACACCTCCAAAAGTTTTCCTGTATCCTTTTGTTATCATTCCCTCCTGCCCCACCCCTCCCAGGCCAACACTGACCTGCTTCCTGTTACTATACATTGGTTTTCATTTCATAGACTTTTCTATGAATTATATCATATATAAGTACTCTTTTTTTTGTCTGGATTCTTTCACTCAGCATAATTATTTGAGATTCATCCATGCTTTAACATGTAACAATAGTTCCACTATCAAAAACCATTTTTATTGGTTGTGTAGTATTCCATTGCATTGGATATACTATAGTTTGTTTACTCATTACCAGTTGATGAACATTTGAGTTATTTCCGGTTTTTGACTATTACAAGTAAAGCTGCTATCAGTGTCAGTGTACCAGTTTTTGTATAGATACATGCTATCTTTCACTTGGGTATACCTAGGAGTAGAAAGACTGGATCACATGGTAAGTTTGCTTAACTGCCTAAAGAACTGCCAGATAGTTTTCCAAAGTGGTTGTAACATTGTATATTTCCAGCAACAGTGTGTGAGAGTTGGGTAGAAGAATAACCTTGTTTTTCTAAAATCATAATCATTAAGATCCAATGGGTAGGGGACTTCCATTGTGGTGCAGTGGTTAAGACTCTGTGCTCCCAATGCAGGGGGCCCAGGTTCGATCCCTGGTCAGGGAACTAGATCCCACATGCATGCCACAACTAAGAGTTTGCATGCCTCAACTAAGGAGCCCACGAGCTGCCACTAAGGAGCCTGCCTGCCGTGACTAAGACCCAGCGCAACCAAATAAATGAATAAATATTAAAAAAAAAAAAAGGAAAGGAAATAAAAAGATCCAATGGGTATAAATTCTAAAAAATACATTAGAACACAGATAGAGATCTCCTTTTTTTCCCCCTGGTGTTGAATTCTACTAAAACTTACATGCTTATGAAACTTAAACTAGTATTCCATTTCAGACTTATCTTCAGAGCTCCATATACAAACATATAATTTATAATCCATCCAGTCACCCACTCTAAAAATCTCAGAGTTGTTCTTGAGTCCATATCCTGCCTTAAACCCCACATATAAATGCCAGGTGCTGCTGTTTTAACACCTTAAAAATATCACCGATCTATCCCATTTTTCCATCCTTAGCTTAGTATCTCATTATCCCTTGTAAGAGCCTTTTCAATGGTTTCCCTGGTTCCAGAATTGGACTTAAAATCCATCCTCTACACATAAAGCTGGGGAAATTTTTAAAATAAAAATATGACCATGTTAGTGCACCTAACTCACACGATAAGGTTAAAGCTACCTTTTCACATATGGCCCTCCATCTTTCCAGTTTATCATTCATCACTTCCTGCCTTTCCTTATTCCTTAGAACTGCTTGTAAATCCCTCACATACCATGCTGTCTTGCCTCTATGCACTAACACATGCAGTCTACTGTCTCTAGAATGGCCTCCTGCCCACTATTCACCTAATTAACTCACCTCTGTTATCATGTCCAGCAGGAAGTCTTCCTCAAGTCCTCAAGTCAGGTGAAGTTCTCCTCATTGGTAGTTCCATATTTCCATTTACTTCTATGACAGCACCATCAGATTGTTTCTAATTATCTGTTTATGATTCCCCCCACCACCCCCAGAATATAAGCTCTTTGGCACAGTGGTGTATCTAACTCATTGTTGCATCCATGGTGCATAGAGCCATGCTTGGCACTTAGCACACCCTCAATAAATCTAGATTAATGAACAGAAGTGTCAAGGTCTGAGAGATTTGGAAAAAGAGTACCTGTCATAAAGTTTTGGGATTCTAGGATATATTGGATCATAATTATAATACCAGTAGAGTAGGGACCTGCAAATCTGCTATTAAATGCATTTTGACATAGTATGTGGGTGTTTTAAATTTAAAGTATGCCTAGATTATAAAGACTGCCTGCCTGCACTGGATAGGTGTGGTTTTTAGTCGTTACCCCTTTGTGTATGTGATATAATTTCACTGAATAGGTTTGGTTTTCAAGAGAAGTCAGCACATTGTCACAATAAAGTCATCACATGGCAAGCTTCTGCAGGATTCTTCCACAATCTTGTTGGTAACATCTGGCCCCTCAGGGAATAGAAAGTTGAGGCCTAGATAATAGTTTCTTAAGGACTTCTGAATTGCATTAGAAAATTATGTGATAAATATATCAAGGGGTCCAAAATGAATCTCATAATACTGTACAAAGACAAAAAATACCTTTTGAATAAATTAAATAATTAGTTCATTGTTTGGATACCTTTGACCAAAACAGGGAAATGCCTCTTCAGAATGGCTCTCATCTTCTGAGGATGCATCTGCATATGAAGCAGGGCAAGGATGTGTGACTCAGAAATTCCATTCACTGGAAGTCAAAGGCACAATTTTTTTCTATCTGGGCTTAAAGCCAATGATACCATAGCCTTAATGGATCCAGTGTAGCTGTGAGTCTTGTGACCTCAGGAGTATAATCATAAAGATAAATTTAGAATAGCATTCCAGGAGATAGCTGACACTCTATTATAAAATGAATAAATATGGATAGGGCATAGAACTGGAAAAATTACATCACTATATACATGAAGTTGCTACAGAAGAGTCTGAAATTTTCACTAACAATTATCCCCCATCTCTCTCTCTCAAACACACACACACACACACACACACACACACACACACACACACACACAAAAACTGAAGTTATATGCCCTCCTCCTCAGTCTAGCTTGCTGAAAAAAAGAGATCTTGTGATTCAGGTTAAATTAAATTCAATTAAAGAAATAGTTACTGTACTTATTAAGTATAAGGCAATTCTCTAGGATACAATAGTGAACCACGTCCCATGGTATACAGTATGAAGAATTAATTTAGAACAAGGATAAAATGGAAAGCAATGTTAAATTAATATATTCCTTACATTATATATTACCTGATATTAATACTGCTACATTTTATTTCAATAGCCATTAACTGATACATATTTTGATCCTCAATTTTTTTCTTTTTTAAAATCTTTTGTCTATTTCTTGGAACCTCCTGTTCTTATTTTATTGATATGCTACCTCTTGAGTGTCTCTGAAGATAGTAATGATTTTTTTTTTAAGTTTTCTGTTTTCTCCATTAATTCCATTTCTTCAATTTGATTTTTCTCAGTTTTTTGGTGGTTCCTGGTGTGTTTGAGAATCCCTTTTTGCTCTCTGTGGTTACAGGCATTTACTATAGGATTTTGCAATCAGTTATCACAGAGGAAGGATGGTCTGTGCTACCAGGCTGAGGGCAGAGCTAGCAATGTATCTTTTAGGTTTTGGGGGCTTCTTGCTGCTCCAAAAACCTCTCTGTCTCCCTCTGTCTCTGTCTCTCTTTGTCTTATATGCTCACATATGCTCATTATCCTTCACTGTGGGGAAAAACATTGCTAAAAAAAACCCCTCACATTTCAGCAGAAACGCTGGAAAGGAAAATAGATAACTGGCTCAGCTGTGCCAAATACAGTTTTATAAATATGCACTTTAAAAATGCCAGGGTTTAATCTGATTCTGACAGCATTCCTGACATGAATTTCACAAGACCCTTGCTTTCCAGAGTCAATTATTCTGTATATATACACATACATAACCTGCCATCTTGCTCTGCTGATTATCATTCTATATGTGTGTGTGCATTTTTCTGACACAATGGTCCACAAAATTCTCAGTGTTGTAAAAATAACTTTATTTCCACTAATAATTTTATTATCTATCATGAGCTCCCATATCTACATGATATTAAAAAAAAACCCTCAATTTGGTCAACTTCCATATTTCTCAATCCTATCCAGGGATTCCTTTTAACCAATTCCAAGTTTTTAAGGTATATGTGCTCCTGTTTTATCCCTAACCCATACTCCTTGTTCAAGAGGTGGTCATTAGAGAACGGCCACTGTGTCATGGTGGGGGGAACAGGGAGTCTTTCTCTCAGTCTCCCTTTTTCTCTATCCTGTGTTGAGAACTTTTCTAGTGATGTAACTTGACTCACAGGGAACTGGACAACGTGTGTGAAGCATATGTTACACTCAGAGGGCAAATGCCCACGGGTGGATCACCTGGCACTTTAGCACTGCCAATCCTTCTTATCTGTCGCTGGGAAAGCACTCACATCTCTGCTTATTGCTTTCCCAGTCCCAAGACCTCTTAGCCAGCTTGTCCTTTCTCTCAAATGTAGATACATCATTTCACTGTCCCTACTAGAGCGCCCTGGTAGACAGAGTGTACCACATCCATGACGCTGCTGCCTTCTGAGATGTTAGATGGGTAGTGGGCCACAAGACCCTTTATCCTCATATTCCTACTTAAAGTTAATTAGATCATTTCCTCCCCACACCACACCCCCACACACACACACACCAGACTCCTACGTTGGGGAGTGACAAACTCATGGCCCCTGCAATACTTCTAACTTATTTCCTAAACTCTCCACTTCCCGTGAAGTTCCTTTGTCTAGTATGAAGGGCAGAAAGACACACCTATTCTCCCTGCTAGTGGAGCTGCATCAAATCGTCTTGGTCTTAAACTGAGATATCTTTTGACTGTAGAAGCTTAAAATATAGCTTAGAATAGGATGTAGAAGCTCTTTGTTCTCATGTGTGGGCTTTTCCTTCTCTGAGCAGTAGGTGCACCCCTCCCTCATTGCCTAATAGGAAGAAGGTGGCATTACAAGAGGGAAAACAAGAAAGTTGACATTAGTTAGTATTTGAACTGTTATCCCACCAGAGATTAATACTTCCTATGCCATCTTGCCATACACTTCTTGTCTTTGCAATGAGACTGAATGGGGTTGTCCCAATGGGCTTTTAGCCTGAGTCTGAATCAGGCTGGAATCATAAACTTCAACCTTCATGGTATACTGTAGTTTGTCTTCATGTCAGTCTTTGAGTAGGCCAAGTGTGGTCAGCTCAGGAGAGGCTGAAATAGTCTGTGATGAAACTCATTGATATAATGTTAAATTCTTTCCCTGTTTTTTTCTGGAATGATCTTTCCTTTGTCTCAATATCTTTTTTTTTCGAATTTTATTTATTTGCATTTTTTCCAGATGTATTAGGGACTAACTGACAAACATAACTGCATATATTTCAAGTGTGCAATGTGATGATTTGATATACATGAACTGTGAAATGATTACCACGATCAAGATAATTAACAAATCTGTCACCTAACATAGTTAACTCTTATTTTGTGGTGAGATCCTTAGTCCAATTTTTAGAAACACAGGTGCAGTCTAATGCCTGTTAGTGAAAATTGGCAGTGGCAAATTAAAACAATCATGCCTATTGCACTCTGTTTTTCATTGCCTCAGGTCCCACTTTGTACTGCAAGACTGCATTCCTCAGGGCTTGGCAGAGAGAGAGAGAAAGAGAGAGAGAGAGACCCAAAAGGTCATATCCTAGGTCTCTAACATTCAGGACTAACAAACACAAGGATAAGGATAGCATTTTTTTAATGTTTTGATAGAATATATTCATCCTCTAGGCAAAGAACAAATAATTGTGAAGGGGAAAGAATCAAAACCCTCTTTGTAAGAAAACCATTTACAACAAGGTACTGCTTGAAAATTTGAAAAGAAAGTCCAATCTCACTCCTAAATTTATTAATTAGAAGGAAGATTAATACACTCCATAGTAACTAAAAATGTTTGAACTAATTCTGAAATATCACCTAACAATTTTTTAATGTGATGCTTTTTTTAATTCTTTTTTTTGATAGGGAAATGACATAAGCTTTTCATACTTTGTGCATGTTTAAAGTAAGAATATTTATAAGCAAAAGTAGCATTACTTCATTGATTCAGAATCAGGAATTATGATCTCAAAGTTTGTTCTTCAATGGAATCTTTTAAAAAATCACTTAAGTGTACCACAGGTTTCTTTTGTGAAATACATTTTTCAAATGAACAGGTCAGAAAACTCTGGAGTAATTCAAAAACTCTTCTAGTAAAATTTTATAATCTGAAGTCCAAGTTAGAGCCTTAATTCCAAACAAATACGCTTTCATTTCTTTTTAACCTGGAATTTTGCAGTCAATAATATGCAGATAGAAATATGAAAAAATTAAATTAAAAGTTTGTTATATTCTATCTATATACTATCTGAGAGGCATAAGAATTATCTGGGAAGAAAGAGAGAAACACCAAATATTTTAGTACTGATTGCCATCATCATAAATAGTATTTTGGAATGATAGCAAATCACTCTTGCCCTGTTAGTACATATCTATATACAGGGAGAAAAAAAATAACTAGTACACAATCAATTTCTGGCAATGGCAATTCTCATTTTGATACATCTTGGAAAATCACCAAAGTCAAAATAAACATCCAACTGTCCAAAAAGCACATGGATTATTAAAATTAAAGTCCCTGTGCCATATTTTGGAGCTAAATACCAATTCAGTACCTGGCCTAGAAAAAGTACTCAAAAAATATTTTTAGAAACAATGAAAGAAAATGCTCATTGGTCTACATATTGGTCAGACTGGTATATCGGTGAATGATAACACTGGGTTCAAAGATCAACACTATCTCATTTCACAAGAGAGATATGCAAAAAAATTACAATGCACTGTATTAAATGGAACAATAATGTCACATCAAGTTTCATGGAAATATAATAAAGAATAAGTAATTCTGTCTAGACAGTTTGCTGAAGTAGCCACAGAATGAGTAATATTTGAGCTAGTTTTTGATGCATGAGTAGAATGTAGGTAGATGGAGAAGAGCAAGAAAGGATCTCCCAGAAAGAAGGGTCAGCATGTACAAAGCCTTAGCATTAAAAGTATCTCTATTTGGGCTTCTCTGGTGGCGCAGTGGTTGAGAGTCTGCCTGCCGAAGCAGGGGACATGGGTTCGTGCCCCGGTCCGGGAAGATCCCACATGCCACGGAGCGGCTTGGCCCGTGAGCCATGGCTGCTGAGCCTGCGCGTCCGGAGCCTGTGCTTCACAACAGGAGAGGCCACAACAGTGAGAGGCCCGCGTACCGCAAAACAAACAAACAAACAAAAAAATCTCTATTGAAAGCACAGTGAGGAGTTCAGTAGGGCAGGTTTCGGGGTGTATGTGTGAGAAAGCAGCACAAAATGTGGCTTGGGAGTCAGGTCCAGGCTAGCTTGTGAAAACATTTTTAAGACATTCTAGGATTTTGAACATTTTCCTATAGTTCTCGGGAAACTACTGAAGTTATTTAAGCAGAAACAAAGTATCTTTGAATTTGAGTTTTATAAAGTTTGCTTTGCTGGTAGAATGTAAAAAGGCTCAGTTACATACAGAGGAGCAAATTAGCCTCTCAGGAAAGAAATGCTGAGAATTCACAAAGAATTCAAATACAGCTAACAAGTACTCAACACTCTCTCCCCAAGTGCTTTGCCCTCAATAAATACAGAATTCACTAAATGAAGGAACAGATGAATGCATGTCTATCAGAGTTTGCTTTGATATCAATTTTAAAAACAGCAAATACAGTTTTAGTGAAAGAGAACTAAGGTTGCAATGGGCTGATTAACAGATATTCTACAATATATCTTAACCACTTACTTTTCAGAGAGTTTTTTTTTATCATTTTTAGTTGTATATGGGCTCACAAAAATATTAAAATCAAATATAAAGTAGTAAGCTATGCTGCCGATTGTATTGTACTACATAGTAGTATATTATACTGTTTTTATAATTACAAGGTGTTATATAATAGAAAATATATTGTATATATAATGTATATAATCTCTAAATATACAATGAGAATTAGATAATTATCAGTTTTATTTTCATACTGTTTTCTTTTTCATAATTAACTAAAAATTCTAATTTCTTAGAAACCTTGATTATTTCATATTTTATAAAAAGTATTTAGAGATAAATGCTATTTCCCCAGAAGAGTTCCAATAAGACATGATTTTAAAAGTTTCCTTGAAGAGTTTGTTAGAATTTAGATGTTTATAGCTCAAAGATAGATGGATCGCTAAGCAACTTTGTGGTAAGTCACCATATCTCTGAGGGTCTACATCCTCAATATGAGAGATGAAGTAAGCACTGGAGTTTCCTACCTACCATCCACTCCCCAATCTGCTGGTAATAACCAACCTCAGCTTGCTTGTTCACATGTCCCATGAGGAACTTGCATGCTTCAGGGAAAGCTGACTCCATCCTGGATCTAGAAGTGAGGCAGGCAGCTCTGGCATACACCAACCTGGACAAGCCCATCCACTGGCCATTGGTACTAGAGGCTGTATGACCTAATTTCTCTCTATGAGACTAGAAGAGGTATTTGCAGGGGCTTCTATAGCAGAAACTTTCTCTTCTGGGAAACAACTGGAGACAATATCTCTTCCCTTTTGGATGATGGCACCTAGAACAACCATAGTCAACTCCCTACCAGTTCCTCCATGTAGCTGATGATGAGGCTGACATCTTGAGAAAGGCAGAACCATGAAAATCACAGAGAACCAAACCAGAGCAAGATAGGCTGTTCTAGAGTCTTATATATCTCTGGGGATATTGGTTACATGAGCCAATAAATCCTCTACATAGTTTAAGCCATTGTGAAATAGGTTTTCTGTAACCTACAATGAAAGGATTCCCAGGGGTATAAGTTGTTAACATAGAAATGACTATAAAGACATCACAAAGGAGCAGCTAATGTGGAGACACTGCCTGGGCTGACTCTCAGCTCTATATCCTCTAGCTATGTGACCTTAGGGAATCACGTAGACTTGCTGTGCCTCAGTTTCATCATCTGTAAAATGCGGATAATAATATATACCTCACAATGTTATGAGTTAGTAACCATAAATTAATAAAAATGAGTTAATGTATATGAAGTGTTTAGTATAGTGCCTAATGCACTGTCGATGCCTCAATAAGAGGTAGCCTTTATTAAAGTCATTCTAGTCTTAAAGAATCTGTGGTTCAATTATTTATAATTATGTTATCTAATGTTATCTATGTTATCTACTCCTCAAGCCCTCAGCCACTCCCAAATTTTCATGCCTTATCTCTCTCTCTGACCCTTTGCCTTATGACTTACAAAAACCCACTGCACCTACCAGAAACAATAATAGTGATTAAAGGCTCCCTACCCATAAATTCAAATGCTTAGTTGTTTTAATAATACTAGCTTACGCTTACATATACCTCCTTCCATAATGACACTTGTTAAAACCAATATCAGTCTTGCTATATACCTCTCACTACTCATGCAAGGTCAGGTCCCATGGCTGGGAGTTTCACCAGTCTCTGTCCTGCTTACTCCTAGCTTATTCCCTTCCCTTACTACTAGAGTTGTTGAAAGTCTAACATGTTTTACACATACCCAAGCTTTTCTGAAATATTAGAATCAAGGACAAAGGCTTGTGGCTATCTTACAGATTTTTTAAATTCTTGTAGTATTTCATTTTAGTTATGACCTGCATTCTTCTTAATTTCTCCTATAACTAATAGTATTATAGCAAAATTCTAGTTCACTTTTGTTAAGTATGGACAAACTTAACAAAACTTACTTAACAAACTTTCCATTTTATAGACACATCATTTATAGAGAAAATAAACATCCAAAGAACTATCTGTAAATAAATGCAGGTTTGGTAACCACAAATAGTGCTACAATACTCTTATTTTAATTGAAGTATAGTTGATTTACAATATTATATTAGTTTCAGGTGTAAGCATAGTGATTCAATATTTTTCTAGATTATATTCCATTTAAAGTTATTACAAAATAATGGCTATATTTCCCTGTGCTGTATAATATATCCTCGTTGCTTATCTATATTATACATAGTAGTTTGTATTTCTTAATCCTATATCCCTATCTTACAATACTTTTTAGATGCTTGTGAATGATTTTTGTTTTGGCTCTTAAGCCTGAATTGTCCAATATGGAAACCACTAGCAATACATTGTTATATCAATTTTTATTAATTAAAATTAAATTAATTAAAGATTCAATTCCTCAGTTACCATAGCTACATCGTAGGTGCTCAGCAGCTACTAGGCACATGTGACTAGAGTAATAAGCAGCATTATACAGAATGTCTCCATCACCACAGAAAGTTATACTGGACAACCTGGACCTAGATGGTGCTAATAATGGTGAAATATATCTGTAAGAGAGAATAATATGCTAACGACCAGACCAAAGTCTTTTAAGTTGTTAAATCCTGTCTTCCTTGTGTTATGAGTAAAATAAGATAGGTAAATGCTTCATTTTCTTGTTCTTTCTTATCACACAAATAACAAATATTATTGACAAAGTTAAAATACAAAGAAGTAAAAAGAAAAGGAAGTAATTCACAAATCACTCTAAATTGGGTGATGCTTTGATGTAGAAATTCATTTCTAAATAGAGTAATGATTGATTCTTCTACTTTTCTGTTTAAGGCACTTTTTCCCTTGACTTTTTCAGTAGGTAATAAATTGACCTGCAGTGAACCTCACAAAAATCTAGTACAATGTTACATATTAATATGCTCATTTGTTAAGTAATTACAAAAAATTCCTTCAAATTAAAAAAAAAAAAAAGAGTTTGCAGAAACACAGGTGCTCCATCCGGGGGGGAAAATGTAACACTTTAATGAGGAGTAACTAATTTCAACTATTAGGAAATGCAGGGAATCCCATCCTTTAACAAAAATATTTTCACATTCCCTTTGAAGAGCAGAGTGGTAAAATGCTGAGGAAATGAGGCCTTCCTGTTTCTGCCACATGTATATAATTATCCAGCTGCATCTCCAAAATAAGTATGGCTGGGAAGTTCTTTCAAAGAGCTCCTTGCAGCTGAATACCAAAGGAAATTTGCATGTTTCTAAAACTACTGTTCCTGTGGTTCATGATGGAATTATGAGGGCTCTCCTGTTTTTGTCTCTAAATAAAAATAAGTAGAGTTAAGTGATTTGAACCTACAGGATCTCATTGCAGATTTTCCTCTTTTATAAGATGGCTACGGAATAAGCAAAGAACATTTTGATGGGGACAAGTTCACTTCATTTACCAAGTGACCAAAGGCCAGGCCACTATAAAAACTTTGTTCTACTTGTATTTCTAACTATAATCAGATTTTTTTTAGTGTTTTATAAAAGCTTATTAAGTACTCTTTATGAATCTTTCTGAATCTTTTAGAGCTTTTTTCTTCTATTCACATCTAAGAAAAAGTATGTCACAATAATTATGTCATGCTTTCCTTTTCTGGGCAAAATATATTTTACAGATGATACTCTTTTATTACAACTATTAATCTAAATGAGCTTTAAGTGGTAATTCCTGTCTATTCTGTTTCCAAAGAAGGCTGATGAAGCCTGAGCTGGTGACACCACCAAGACACATTTAATGGCAGCAAGAGGGGCATAGTATTTGAGAGATAAAAAACAGAGCAAGAAAGTGGTTCTATGCTCCAGCTTCAGCACTGTGGTCACCATGCTTCCTCTCTTGGATGGATCGTTTCATTAAGAAAGGGAACTTTTACCCCAACATTAAATTTAAGAGTTCAAAACCACTAGGACATTTGTCATATAATGTTACTGAGAACAAGGAAGGGTAATGGTGGAGGAGCAATCAATAAATAAATAGAATCAATACATGCTAATAAAAAAGATGAAACCTTCTAAATGAAAAAAAATTAATTTAGCCAAGAAATTCTTTTATGTAAAAGAAAGAAGTTTAAAACATAGAAATGTGTATTTGGTAGGAGATATTAAAATGTTAATCATCTTTAAATAGAAAATAAAAGACAGTCCTAGATCAGGAATTTATGTGACTAAGGAACGATATATAACAGAATTTTTTTATGTGAGTTTAAAAAGATGTGACTAATTTCTGTGTAATCCTTTTGTACTATATTTCTGTTCATAAAAGTAAAACAATGTCATCTCCAAGTTTTGATATTCAGAAAGTTTCCCACAGGGAATATAAAATATATATATTCTTTCACTTACTTTATTCTTCCACAATTAAATCCTAGCTTCACTTCCCACCTATTATGGGACTGTGAGCAAGTTATGTAGGCTCTCTGTCTTGGCTTCCCCACCCGTAAAACGGAGAAACTAACAGCACGTATGACATGAAGTTGTTATAATGGTTCAATGAGATAATGCAGATAAAGTGCTGAGCACAGTGCCTAGAATATAGTTAAGCCATGCAAAGTATCACTGGCTTTAAGTCTACAGAGATATTTCACAGGAACAAGCAGTGATCTACATAGTTGATCAACCCGTGAAAGGAAAAAAAAGCAAATGTGACAGAAGAGGGTAAACATCTGTGTCCATTGAGGTATGGCTCTAGTTGGCAATGGATTCTACACCTGTGGATTTCAGATGACCAACTGAACATATATAATTCCTAGTAAGTATACTTGTCTGCTCACAGAGCAGCACTTTGTTGAACAGTGTTAAACCACAGAACTTTCTCTAATAATGGAAATGTTCTATTCTTCTGTGTCCAATAAAGTAGCCTCTAGCCACATGTGGCTATTGAGTAATTGGAATGTGGGTAGTATAAGTGAGGAACTGGACTCTCATTTTACTTTTTAAAAATTTAAGTAGCCACATGTGCTATGGCTACTGTTTTAGATAGCACACCTATAGAACAATATAAATAAACAGCATACTGAAGTCACATATTTAAAACAAACTTCTTTCATCACTCTGCATTACTCCAAAAATAATAATATTTTTTAGAGGTGAGTTCAAGTACTTTGCATCACTCTTAAATTACAGCATGCTACAATACCCAGCAGAGATATAGGTAAATGTTTAAATCAACTAATCCTAAAATGTGGTATAGCTACACTTCTTAGATCTATAGCCGCAGACCATTTGTGAAGGATTTAGTACTTATAAAAGAGATAAATTGAACACATAGAATTTACTATTTACTTGCTGAGATACAATGCTAATTACAGAAGCAAATTAACTACTCTAGCTCTATGTATGATAATACAAATTGAGGATTCCCTTTCTGGTAATGGCTGAGGAGCTCCTATTGGATCAATCCTACTGCAGATAACAACTAAGGAAAAATATCTTAACAGAGCCTTAAGAATCTGTGGGAGAATAGAAAAGATTTCCTGTGTGTGTGTGTGTGTGTGTGTGTGTGTATTTGTAATCCCAGAAGGGAAGGGAGAAAGATAATGGGGCAGAAAAAATATTTAAAGAAATAATGACAAAATATCCCAAATTTTGTCAAAGATATAAAGATTTCAGAAATTCAGCAAATATCAAGCAAGAGATATACACAAAAAACTAAAAAATGAAAAAAAACTAATAAAATATAGTAAAATAGATTTCATAGTATGTGTATTATGCCACATACATTCACACACATCACATCATGTATCATTCAGTGATATATATATTGTCACACTGTGTATGTACTGTCACATACGTTGTATTGCAGGGCTCCCCAACCCCTGGGCCGAGGACTGGTGGTGGTCCGCAGCCTGTTAGGAAGTGGGCCGCACAGCAGGAGGTGAGCAGTGGTCAAGCAAGCGAAGCTTCATCTGCATTTACAGCCGCTCCCCATCGCTCTTATTACGCCTGAACCATCCTCCCCACCCCACCCCAGTCCGTGAAAAAACTGTCTTCCACAAAACCGGTTCCTGGTGCCAAAATGGCTGGGGACCGATGTTTTATTGTACTAGCTCTGCCTTCCAAACCAAGCTGTGTGTTTCCCAAGGTAAGGGATTTTATTTGTGTTTCTACTTTAGTTCCTGGTACATGGTACAGGATAAACATGCATGAATTGATGAATAAAGTGTCTTGACAAGTTACAAAGAAATTTAGTGGTAGAACCAGAATTAAATTGAGTTTTTAGTATTTGTCCTGCCTCTACCTCATCTTCTCTCCTTTACCTGGTTAGGGATACAAAAACTTCCCTCTTAGACATTTAGAGATTTGTTTACTATGTCAAGTGAAGGTTAAACAGGTTTTATGAAACTAATGTACATGTTAATTCACTGAAGTCAGCTTTAAAAAAACAGGGATTTAGATATAAATAAGCTATATACAAACTTGACCTCCTAAGTGGGGGAAAAGTTAAAGCTGGACTTAATATTTCTGCCTAGTGCAAGTAATCCCCAAAATAAAAATCACGTCCATAAAGTGAAACAGGAAAAGTTCCTAATATTGAAAAGCTATCCTTAGAATGTATTTTAGGTCCTCAAAAAACTTAAGGGGTATTTATGTGTGCTCAGACAGATTAATACTTTCAAATAATTATTGTTACTAAGAATAAAAATAACTAACAATTAATGTGTATGTAATAAGTGTGGGCATTTTGCTATGTTTTACATGTATTATTTTATTTTAGACTCTTGGCGGCTCTCTAAGATAAATACTGTTATTATTCCCATTTCACAAGCTTCAAGGGAGTAAATCAAGTGTCTAAGGTCACCCAGTCAGTAAGATGATGAGCCAGGACTGGCACCCACTGCCTGCTCTCCAAGCAAGGCCCCTTCACCACCAAGCTGCACTGCCTCTCTTTTCTTGAAGTCAGCTTTCCAAAAGATCACCTTCAGTCCAGGATAAAGCTGGTACATCAAGACATGCCCCGAAGCTCACAAAGTGGTAATGAAAATATCCAAGAAGATTGTACTATTAGAGGTCAGTAAGAAAACAGGGAGATGTAAATTTGACATACTTAAAAAAATGAATCATGCAGACATTGCCTTTATTGTAGGCAATGTGTTTCAGGCTAGCTGAATTTTGTGAAACAAAATTATTGGGACTTTAAATTGTGTATAGACTGTAGTTATGTTGCTCTCTTGGTTTTAATTTATGAGTATATTTTATTTGGAATCACAATTGTTTTCATAATACAGCAATAACAAATCTGTCACTCTGAATAAACAGGAATATATGTTTATGTTGTATAGTAACTTGTTCCAAGGAGTTATTGAAACTCTAATCCAGACTTCACAAAAGGCAGAGGCAAGAGGAAAGCATTTTAGTATCTTATCCTGCAGTGCAGATAAAGATATCTAAACGGGTAGTTGCCTGCCAGGTGTATTATAAACTGTAGTTGGAGAAGAATGAAGACTCAAAATATCATGCCAATACTTTAAAAGAAAGGATCTTTGTTTTCAATATATTTGAAGAATGTCAAAGTAAATAGACAATTAAAATTGATGGTCAGTTTTTTAGGCTTCGTTAAATTTTCCAAAGTGTGGATTTGCTTTTCCAATTTGCTTTCTCAGAGTGTTTTGGATTAGAACATTTTTCTTCAAAATTTAAAGGAATAATGAAACATTAGACTGCAGAAGTAAAAAGAAAATATGGATAAAATGTTGTTCCAATAGTATATTACTGGAAATATGAACATCTAGCTAAATTATTGCTGGTACAACACTTCGTTGCATATGTATCAGGAAAAAAATTCAAGTAAAAAAGTAGCTTCTGGTGCAAAATGGTAGACTGAGCTCATTTGTTTATCCTCTTTCCTTCTCTAGATCTTATTAAAAGTAAAGAAATAAAGAAGGCATTAAATGAAAAGAACACAAAAACAGAGAAAACCAGAGACAAACCATCAGCAAGTAAGAGTTTTCAATGAATTTTCAGGAGACAAAAAGTAAAATGAGATGGGAAAACTAGTAGAGTTAGCCAGAAAAAAAAAATCACAGCCCAGAATATGTTGATTTTCAAATCAGCCTGAATATACATCAGAAAGGTGTTAATTATGGGCGCGGAACAGAATACAAATGCTGAAAGGTATAAATAATGTAATTTGGGAGACAGAAATAAGGAAGAGAGTTTAAATCAAGGGTAGGGGCACTAATGTTCTTTTATAAAGTGAGGAGTCTAGAGATACTGTCTGTAATTGGTAGAAAACACAAATAACCAATAGAAGTCATAAACAGTGCTGTAACAAAAAACTGGAAGGTGGTAGTGATGGTGGTGGAGGTGGAGAGGGGATTACCTAGGCTAATTGTCATCTATCAGAAAGTCAATGAATAATGTCTACATGGAAAATTAGGAGATAGTGACATAGTATACACAGTATACATATATATGAAGTTAACTAGGAAAGAAGTTTAAGATGGGAACACTTAAGAGAGAAGAAAACACTTGCCTCTGGAAAACAGAATTCTGTGTAGGAAAAGATGGGGCAAGGGGCTGATTCTTTTAACTATAAATTCTTCTATATGTTGTTTTTAAACATGGACATGTATTATGTTTATAAGATTTTTCAATGTATGTAAGAAAAAATAAAATGCTGTGAATATCTATATGTTCAGCTTATCAATTTAAGCCTGATATGCAAGGCAGAAAAGCAAGGCAAATGCATTAAAAATTCAGAATCTTCAAATGCTGCATTAAAGAGTGTAGAAGCTCCTGTTTAGGACTAAGTGTTATGACATAATGATGTCTGTTTCTATTCTGGCCAATAAAGCCTGGCAGCTTGTCAACTATTATCCTGTTAAAAGGTCTGGAGTGGAAGAATTAATTAAATGTGTTTTTCATAAAAGATTTCCCAACAAGACCAGAGAGGGGCTCCACTGGCAATTCCATTTCACAGTCTTTGCCTTCTTTGGGCAATATAGACGATGGCAGTGGGCTACCATATGGCCTCTAAAATCTTTTCCTTCTCTCCTCTGGGCACAAATCACTACAGTGTAGGAACACTCTGGATAATTCTGTGATTCAATTATTCGTACTATTCTTAGACATGTTTAGAATTGTAACAGCAAAAATAGCTTGATTTTTCAGAACATGGCAGCTTTACCATATAGCATCTACTAATTTCAGAGAAAATGGTTTTTATAGATCCAAAAAGTTAGAAAAGTTCCAATGATGCATGGATTTAATTGGTTAATTATTGCTAATTTGAATTAATGAAGAATATATATACACACACACACCCCACCACCATGACCACCACCACCACCGAAGCAAATCTCTGTGTTGTTCAATTTTGTTCCCAAGAGAAATGATAATACCTAAGGCAATGGAGATTGCAATAGCCTGTCAGGATCATAGGTAAGCACTCTGGGCCTGACAGCTTGTGTCACTGGGTTGATATATTAGGAGACAACAGGTGATTCTCTAGTTCTTTTCTTCCCCTGTTTTATGAATGTGGAAACCATATGTCTCCAATGCAGTTACAATATGGCAGCTTTAGTCCCTGAGTATATGTCTGAAGCAGAGCCCTTACTACCTGTTTTAAGTGTACCATGACTGAGAAGTAACCCTTTGATGTGTTAAGCTACTGACATTTTGAGACTTAGCATAATTTAGATTATCCTAAGGTAGATGTTAAAAAGACATCTCAATCTTAATATAATTAAAACTGAATTTTTTTGATGTTCCTCCTTAAAACTTACTCCACCTGCAGGTTCCCTATGTGAGCTGATGTCAGTTCCATCATTCCTGTTGCTCAGATCAAATTCTTTGAACAACCCTGACCTCTTCACTTCCTCTCACATCCTACATCCAGTCTATTAGGAGATGCTGTTGGCTCTGCCTTGAGAACATATCTACAGTTCAAGCACTTCACCCCACTTCCTGTCTTGGCATCTTAGGTGGTTTTCTTTTTTTGAAATTTGTACCAAAGTTTAATAAAATGCTCAATTCTTCAATACAGCCACAGGCTTTTCAGCTTTGGACACTCAGGTTACACAAAAACCTTGTGGGACTCATTCAACCAGAATCTTCACTAGCACCCTAGGTTGATGTTGGCCTGTTGGCCAACATCATCTCTCTCAGATCCAACAGCCTCCTAATAGTCTCCTTTCATCTACTCTTGCCCTATAATATACTCTCAAGACAGTCGTCAGAATAATCCTTTTAAAATACAGTTCAAATCATATCAATCCTCATTAAATCCTCCCAAGTCTTCTCATCTCCCCCTAGAATCAAAGCAAAATCTTTACCATGGCCTACAAGACTTTGTATAATCAACCTGTACCCCAGTCTTCCTTATCTCTCTGATTTCTACTACTCTCCCCCTCACTCCATTTTAGTCACACTGGTCTTCTTGTTCTGCCAACTCACCAAACATGCCTTAGGGCCTTTGCCCTAGTGAGTCTCTTAGCCTGGAATGTTCCCTGATGGTTGCCTCCTTTATGTCTTTTGAATCTTTTCTCAGATGCCATCTTCTTTTTTTTTCTTTTTTTTTTTGCGGTACACGGGGCTCTCACTGTTGTGGCCTCTCCCGTTGCAGAGCACAGGCTCCGAACGCGCAGGCTCAGCGGCCATGGCTCACACGCCCAGCTGCTCCACGGCATGTGGGATCCTCCCGGACCGGGGCACGAACCCGTGTCCCCTGCATCGGCAGGCGGACTCTCAACCACTGCGCCACCAGGGAAGCCCTGCCATCTTCTTAATGAAGCTTACTCTGACAATTCTATTTTAAGTTGCAATGAACCCACCCCTTCCACCAGGAACTTCCTGCCTTTACACTCTATTTTTTCTACTGCTTCCCATCTTCTAGCCTGTTATATGGTTTATTTATTATGTTTATTGTGTACACCCTTACTCATTTGTTTCTCTTCTGTTATGTAACATAAATGCCTGGAACAGTATATGTCCCATAATAAAAGCTAAATAAATATTTACTGGATTAACCTAGGGTGGGTGAGGCAGACATGTTTTTACATTTCATAAGTAAAAATACAAACTCAGAGACAATGTAGCAACTTGCCCCAAATCACTCCAGTTAATAAGTGTATCCCCCCCCAAAAAAAGACATAAAAGCACAATTTCCCAGAATCACAGATGTAAGTGTCTATGTTCTCTAAATTCACTGGATAGTTTAAATCTTGTAGTTTCATCCCAATACTGAGTATGAACCTACCTAACTGGCTTGTTTATACTCTGGATTAATATGACAGAATGACATTGGCTTTAACAATTAAATTTATCAGAGGATTTTATGTAGATAGAAAACAGTTTCAAGACAAAACTAGTATAGTAGATGCATTAAATAAATTTATGTATCTATTTCTTGTACCATAATACAAATTGCTCATTTGGGGGAAAGCTACAATTGGCTCATGATCTAACTTTCTACTCATCAAAGTTTTCACAAGGGATGGAAATCATAAACAAGTTCATATTAGTCATTAGTGATCTGTGCTCATAAACCACATGTGAAGATCATCCATCTGTTAAGATTTTGCTTTTATGATGCCTTTCTTATATCCAACATTAAAGTAAAAAGCAAAAGAAGATTTAAAATATGTTGGCCATATGCAAAATGTTTTTCAAATTGCTCATTAAAATTTTTCTTCACCCATATGAAAAAACACTTGATTTAATTAACTTCATACAGTTTTTGTTAGGCAAAATTAAAAATAAGGAAAAAATATTGTCTCTAACCAAAATTAAGCCAATAATAGCAAACAATAAAAATAAAAACATACCAAAACCAAATATCTGAAGTCTAAGAGGATAGAAAAACCAAAAGCTGCATTGGCTTTTTTGGCAAGACATGAGCATTACCCCCTAAAAGTTCAGTAAAAACTGCATAAATATAAACAAGTACCAAAGTCTAACTATTACACATGTAAGAAGTTGTTTTGTATACCTTTGCATTTGCATTTCTAATAATGACGTATATTGGATCCACGAAATTCTGGATTTGGTGGGAAGGGAGGCACAATATAACATTCTAGAGGTTCCAAAGCTGGCTTCCTATAATGTTTATGTTCTATAATAGCTCTGTGTCTGTACTCTTATACTTTTAGTTTTGGCACAAACTTGACTCATACTTATTAAGTCACATCTTTGAGCCAAACTCTTCGTGAGACATCATTAAGCCTTTGCCTCAAAAATGTCAACCTTTTGTGGAAACATGTATAGAAAAAAGAAATTAACTGCAGAGCAAGGCAGTACAAGCTTAAAGGGGCGTTCAGAGCACAAATGAAGAATGGATTATTTCTGACTTCAGGACCAGGGTAAGGAATTAGGAATGAAAAGACTTTTGAGCTAAAATGATTGTTTAATTTCAATCATTAGCATTTCATCAAATGCAGTCTAATTTTCGAGGTGAATACAATTAAGAGGAGTTTTCCTTTAGGGTCATGGGACCTTTTGCCTCAAACAAACTGAAATAGATTTAGAGCCAAATAAATGTGAATACCCTGACAAGTTTTTTTTTCAATATGTAATTACTGGCCCATACAATATTGGAAATAAGATGGTTCCCACCATCTTAGCTGTGCTAAACTAGGTGTGAAACTCTCAGTTATGCTACTGTTGGGGAAATGTTGACTAGGGTTACTGCACAGAAGTTGTTTTTCATTTTGCTAAATTACGTAGAATTCATTTTCAGCTCAAGCCCATTTTGGACACTTCTTTAACAGGGGACAGATCTTGAAGAATTTGGAGATTGTATCAAAGAGTTCATGTTTTATTCTAAAGGCAAAAAAAGGACATTAAATAATTTTAAGCAGAAAAGTAAATTTGCTTTGCAGGAGGATCAAACTAGTGGCAGTGTGAAGGACAGGTTGGCAGTGGCAAAAGAGGCCAAATGGAGGCTGGTTTCAGTAATCCAGGAGAGAAATGGTGAGTATCTGGAGGCAATGACAGAGAAGATTCAAAAAAGGAGGTGAACTTGAGGGATTTTCAAGATACAGGATTGGCAAGACTTGGTTATGGATCAAAAATAGAGAATTACAGAGGGGGAGAATCACTTTTTTTGGATAAAAAAATGTATGTAAATAAATAAAATGTATGGAGCTGCCAATAACAGAAAATACTGAGAATGAGATGGTAGGCTCTGATGAAAGGGAGGGAAACATTTAAGTTAAACTATTTGTGTAACAACCCATGTGAAAATATCTTGTATCAGATATGAAGGTCATTATGTATAATACAACTAAAGAAATCCTAAATCAAGAGCACAGGGAGCAGGGTGAGATATGGAAAGTGAAGAATTAATTCTTAATGTAAATTTTGAGCAAGTACCTTGAAAGAGATTGTGGATTTTCTGCAACTGGCAATAAGGAAAGATAAAATCAATAAGGAAGCAACATCCCAACATTAAACGCTTGGGGTGGGAGGTGCAGAAAGCAGAGAATCCACAGAAGCTATAAATTGTAATAGAAAATGGCAGAATCTGGGACAGATCAGCAATTGTATTGGGCAAAATAAGATAGTGGATGTCACAATAAACAAACTGTGATACCTCAGTCTCAAAAATTTTCAACAAATATGAGCCAACCAGATGCAGCAAAATAACGATATTACATTAAGACCAAGTTAATTTTGTCTGGAAATGCAACGTTGACTCAAAATTCAAAGATCAATTAATGTAAATAACCACACTAACAGAATAAAGAAAGTCATATGATTATTCCAATAGATGAAGAAAAAGCATTTGACAAAAATTAAACACGATTCATGATTAAAAACTCTCAGCAAACTACTGGAAAAGAATAAAGCTGAAAGACTTACATAACCTGATCTCAAGACTTAAAGCTACATTACTTGAGATAGTGAAGTATGAGGATATACTATAGAGCAATAGAACAGAATAGTGTCCAGAGAGAGACTACACATAGATGAGCAATTATTTTTTAATAAAGTCACCAAGATAATTCAATGGGAAAGGAAATTCTTTTCAACAAATGTTGTTAAAACAGTTGCATTTGGGCATGAAAAAATACGAACCTCAGTGCTTATTTCACATAAACAACAATTAACTTGAGATGGATCACAGACTTAAACATAAAAGCTAAAGCTATAAAACTTCTGGGAGAAAATATATGAGAATATATTCAGAATATATTTGGGATAAACAAAGATTTCTTAGGAAGGATACAAAAGACATGAACCATGAAAGTTGATAAACTGGATAAAATTTAAAACTTCTGTTCTCTGAAAGCTATGATTAAGAAAAAGAAATAACAAGCCATAGACTAGAAGAACATATTCACAATACATATATGACAAGGGACTTGTGTCAAGAAACTCAGTTTAAAAAGTGACAAGTGCTGAGCAGATATTTTACCAAAATAGGTTATGAATTGTGAATAAGGACATAAAAATGTTCAAAATAATTAGTCATCAGGAAAATACAAATTAAAACCACAATGAGATACCACTACTCACCCACTAGAATGGCTAAAATTTAAAAGACACAATGCCACGTGTTGGTGAGTGTGTGGAGCAACTGGAACTTTTGTACATTGTTTCTGGAAGTGACAAATGGTACAAATAAGCAGTTTGGCATTTTCATATAAAACTAAACATCTATTTACCATACATCCTTACAATTCATTCCTATGTATTTATATTAGAAAAATGAGGGACTTCCCTGGGAGTCCAGTAGTTAAGACTTCACCTTCCAATGCAGGGGGTGTAGGTTCAATCCCTGATCAGGGATCTAAGATCCCACATGCCTCACAGCCAAAAAGCCAAAACATAAAACAGAAGCAATATTGTAACAAATTCAATAAATACTTCAAAAAAATGTAAACACATTTAAAAAAAAAGAAAAATGGAAACATATATCCCCAAAATAGGATTTGTGCATGAGAGCTCATAGAAATTTTATGCATAACAATCAAATACTGGAAATAACCTGGATTTCCATCAATAAGTGAATGGATAAACAAATTGTGGTATATTCATGCAATGGCATACTTCTGGGATATGATACAGATTCCAGGAGCACCTCTGTAAATTCAGCCTTATTTATTAAATATCTTTCCCACTAGAGTGGGAACAATAAAATATGCTGTGCTTCAAATGATTTAAAAGGAATTTCCATTTTGGTGCTTACAAATTATTTGACATTTTCCCTATTTACTTAAGTTTGACCCCAAAGTGTTACTCCAATACGATAGTCTTCTAAATACTTTGCTAAACAATAAATCAAGGAATCAGATAATGTGGTATATATGACCACACCCTCATGTTGCTATGAATATTTTAAGTATTTTAAATAGCTCTTGATTTTCATTACAATCAGGAACACTGTGGAGATTTCTAGATTTATGCATTATTTTTACTTATGTAACACAGAGGTTTTCCTCATGTTCTCGGTTTCAATACTTAAGAAAACAACCCTATGTGTCCAAAAACTTTAGAAGCAATGTACATTTTAATGAATATTTCTAAAACAGAGAGACACAAATTCACTCAAATATTACTTGTTAACACATGTCTCTTTTCCCATGTGCTCTTCAGCTGTCAGCAGCTAGTACTTCTCTCAGCCTCAATTCCCCACCCTCCCCAGTCACCTGATCTCCCTTTCTATCCATTCATTTCTCCCACCAGTCACTCCATCTCCATTCTGGTCTCATTTTCTTTGATAATTTTCTCTATCAGCCTCCCTCATACAGAATCATTTTACTCCCACTCACCCTCAATCCTGAACTTGAGTATCTCACCCTCTACCTAATACTGCACATTAGCTGGATCTTTCACTGACCAATACCTCTGGATTTGGAATTTTTTCTTACTTATAAAGAAGCCAAAAACATTGTTGCAGTATGGAGCTATCATTTCCTTCCTTCCTCCCTCCCTTCAATAAGTAATATAGTATAAAAGAAATAAAATATGTGCTATGTGCCTTCATAGGAGATGAGACATGCCTATATAAGTCTAAAGAATTCTAAAACAGTTTGTTTACAAAGGACATCTAAAGGAGAAAAAATGGACTAATTAGAGTCTTGTTTCTGCTGTACTATGAAAAATAACTTGTTATTTAAGACCTTGTGTTTTACTGGAGAATTTTTTTAAGTATTGACTGAGATTGAGTTTTTGATAGGCAAATCAATTGTACAAGTCAAACACAGCTATTCAATTTAAGTGCATTTTTCTTAAAACCACAGAGCAATGCTTATAATCAGGCTTCATAGACCTTGGGTCAAACCAGCAAATAATTCTAGTTCACAACAGAAATGCCCATAGACACCAAATAATAAATTTTCTAAAAGCACTATTTTATATATGTTCATGATATAATTGCCTATAAAAAACTAAAGCAAACAAAACATAATAAACTACAAAATAGATACTAGGAATAGAGGAGATGCTAACTATAGGTTAGAAATATTTTCTTGGAGTAAATGGAGTCTAAGAAAGTACTCAAAGGGAATTGTATTAGTCTGGTAGGACTGCCATAACAAAATACCAGACTGGGTGGCTTAAACAGAAATGTACTTTCTCATAGTTCTGAGGGCTAAGAAGTTGAAGATCAAGGCCCTAGCAGAGTTGATTTCTCCTGAAGATTCTCTCCTTGGCTTGCAGATGGCCACCTTCTCATCGTGTCCTCACAGGATCTTTTCTCCATGCATGTGCACTGCTGGTGTGTCTTTCTCTTCTTATAAGAACACCAGTCTTATTGGATTAGGTCCCCACCCTTACGACTTCATTTAACCTTAATCACTTCTTTCAAGGTCCTATCTCCAAAAACAGTCACCTTGAGAATTAGGGTTTCAACATACACATTTTGGAGGAATACAGTTTAGTTCACAACACAAATGATGGGCACAAAGATTGAGGTTAAAATGATAGAGGTGAATGTATTTTAAGTATATTAATATATTTTTCTTAGGAAAGACATGCTGTGGTACTCTAACATCATGGTCACTTTTCTTCACCATCTGTATTTGCTGAGAATTAAAAGGACATTCCAGATGAGGGAGTAATATAAGCAAAGGCACAGAGATGGGAACAGGAAAAACAAGCATGAGAAAGGCAAGAAGCCCCATCTAGGGAGATACAAGAGCAAAACGGACAGGGACAGAGTAACAAAAAGCAGAGAGAAAGGACTATACTTTAAAATTCAGCATCCGTTAAAAACAGCAATTTCAGCTTAAAAATCGAAGCTTTTGCCTCCCACTAGTTTTGTGATTTGGGACAGTAATTTCATCTTCCTTGGCCTTAGATATTGGGAAAAGTAATTTCTAGGTGTTTACTGTTCTAAGATTTCGGTACTTAATTATTCCACTATGTCTATGCTTATGTTCACACATTATTTTATTGTTTTAATCCAGATGTTGCAATAGACACTTAAGTTAAAACAGACTACAAAACACAGCACCTGTTTCTAAAATGAGCAAGAATGAGAGTGCCAGGTTAGTTCAAGGTTGTTTTCACTTCCAACCAGAAACAACATTAAAAGGATACAAATTAGCGAGCGGATGCAATTCCTTTCTTGCCATAGTTACATATTTTTGTACCATGTTTCTTACAGTAAACAAGCTTAAAGCAGGCCTGGCCAAGTCTACCACAGGACTCTGAAATGTTTCCACTATTCAGCAAAATAGAAGTAAATTAATTACATTTCTGTTTCATTGATGACATATTTTTAAACATCTTTATTTCACTATAATTGCTTTACAATGGTGTGTTAGTTTCTGCTTTATAACAAAGTGAAACAGCTATACATATATATATATATCCTCATATCGCCTCCCTCTTGAGTCTCCCTCCCACCCTCCCTATCCCACCCCTCTAGGTGGTCACAAAGCACTGAGCTGATCTCCCTATGCTACGCGGCTACTTCCCACTATCTATTTTACATTTGGTAGTGTATATATGTCCATGTCACTCTAACTTTGTCCCAGCTTACTGCTCCCCCTCCCCATGTCCTCAAGTCCATTCTCTACATCTGCATCTTTATTCCTCTCCTGCCCCTAGCTTCCTCAGAACCTTTTTAAATTAGATTCCATATTTATGTGTTAGCATACAGTATTTCTTTTACTATTCCTGATTTACTTCACTCTGTATGACAGTCTCTAGGTCCATCCACCTCACTACAAATAGCTCAATTTTGTTTCTTTTTATAGCTGAGTAATATTCCATTGTATATATGTACCACATCTTCTTTATCCATTCATCTGTTGATGGACACTTAGGTTGCTTCCATGTCCTGGCTCTTGTAAATAGAGCTGCAATGAACACTGTGCTACATGACTCTTTTTGAATTATGGTTTTCTAAGGGTATATGCCCAGTAGTGGGATTTCTGGGTCGTATGGTAGTTCTATTTTTAGTTTTTAAAGGAACCTCCATGCTGTTCTCCATAGTGGCTGTATCAATTTACATTCCCACCAACAGTGCAGGACGGCTCCCTTTTCTCCACACCCTCTCCAGCATTTATTGTTTGTAGATTTTTTATGATGGCCATTCTGACTGGTTTGAGGTGATACCTCATTGTAGTTCTGATTTGCATTTCTCTAATGATTACTGATGTTGAGCATCCTTCCATGTGTTTGTTAGCAATCTGTATATCTTCTTTGGAGAAATGTCTATTTAGGTCTTCTGCCCATTTTTGGATTGTGTTTGTTGTTTTGATATTGATCTGCATGAGCTGCTTGTACATTTTGGAGATTAATCCTTTGTCAGTTGCTTTATTTGCAAATATTTTCTCCCATTCTGACGGTTGTCTTTTCATTAGGTCCCATTTGTTTATTTTGGTTTTTATTTCCATTTCTCTAGGAGGTGGGTCAAAAAGGATCTTGCTGTGATTTATGTCATAGACTGTTCTGCCTATGTTTTCCTCTAAGAGTTTTATAGTGTCTGGTGTTACATGTAGGTCTTTAATCCATTTTGAGTTTATTTTTGTGTATGATGTTAGGGAATGTTCTAATTTCATTCTTTTACATGTAGCCGTCCAATTATCCCAGTAGCACTTATTGAAGAGGTTGGCTTTTCTCCATTGTATATCCGTGCCTCCTTTATCAAAAATAAGGTGACCATATGTGCATGGGTTTAACTCTGGGCTTTCTATCCTGTTCCATTGATCTATATTACTGTTTCTATGCCAGAACCATACTGTCTTGATTAAGGTAGCTTGGTAGTACAGTCTGAAGTCAGGGAGCCTGATTCCGCCAGCTCCATTTTTCTTTCTCAAGATTGCTTTGGCTATTTGGGGTCTGTAGTGTTTCCATACAAATTGTGAAATTTTTTGTTCTAGTTCTGTGAAAAATGCCATTGGTAGTTTGATAGGATTTGCACTGAATCTGTACATTGCTTTGTGTAGTATAGTTATTTTCACAATCTTGATTCTTCCAATCCAAGAACACAGTATATCTCTCCATCCATTTGTATCATTTCTAATTTCTTTCATCAGTGTCTTATAGTTTTCTGCATACAGGTCTTTTGTCTCCTTAGGTAAGTTTATTCCTAGGTTTTTTATTCTTTTTGTTGCAATGGTAAATGGGAGTGTTTCCTTAATTTCCCTTCCAGATTCTTCATCATTAGTGTATAGGAATGCAAGAGATTTCTGTGCATTAATTTTGTATCCTGCTACTTTACCAAATTCTTCAATTAGCTCTAGTAGTTTTCTGGTAGCATCTTTAGGATTCTCTATGTACAGTATCATGTCATCTGCAAACAATGACAGTTTTACTTCTTTTCTGATTTGGATTCCTTTTATTTCTTTTTCTTTTCTGATTGCTGTGGCTAAAACTTCCAAAACTATGTTGAATAATAGTGGTGAGTGTGGGCAACCTTGTCATGTTCCTGATCTTAGTGGAAATGTTTTCCATTTTTCACCATTGAGAACGATGTTGGCTGTGGGTTTGTCATATATGACCTTTATTATGTTGAGGTACATTCGCTCTATGCCTATTTTCTGGAGAGTTTTTATCATAAATGGGTGTTCAATTTTGTCAAAAGCTTTTTCTGAATCTATTGAGATGATCATATGGTTTTTCTCCTTCAATTTGTTAATATGGTGTATCGCATTGATTGATTTGCATATATTGAAGAATCCCTGCATTCCTGGGATAAACCACACTTGATCATGGTGTATGATCCTTTTAATGTGCTGTTGGATTCTGTTTGCTAGTATTTTGTTGAGGGTATTTGCATCTATGTTCATCAGTGATATTGGCCTGTAGTTTTCTTTTTTGTGACATCTTTGGTTTTGGTGTCATGGTGATGGTGGCCTCATAGAATGAGTTTTGGAGAATTTCTCCCTCTGCTATATTTTGGAAGAGTTTCAGAAGGATAGGCGTTAATTCTTCTCTAAATGTTTGACAGAATTGCCTATGAAGCCATCTGCTTTGGACTTTTGTTTGTTGGAAGATTTTTAATCATGGTTTCAATTTCAGTGCTTGTGATTGGTCTGTTTATATTTTCTATTTCTTCCTAGTTCAGTCTCAGAAGGTTGTGCTTTTCTAAGAATTTGCCCATTTCTTCCAGGTTGTCCATTTTACTGGCATATAGTTGCTTGGAGTAATCTCTCATGATCCTTTGCATTTCTGCAGTGTCAGTTGTTACTTCTCTGTTTTCATTTCTAATTCTATTGATCTGAGTCTTCTCTCTTTTTTTCTTGATGAGTTGACTAATCATTTATCAATTTCGTTAGTGTTCTCAAAGAACCAGCTTTCAGTTTTATTGATCTTTACTATTGTTTCCTTCATTTCTTTTTCATTTATTTCTGATCTGATCTTTTTTATTTCTTTCCTTCTGCTAACTTTGGGGGTTTTTTGTGCTTCTTTCTCTAATTGCTTTAGGTGTAAGGTTAGGTTGTTTATTTGAGATATTTCTTGTTTCTTGAGGTAGGATTGTGTTGCTATAACCTTCCCTCTTAGAACTGCTTTTGCTGCATCCCATAGGTCTTGGGTTGTCATGTTTTCATTGTCATTTGTTTCTAGGTATTTTTTAAATTTCCTCTTTTATTTCTTCAGTGATCTCTTGGTTATTTAGTAGTATATTGTTTAGCCTCCATGAGTTTGGATATTTTACAGATTTTTTCCTGTAATTGATATCTAGCCTCATAGCATTGTGGTTGGGAAAGATACTTGATACGGTTGGTTCAGTGGCTTGTGTAGGCTTCCTGGTGGAGATGGCTGGTGCCTGTCTTCTGGCAGATGAGGCTGGATCTTGTCTTTCTGGTGGGCAGGTCTGCGTCCGGTGGTGCATTTTTGGGGTGTTTGTGACCTTACTATGATTTTAGACAGCCTCTTTATTAATGGGTGGTGGTGTGTTCCTGCCTTGCTAGTTGTTTGGAATAGGGTATCCAGCACTGTAGCTTGCTGGTCGTTGAGTGGAGTTGTTTCTTAGCGCTGAGATGGAGATCTCTGGGAGAGCATTCACCACTTGATATTACATGTAGCCGGGAGGTCTCTGGTGGTCCAATGTCCTGAACTCGGCTCTCCCACCTCAGATGCTGAGGCCTGACACCCGGCCAGAGCACCGAGACCCTGTCAGCCACATGGCTGCACACCTATGTAAGTCCTGTGCAACCAGTGCTTTGGGGTTGTTTTTGGTTTTCTCCCAACAATCACTCTTGGAACACCCTGCCAAGTATGATGCTCTGTGCTCTGCTTATGCTCACTCCAGTATGTGGCCTTGGTCCACCTCCAATTTCTGTCCTCACAACTCTCATTTGGGTGCTGAAATCCTGAAGGGACTGTGCTTTTCTAGCTTGAGATGAGTTGCATTCCATGATGTACTGTTCTGGAGACTAGAAGTCCAAGGTCAGGGTGCCAGCAGTGTCAGTGTCTGGTGAGGCTCCCCCTTTGGGTTGCAGATGGTCTTTCTTCACAGCATGAGAGTGAGGAGTGAGGGGAGAGAGCTGATGACATATTTTTAATCAACTTTATTGAGTAAGATTTAAGTATTTTAAGTATACAATTTAATTTAAGTATAATTTAAGTATTTAAGTATACATTTTAATTATTTTTAATAAATGTATATACTACACAATCACTACAGTCAAAATATGATATATGTCTGTCATCTCTGAAAGTTCCTGTGTAACTTCTAAATCAATGAACCCCCTATCCTCACACCTTGTTTCCAGGTAACCATCGATCTTTATTCTGTCACTCTAAATTAGTGTTCTATTTTTTCTATAATTTCATATAAATGGAAACATATAGTATGTACTCTTTGGAATCTGGTTCCTTTCACTCAGTGTAGTATTTTTGAGATTCATCTGTGTTGTTGCTTGCACCATTACTCTGTTCTCTTTTATTGATGAGTAACATTCTGTGTTATAAATATACCATCATTTGTTTATCCATCACTTATGGATGGACATCTGGGTTATTTTCATTTTCTGGTTATTATGAATAAAGTTGCTATGAATATTCATATTCAAGTCTATGTGAACTTCATTTCTCTTGGGTAAAAACCGAGGAGTGGAATTTCTCAATCACACTGTAAGTGTATGCTTCACTTTTAAGAAACTGTCAATCTATTTTCCAAAGTGATTGTTTATTTTATTTTTGTTTAATTTATAGTGATTGTTATTGATTTAAGTGATTAATTTAAGCGTCTGTTTAATTTATATTGTCCAAATCAATATATGATAGTTTCAATGGTTCTATATCTGGGCCAGCACTTGGTATGGGCAGTCTTTGTAAATGTAGACAATCTAGCAGGGGTGTAGTGGTATTTCATAGTGGGGGTTTTTTAAAATAAATTTATCGATTTATTTATTATTTATTTTTGGCTGCATTGGGTCTTTGTTGCTGCGTGCAGCTTTCTCTAGTTGCGGCGAGTGGGGGATACTCCTCACTGCGGTGTGCAGGCTTCTCACTGCGGTGGCTTCTCTTGTTGTAGAGCTCAGGCTCTAGGTGCACAGGCTTCAGTAGTTGTGGCTCGCAGGCTCTAGAGCTCAGGCTCAGTAGTTGTGGTGCATGGGCTTAGTTGCTCTACAGCATGTGGGATCTTCCCGGACCAGGGCTTAAACAAGTGTCCCCTGCACTGGCAGGCAGATTCCTAACGACTACACCACCAGGGAAGCCCTCAGAGTAGTTTTAATTTACATTTCCCTAATGACTAATGCTTTTGAGCATATTTTCGTGTATGTCTTGGTCATATGCATATCTTCTTTTGCTTCTCCCTCCTCTCCTTTGTGCTATTGTTATTATATATTTTACTTCTATGTATGTTATACACTCCAAAATACATTGTATTATTTTTACTTTAAGCAATTAAATACTTTTAAAAATCACTAAAAATTAAGGGGAAAGGTCTTTATATTTAAGCATATATTTAGCATTACCAGTGCTCTCCATTCCTTTTTATTGATCCATATTTCCATTGGTATCATTTCTTCTTCACACGATAAACTTCCTTTAACTTTTATTGTGGTTCAGCTCTGCTGAAAACAATTTTTTTCAGAAAATTGTCCTTATTTGCCCTTATTTGAGGAGCAATGCCTCTGTTTATAGACTTTTAGATTGAAGGCTTTTTTTTTAGCACTTAAAAAATGTCATTCCAGGACTTCCCTGGTGGCGCAGTGGTTAAGACTCTGCACTCCCAATGCAGGGGGCCCGGGTTTGATCCCTGATTAGGGAACTAGATCCTACACGCAGGTCGTAAGTAAGAGTTCGTGTGCCACAACTGGAGCCCATGTGCTGCAACTAGGGAGCTGGCAAGCCGCAACTAAGACCCGGCACAACCAAATAAATAAATTAAATTAAATCAATATTCCAAAAATAAAAATAAATAAATAAATAAATATGTCATTCCACTGCTCTGGCTTATATAATTACAGATGACAAATCTACTGTAATTTCTATCTTTATTTCTCTTATCTAATGTCTTTTTTCTTTAGTTGCCTTTAAAATATTCTTTTCAAGTGTTTCCAGAAACTTGATTATGGTGTACCTTGATGTATCTATGTTAGCATGAGTGTGTTCATCCTGCTTTCAGTCCACTGTGCTTTTAGAACCAGTGGGTTCATAATTTTCATCAAATTTGGAGCAATCATTTCTTTATTTTTATGTATCACATTTTTATTCCTATAAATTCCATTTGCCTCTTTTTTAATAGTTTACATTTCTCTCCTTACTGTGTTAATGATTTTAACATCTTTGCTAATTCTAATAACACCTTCATTTCGTGCTTTTCCTATTGACTAATTTGTTTCCTGGCTAAAGGTCCCCTTTTCCTTCTTCTTGGCTTATTTATTAATTTTTTTCTTGGATGCTGGATATTGTGAGTGTTATGTTGTTAAGTGTTTGCATTGCATTCTTCCTGTACAGAGTTAAATAACCAGGGCTCGAACAAGTGTCCCCGGCATTGGCAGGCGGATTCCTAACAACTGCGCCACCAGGGAAGCCCTCATAGTGGTTTTAATTTACATTTCTCTAATGACTAATGCTTTTGAGCATATTTTCGTGTTCCATCACCCCTGAGGTCTATTTATACATTTTGCTAGGGTGGGTCAACAACAGCATCCACTCCAATGTTGGTTCATTCTTACTTCTAAGGCAGGAATCCTGGGGTCTGCATTAAATTTCCCAGATGATTATTAAGAACTCTCCATTCTGGATGGCCAGAGCTCAAATGTCTTCTTGTCCTTTGTGAGCTCTGAATATTTCCTCTTACAGACCCATAGTCATTCCTTCTCCATCTTCGTGGAGCTTTATTCTCTATGTGGGTAGCCTAGTACTTAATGAAAACTAGAGGTGACACCATGCAGATTTATGGACTACTTTTCTTATAAATGCCCCCTTTCCAAAACTCTGCCCTGTAACTTCCAGCTGTCTCAGCATCCCCAGACTCTGATCTTCATCTTCCAAGTTAGCAAGGCTTCCAGGATCTGTTTGAGTTTCCGTCCCTGTGTTCCCTCCCTTGGTTTTGACTCCAGGTAGAGAACCAAGAAGATTGTATGGGTCACAGTTGCTTCCTTTCTTACAAGGATCACAATTCTATGCTGTTTATTCTCCGAACATTAGAAACAGTTACTTCATTAATTTGTTCAGTTTCTGAATTATTTACTGTGGGAGGTTAGAGCTGCTCTTTGACACTTCGATTTTAGCATACCCCTCGTATAGGATTTATTCCCGGGTGGGACTATATGGGTACAGACTCAGACTAGGTGGAGTTTAGATGACAACTTCTTTTATAAATTGCTACCTGAAGCAATGTGTTGTAATTACTACTTGAATGTTTAAAAAAACCATTTACTGTCATGTTATAACTGGTTGTAGATAGTCACCTCTGACTAAACATTAAGCTTGGAGATCCAGAGGAGATCTTAAAGATAGTGGAAGAGTAAGATGTGGAGATCACCTTCCTCCCCACACATACATCAGAAGTACATCTACATGTGGAACAGCTCCTACAGAACACCTACTGAATGCTGGCAGAAGACCTCAGACTTCCCAAAAGGCAAGAAACTCCCCACGTACCTGGGTAGGGCAAAAGAAAAAAGGAAATACAGAGACAAAAGAATAGCGACGGGACCTGCACCACTAGGAGGGAGCTGTGAAGGAGGAAAGGTTTCCACACACTAGGAAGCCCCTTCACTGGCGGAGATGAAGGGTGGTGGGGGGGAATCTTTGGAGCCATGGAGAAGAGCGCAGCAACAGGGGTTCAGAGGGCAAAGTGGAGAGATTCCCGCACAGAGGATCGGTGCCGACCAGCACTCACCAGCCTGAGAGGCTTGTCTGCTCACCCGCCGGGGCGGGCTGGGGCTGGGAGCTGAGACTCGGGTTTCAGAGGTCAGATCCCAGGGAGAGGACTGGGGTTGGCTGCGTGAACACAGCCTGAAGGGGCCTAGTGCACCACAGCTAGCCGGGAGGGAGTCCAGGAAAAAGTTTGGACTTACCTAAGAAGCAAGAGATCATTGATTCAGAGTGCGTGACGAGAGGGGATTCAGAGCACAGCCTAAACAAGTTCCACAGATGGGCATGGGCTATCAGTGTGGACACCAGAGACGGGCATGAAGTACTAAGGCTGCTGCTGCAGCCACCAAGAAGCCTGTGTGCAAGCACACTATCCACACCTCCCCTCCAGGGAGCCTGTGCAGCCCCCCACTGCCAGGATCCCGTGATGCAGGGACAACTTCCCCGGAAGAACACACGGCACGCATCAGGCTGTTGCAATGTCATGACGGCCTCTGCCGCCCAGGCTCACTGCCTTCCATACCCCTCCCTCCCCCCAGCCTGAGTGAGCCAGAGCGCCCTAATCAGCTGCTCCTTTAACCCCAATCTGTCTGAGCAGGAACAGACTCCCTCAGGCGACCTACATGCAGAGACAAGGCCAAATCCAAAGCTGAACCCCAACAGCTGTGCGAACAAAGAAGAGAAAGGGAAATTTCTCCCAGCAGCCTCAGGAGCAGCAGATTAAATCTCCACAAAGAACTTCTCCACAATGTACCCTGCATCTGTGGAATACCTGAATAGACAACAAATCATCCCAAAATTGAGGCAGTGGACTTTGGGAGCAATGGTATATATATGGTATATATATATTTTTCCTTTTTCTGTTTTTGTGAGTGTGTATGTGTATGCTTCTTTGTGTGATTTTGTCTGTATAGCTTTGCTTTTACCATTTCTCCTAGGATTCTGTCTGTCTGTCTTTTTGTTTGTTGGTTGGTTTGTTTTTTTAGTATAGTTTTTAGCACTTGTTATCATTGGTGGATTTCATTTTTGGTTTGGTTACTCTATTCTTTTCTTTTCTAATTACTTTTTAATTTTTAATAATTAGTTTTTATTTTAATAAATTTATTTATTTATTTATTTTTCTTTTTTCTTTGTTCTCTTCTGCCTTTTCTTCTGAGCTGTGTGGCTGGCACGGTCTTAGTGCTCCAGCCGGGTGTCAGGCCTGTGCCTCTGAGGTGGGAGAGCTGAGTTCAGCACATTGGTCCACCACAGACCTTCCAGCTCTACTTAATATCAAACAGCAAAAGCTCTCCCAGAGATTTCCATCTCAATGCTAAGACCCAGCTCCAGTCAATGACCAGCAAGCTACAGTGCTGGACACCCTATGACAAACAACTAGCAAGACAGGAACACAACCCCAACCGTTAGCAGAGAGGATGCCTAAAATCATAATAAGGTCATGGACACCCCAAAACACAAAACTAGACGTGGTCCTGCCCACCAGAAAGACAAGATCCAGCCTCATACACCAGAACACAGGCCCCAGCCCCCTCCACCAGGAAGCCTACACAACCCACTGAACCAACCTTAGCCACTGGGGGCAGACACCAAAAACAATGGGAACAATGAACATGCATCCTGAGAAAAGGAGACCCCAAACACAGTAAGTTAAGCAAAATGAGAACACAGAGAAACAAAGAGCAGATGAAGGAGCAAGGTAAAAGTCCACCAAAACAAACAAATGAAGAGGAACTAGGCAGTCTACCTGAAAAAGAATTCAGCGTAATGATAGTAAAGATGATCCAAAATCTCGGAAATAGAAAGCAGTGAAACGTTTAACAAGGACCTAGAAAACTAAAGAGCAAAGAAGCAATGATGAACAACACAATAAATGAAATTAAAAATTCTCTAGAAGGAATCAATAGCAGAATAACTGAGGAAAAAGAACAGATAAGTGACCTGGAAGATAAAATAGTGGAAAAAACTACTGCAGAGCAGAATAAGAGAAAAGAATGAAAAGAATTGAGGACAGTCTCCTGGGACAACATTAAACACACCAACATTCAAATTATAGGGGTCTCAGAAGGAGAAGAGAAAAAGGGACTGAGAAAATATTTGAAGAGATTATAGTTGAAAACTTCCCTAATATGGGAAAGGAAATAGTTAATCAAGTCCAGGAAACACAGAGAGTCCCATACAGGATAAATCCAAGGAGAAACATGCCACGACACGTATCAATCAAACTATCAAAAATTAAATACAAAGAAAAAATATTAAAAGCAGTAAGAGAGAAACAACAAATAACATACAAGGGAATCCCCATAAGGTTAAAAGCTGATCTTTTAGCAGAAACTCCACAAGCCAGAAGGAACTGACGGACATATTTAAAATGATGAAAGGGAAAAACCTACCATCAAGATTACTCTACCCAGCAAGGATCTCATTCAGATTCGACAGAGAAATTAAAATCTTTACAGACAAGCAAAAGCTAAGAGAATTCAGCATCACCAAACCAACTTTACAACAAACGCTAAAGGAACTTCTCTAGGCAGGAAACACAAGACAAGGAAAAGACCTACAATAACAAACCCCAAACAACTAAGAAAATGGTAATAGGAACATACATATTGATAACTACCTTAATGTAAATGGATCAATAAAACTAAAAGCTGGTTCTTTGAGAACATAAACAAAATTGATAAGCCATTAGCCAGACTCAAGAAGAAAAAAAGGGAAAAAACTCAAATCAATAGAATTAACAATGAAAAAGGAGAAGTAACAACTGACACTGCAGAAATACAAAGGATCATGAAAGATTACTACAAGCAACTATATGCCAGTAAAATGGACAACCTGGAAGAAATGGACAAGTTCTTAGAAATGCACAACCTTCTGAGACTGAACCAGGAACAAATAGAAAATATAAACAGACCAATCACAAGCACTGAAGTTTAAACTGGAATTAAAAATCTTTCAACAGACAAAAGCCCAGGACCAGATGGCTTCACAGGCGAATTCTATCAAGCATTTAGAGAAGAGCTAACACCTATCCTTCTGAAACTCTTCCAAAATATAGCAGAGAGAGGAACACTCCCAAACTCATTCTATGAGGCCACCATCACTCTGATACCAAACCAGACAAAGAAATAAAACTACAGGCCAATATCACTGATGAACATAGATGCAAGTATCCGCAACAAAATACTAGCAAACAGAATCCAACAGCACATTAAAAGGATCATACACCATGATCAAGTGTGGTTTATCCCAGGAATGCAGGGATTCTTCAATACATGCAAATCAATCAATGCGATACACCATATTAACAAATTGAAGGAGAAAAACCATATGATCATCTCAATAGATGTAGAAAAAAGCTTTTGACAAAATTCAACACCCATTTATGATAAAAACCCCTCCAGAAATTAGGCATAGAGGGAACTTACCTCACCATAATAAAGGCCATATATGACAAACCCACAGCCAACATCGTTCTCAATAGTGAAAAACTGAAAGCATTTCCAGTAAGATCAGGAACAAGACAAGGTTGCCTACTCTCACCACTATTATTCAACATAGTTTTGGAAGTTTTAGCCACAGCAATCAGAAAAGAAATAGAAATAAAAGGAATCCAAATCAGAAAAGAAAAAGTAAAACTGTCACTGTTTGCAGATGACATGATACTATACATAGAGAATCCTAAAGGTGCTACCAGAAAACTACTAGAGCAAGTCAATGAATTTGGTAAAGTAGCAGGATACAAAATTAATGCACAGAAATCTCTTGCATTCCTATACACTAATGATGAAAAATCTGAAAGAGAAACTAAGGAAACACTCCCATTTACCATTGCAACAAAAAGAATAAAAAACCTAGGAATAAACCTACCTAAGGAGACAAAAGACCTGTATGTAGCAAACTGTAAGACACTGATGGAAAAAATTAAAGATGATATAAACAGATGGAGAGACATACCATGTTCTTGGATTTGAAGAATCATCATTGTGAAAATGACTATACTACCCAAAGCAATCTACAGATTCAATGCAATCCCTATCAAACTACCACTGGCATTTTTCAGAGAACTAGAACAAAAAATTGCACAATTGGTATGGAAACACAAAAGACCCCGAATAGCCAAAGCAATGTTGAGAAAGAAAAACAGAGCTGGAGGATTCAGCCTCAGTGACTTCAGACTATACTACCAAGCTACCTTAATCAAGACAGTATGGTACTGGCACAGAAACAGAAATATAGATCAATGGAACAGGATAGAAAGCCCAGAGTTAAACCCACACACATAGGGTCACCTTATTTTTGATAAAGGAGCCAAGAATATACAATGAGAAAAGACGGCCCTTCAATAAGTGGTGCTGGGAAAACTGGACAACACTTTGTTTCACCAGGGTGTATTTATGCACATATACATACTCAAATTGTGATAGCTCCATTAAAAATGCTAACCTATTTTAAATGATCTCTGATTATTTCTACCACTCCCAAATGGAGGCCACCAATATTTCCATTTGACCAATAGCTATTTTCATTAGCTCTAGTCACCTAGTGGCATCCAATGTCCTTTCTTCTCCCATTTCATTGAGCCTCACTGAATGCACCCACAGATAATGCCCACTAACCCAAAATCTGCGCCATGTGCTGAATCCTAAAGCTCTCAAAGCCATCAATCTTTGGGATATCAGAGCAGGACTGGAATCCACAAAGAGCCTGAAAGAATGAGTATCAAAATAGCTCCAATATATCCAGAATTTTACATCTTTTAAGAAAACAGTTCTTCCACCTTCTAGCTCTTCCCTTCTAATTCCAAGGTCTCAATTCTTGTCCAAAGAGCCAGGCTGGGAACATATACCATGTCATCCCTTCCATCTTTCTACTTACCCCATTTCCTATGACTGCTTCTTCAACCAGACTCAGAGCTTGGGGAAAAACAAAAAGCTACCTGCATCCCAATCTAGACAGTGAAAAAGACACTTTTATAATAGGGCATTAAAACTCATCGAGATTTCAGAGGCCATCAAAATTATTCCTACATATTTTATATTTCATAATGTGTATCCTTTTAACATTGTGGAAATCTCAATTATCATTTTAAGACACTTAGAATAAGCAACTTAGATGCTCAATATGGCATCATTTTTTGGTTTGTTTTTGTTTTTGTTTTTGCAGTACGCGGGCCTCTCAGTGTTGTGGCCTCTCCCATTGCGGAGCACAGGCTCTGGACGCGCAGGCTCAGTGGCCATGGCTCACAGGCCCAGCCACCGCACGTCATGTGGGATCTTCCCGGACTGGGTATCGAACCCGTGTCCCCTGCATTGGCAGGTGGACTCTCAACCACTGCACCACCAAAGAAGCCCAGGTGTCATTTTAATACAACTGATTAAAATGGGTTACATAATGCATGAGTTAGAAGATTTTTAAATATAGAAAATATGTAAGAGAAAATAACTTTTGTAGAACCACATAATAAATTCTATAATTCCAATAATTAATGTAGATAAATACCAGAATCTACCATGCCATGTAAAATATGAAGAAGACTGCCTAATATCAATTTTGCGAAGCATTTACACTGTTTACAGAAAATTTACAACACATAAAATCTTTTAAATAAAACTTCTCCTATCAATGTTAGCCACAATTTGATAAACAGTAACTCCCAAAAAACTATTGTCATTTATTCACCACTGATTTCAGTAAATCAAGAAAATGGAAATTTATGACAATATATTTTCTCCTAAATGTGAGTAAGCTTAGTACATTGACACTAAAAAACAAAATAATTTAATTGATAAGATCAGGTTACGACAAGATAGGTCATCACACAATTACTCCAGGAACTGGAAGGACAAGAGCACAACCAGAGAATCCCCTCTTCTTGAGTATGATTAGATAAATTTGCCTTATAAAATCATTTGTCACAACCGGAGTACATAAATGTTACAATCAAAGGTATGTGATTAAACTTGCATATGCAAATAATTTAAAAGGAGGGGATGACAAGTTTCTACGTCAACAAAATATAAAAGATATGTATTAATTTTCTAAGAAATGTAACTAAGTACAAGTGAATGCTAGCAGGAACATTAAAAGACAGAAATAACAAAACACATCCCTTAACTTTTTAGGACTTTCTTCACCAAGCTTCCACTTAATTCTTTTCTCATACTATTGGGATAGATTTGTGATCTTTCCCCTTTTTAATGCTCTTTGATGACCTTTCTCCAGATTCTAATACAGCACATTCCATCAACCATTTTTTAAATGCACAATCATTCTGACACATTGAAAATAATCTGAAGTTTCAAATTCTATATAATTAAGTATATTCCGCATCTCATTGTTCAATTAACTTCACTCAGCATAAAACACTCATGAGTCTCTTCTACTCACTCCCTACTTCACTTATTTCAACCCCAAAAGACTGGCTCTTCCTTAACCTGTGCTTCCAGATTACCATTCTTCCTTACTAATTGTTTCTTTACCCACTTCTCAGGATCAGCTGGCTAGATTAAACCAGGGTTGCCTCAGCCTCCTGTCAATGTAATTTGGAATACTTCTTCTAATTCCATCCACACAAAAATCCTGCTGTGGCCCTGAAAAATGCACCACTCAGATCTCTTGCTATGGGGAACATAGTTGATAGATGGCCCTAACTGCTGCTTTCTGAATCCACCCCCCTGTTCCTGCTGAGACCACACTTTCCACTGGTTGCCCCCAGCCAATGACTGAGCATGGGGATGCTGAGGCCAGCCCAAGCTTTCTTATAACTCTGCTGCAGCCTGAGACTCTTCCTAAGCAACTCTTCTTCCTTTCCTCTTTCTCTTACACGTGTTCCCCCCAATAAATCTCTTGCACATCTAGTATATAATGCCATTTTGGCATCCGTTCCTAGAGGACTCAATCTGGTACACCTCCAGCTCCATAGCCAGCCCATCTCTCTCAGCCTCTCCCAGTCCAGCAGGCCCAACATTAACCTAATATGAACTCTCAGAGTTTCTTATTGCCAAGTAGTTATGACACTAGGAATTTTCTCACTTGAGATACCTTCATACTAAAAAAGGTATCTAGTAGACACTCAATGGACATTAATTCTATTTGGTTGCCCTCAAAGCTGCATCAATACAATATATAAAGATTAACTTGAGGTTCTGAGAAAAAAACTGAAATTTACTCAGGAAACAAATTAACTACACATTGTATATCTAGCACTGTGCTAGATGTGAAAAATTTGAAGTTCATTAAGGTATGGTTGCTGCCTTCAAGGAATCCCTGGGCTATTTGTAATAAAGGTAACCCTTAGAAAGCACTGTAGAGTTTGCAAAGCAATTTAAGATACTTTTCCTCACTTATGCCTTGCAAATCCCTTTATATGGGGATAAACAAGGATCCCCTCCTATTAGTTTACTTTTTCGTGAGCCTGGACCCCAGAGGGAGCAGGGCAAGTGCTGAACCACAAGAAAGGGTCAAAGGCAGGAAAACCCCATTTTGCCACATGGAGGACTGAGTTGTATGAGTGATAAATCCAAGTCAAACTATTAAGAGAGACATATATATATGGACACTGTCAGGAGTTTAAAACTGACTATATTTGGCTTGCAAAGATGAAAATCCTACCCTCAGTTAAAGCTTTGCTCCTCAGCTGCCAAATCAAACATTGCAATATACTTACCAACTTGCAACACTCTTATGTTTAAATGTAACCACTTTTCTGAAATTTTACCTTCTATAATTTAGACATAACGAGGGTTTTCTTTTAACTTGAAAATATTTTTAAATGCTTTTAATATTTTGACAAAAACCCTAAGAAATTATGAAAATCCGTCTGAGTGGAAAAGATCAAGGGCCTTCTCAGAAGGTCTTGAAAGCAGACTTGGTTCACATCACACTGGAATCATTGAGGAGCATCTTCTGGGATGACTTCCAGCAGCAGAATGTGCTCAGACTGGACAGCTGCTGCTCTGTTTCCTCCCTCACCCTCCCCCAACATCAGATTTTTCAGATAAAATCAGGACCAAAATTAATATAATGGGGAAGGGAAGTTACAAAAAGGAAGCCTGTGCAGTTGGAAAGTACCTTACCTTGAACCATAGCAATATTCTTCTCTTTATTCTTTTTTTGCTCAATACCCCATGAAAAAGTTTAGAAAAACTTTGTAAATTTCTAGGTTGACACATAAAATGTCTTTTTCACCACAGTTTAAATAGCTGCAAAGAAAGTAATTTCCAGAATATTATAAATACTAACATTACTGTTTTAAATGTAGCCAATGGGATATATAGGTATCATCAATTTGATACCATCATCTATTTTATTAATAAATAAGCAAATACATGACAAGTTTTTCTTTAATTATAAAAAATTTGTCTTTGTCCTTTTTCTTCTTGAGATGATTATTTCATGTGGCTTCCCCTTCAGCATCTATAGAATATGATTTTAAAGTAATTGTTTTATGCTCAAAACTACTTTTGACCACCTTAGCATACTTCTTTGCTACAAAAATATGTCTATAAATTGAAATTGATTTTTATTTCCTGTGATCTTAAACATCTAAGAATTATAAGTTTCCTTCTGGAATGAGGTATTGCTATAACAATTATTAGTACATCATACTAATAAATAATAATAATTACTATTAAAGGTAGTAGTAAATAATTGATCAAGACAGTATAAATGTTTCACAAATTTTGGTGAGTAATTACTAAACAAAAAGAAAAATGCATTGGAAATGTTTATCTTAATAAGATGAATTAGGGGTAGTGCTTATGGCTTCTTGATTGAAGAAGACTGCTAACACCAATACTTTGAATTTGTCCCTTCCCCACTCTCTTCTCCAGAGGCTTTTACAGCACTGAGCACAGCAGCGTGATAAGTTCAAGATGGATGAGAGGTCTGCATTTCTTTGGTATGACATGGAAAAGGAGCAACTTTGAAAGGGGAAGTGGGAATGGAAAACAACAAATGAGTTATCAAGCAAATCAATTTTGTTAGAGTACATATGGAAGTTGAACAAACGAAAACTGATACACTTAAAACCACTTTAACTCACATAGGCCTTGTTAAGCTTCCAAATGCCTCCCAGTAGAATCTGTGGATGTGGTTCTATTTGTCTGACTGATAGAGATGAAGAAAACTCCCCACATCACTCTATGAAACAGCAGCACAGGGCCCCTGTGCAACACCCTCACCTCCACAGGGAATCACCCTCAATCCTCTTATCTTAGGGATGCTACTGTACTTAATTATCAAGCTCTGTTAAGTTATGAATTTAAAAAATTAATTTGGTAAAATCCTAATTACCCAATACTTGATGAAGTTTACATTTTGTGAATATTGGTTCATTTACGTCTTTTTAGCTTTAAGACTTCATTTAAACTAGCCTAGCAAAAATGAGCGATCAGCTGAACTAGTCAATAAACAAATTCTTAGTGGGCGCAAACTACATGCTCAACTTTGTATTAAATCATGAAATGGTCTCAAAATAAACGAGAAGCATGGACCTTATCCTCTGAGAGTTGCAGTCTTCCTGGAGAAAATTATATATTGCCCCTAGAAAAGATGTAACTAATAAGACAATACCCTATAACAATACAATATATAAATATAATACGATTTAATGCAATATAATAAACACACTATAACTTAATTGCCACATGACAAGTCCATGGGGAAGACATAACTATGGAATAGGAATTACATGAAATGAACAAAGAACTTTTACAGTGGAGATAATATACAGGGATTTGCAATATTTAGCCAATATTGCCCCTGAAGGGCATATATATTGGCTAACATTCTGGACAAAAATGAAATCTATAATTAGCTATCAGAAAAATGCCAATCAATGAGTGCTATGGTCTAAATGTTTATGTCCCCTGAAAATTCATATGTTGAAATCCTAATGCCCAATGTAATGGTATTAAGTGAGGCTCTGAGAGGTGCTTAGGTCAGGAGGGTGGAACACTCAAAAATGGGAGTGATTTTATGAAAGACCCCAGAGAGCTCCCTAGCACCTTCCACCATGTAAGGACAAAGCAAAATGACAGCTGTCTATGAACCAGGAAGCCCTCAATTAACGTCTGCCAGCACCATGATCCTAGAATTCTCAGCCTTCAGAAATATGAGAAACAAATGTTTGTTGCTTATAAGCCATCCAGTCTATGGTATTTTAGTACAGCATCTCAAGAGGACTAAAGCAGTGAGATACTACTTACCATCCACTAGGATGACTATATTCAAAAAGATAAATAACAAGTGTTGGTAAGAATGTAGAGAAACTGGGCTTCCCTGGTGGCGCAGTGGTTGAGAGTCTGCCTGCCGATGCAGGGGACACGGGTTCGTGCCCCGGTCTGGGAAGATCCCACATGCCGCGGAGCGGCTGGGACCGTGAGCCATGGCCACTGAGCTTGCGCATCCGGAGCCTGTGCTCCGCAACGGGAGAGGCCACAGCAGTGAGAGGCCCACGTACCGGGGAAAAAAAAAAAAAAAAAGGAATGTAGAGAAACTGGAACACTCCTACACTGCTGGTGGGAATGTAAAATGGTGCAGCCACTTTGGAAAAATTTGGCAGCTCCTCAAAATACTAAATATAGGGTTACAATATGACCCAGCAATTCCACCCCTAGGTATAGATGCAAGATAAATGAAAACATGTTTCTACAAAAACTTGTACCCAAATATTCACAGCAGCATTATTCATTATAACCAAAAAGGAAAAACAATCCAAATGTCCATCAATTAATTAATAGATAATATTAGTATAAAGGAATATTATTCAGCAATAAAAAGAAATGAAGTACTGATGTTTAATGCAACATGGATAACCTTGGAAATATTATGCTAAATGAAAGAAGCCAGTCGCAAAAGGCCACATATTGTATAAATTATTTTATATGAAATGCCCAGAATAAGCAAATATACAGAGACAGAAAGTAGATCATGGTTGCCTAGGGCTGGGGAGATGGAGGGATTGGGGGATAATAGCTAATGTGCAAAGAATATCTTTTGGGGTGATGAAAGTGTTCTAAAATTTATTGTGGTGATGGTTTCAAAACGCTGTGTATATACCAAAAACCATTGAATTGTACACTTTAAATTTGTAAATTGTATGGTATGTGAATTATAGCTCAATAAAGCTGTTACTTTTTTTAAAAAAGGAAGCTTCCTTTAAAAAGGAAGTCTAAATTTTTTCCACATGGATTCTATCTTCTTTTTGGACCATTCTCTCAAGTCATACAAAGACATGTACTTATTTCTACTCTTTTAGTCCAGTGTTTTCTGAGGCACTTTAGAACTATTTGGGCTGAACCTGCAGCCATGTGGGTGGCCCCATCCCACCCTGTGCTCAGGGTCAGCCCACTCCCCTTGAAGAAGCATGAGCCACTCCCATTGATTTGGAACATTGTCCATCTGTTTCCCCTTCTTTCTTTTGTTGTTGAATAGCAATGTCCTGACTATTAAGCTCCAAAGGTTTTGGGATTAACTCTAGCTTTCTCATACTATCAGCTGAAGAATGTGGTGGAAAATAATGCTAAAACATAGTCGGGCCCTGATTTATTTTTCATTTGCCTTTGAAATAATTTATGTGCTTTATATCACAGACTGAAATTATTAATTGTATTTTGGATGTAATATCAGCATTCCCAGAGCATAATACTCTCACTGAATAGACGGTTGATGGAAAAATATCTGAGGTGTTTCTAGTATTCAGGGAAAAGCAACTACAGAACTGAACACTTGTTTTAGAATAACCATAAAATGTGTGACACATATGCAAATAATAAAAAGTTAGTGATTTTTATCCTTTAGCTGCTTCCAGAACTATAATCAACACCTCACTTGTGTCAAAAAATAAAGCAAAGCATATCATACAAGCAAATATACCTTAAATATTTTATTAAATGGTTTCTTTCAAACCAGTGTCTTATCTCAAGCCTGGGGACCATAGTTAATTAATTACCCATCCATGCACCTGAAAAAGGCAGGAAGAGCCAGACATGTTAAAAAAAGAAAGTCCTAGACCAAGATGCAAGAGACCTGGGTTTACATCCTGGACCTAACATTTAATAACCATGGTAATTTTGTCAAAACTATGAACATCTCTGAGCCTCTGCTTCTTTGTCTCTAATATGGGTATAATAAAAATTGCCCTGCCTTTACCACAGGACAGTTCTTAGAAACAAATATAAAAGTATTTGGAGAAAAATATAAAAGATACATACAATATTAAGAGTTATACGTTGGATGAGAGAATTGGACCGTATTCAGTATGAGGCCACCTCCTCTCCCTTTGATTACCTTTTTATTTGCAAGCATTGACTCCCTTGGAAGAGTACTATGTATTGAGTATCTTTCCTGGTAATGACAGACTTAAACACTTTCTCTGGCATTTTGGTTCATTCTTACATCATTGCATTTTTCATTGAAGAATCCAAGGATAAAAGAGATTGAGTAACAAAGCTACATGGATAATGATTTTAGAAAAGGAATTAAAACTTAACCCTAAATTCATGTTTTTTCTACTACATGCTACTTTGGGGTGGGGGGCAGATTCTCCTTTCCTAGATCTTTAAAGCAACCAAATTACAGTGTCCACCATCCATAGACCAGGAAATGGGAAGGCAAGATTATCTGAAGATTGTTATCAAGCTCAGATGGCAATAGGTCCCAATTTGCTCATGACAATCTCTGTCTTTGCTGGTTGTCCTAATATAATTATCAACAGTGCCCCCCTTTCACTCTCAAAAATGTTTTGGTTTGGACCTGAGATGCTAACACTGTCTTTACACCATGAAGGTTAATCAGAATCATCAAGGAATTAGATCAGTACTTCTCAACTGTCATTACTGGACATTAAAATTATAGATTTGTAAATGTGCTACAGATTTACATATTTTTTTAAAGTTGTATGAAGTTAAGCTAAAAGGGAATATAGATGTTTGAGGAAGATAAAAACCAGGTGAGCAACTAGACTGAAGAGACAACAAAGACAAGAGAAATAAAGAAGTCATGGAAATGGAAATGAAGAATTGCAATACTGGATGTGTCAACATATTTGTAGAAAAATAACTCACTTACTCATAAGATATTTTAAAAGACTGTTTGTAAAAGCAAGGTACTCCCCTAACACTTGATATTATCCCTTCCCAGGAAGCAAGTACAGTGAATAAGAATTCATTTCCCACTCCCCAAAGGGACATTTTAGCTAGGTTGATTATTTTGGCCCCTGTATGGTTTCCAGTGACCCACCCCTCAGAAAGAGTATCAGTCTCAAACCAGTACTTGGTTTGCTTCTCATCTACCTCCTGATTTTAAAATAACCACAGGGATATGTCACTTTTTACTCTTGATGTTGCCAATCTTAATATTTTCTTCATTCTTGCTGAATTATCTAATTCTTACAATGCTTTTGCTATTTAAATTCAAAGTTGTAGGTACACATGGTGATGATGTGGAGCAACTAGAACTCTCATTTACTGCTGGTGGGAGTATAAATTAGTATAATCACTTTATAAAATTCGATGTATCTACTATAATTGAACATACATTACCCTTTAACTCAGTGAATCTTCTCCTAGATATAAACCCAGCAGAAACGTGTCCATATCTGCACCAAAAGACGTATTCAGAAATGTTCATAGCAGCATTATTCATAGCAGCCCTTAATAGCAAACAACCCAAATATCCATCAACGTTAGAATGGATAAATAAATTGTGGTTTAGTCATATAATGAAACACTATACAGCAGTGAAATGAGATGAAACGAAAATGAAAAAAACTACTACTCCTCTATATAACAAAGATGTACTATTCACAGTCATGTTTAATGAAATGAACTGGACTCAAAAAAAGTTTTATGTATGATTCTTTTTATGTAAAATTTGAAACAGGCAAGTCTAATGCATCATGCTAAAGTTCAGTTACTTTGGGAAGGAAATGAAGTTGGTGAGAGACATGGCAAGAGAGACTTCTGAGGTCTGGTAGTGTTCTATTTCTTGATCTGTGTGGAGGTTATAGGGTATGTTTTCCTTGTGACAGCTCATTGAGCTGCATATTTATGATTTGGTATATATATATATATATATATATATTGCTGTGTATATATTAAGCTGTGTATATATTATACTTTGTAACAAGAATATTCATTAAATTATGCATTTTTTCACAATAAGTCTAATTAACATCCATCATCACACATAGTTACACATTTTTTTCTTGTGATGAGAGCTTTTAAGATCTACTCTCTTAGCAACTTTCAAATATACATTATTATTGACTATAGTCACCATGCTGTACATTACATCTCCAGAACTTATTTATTTATTACTGCAAGTTTGTACCTTTTGCCCCCCTTTACCCATTTCATCCACTCCCCACCCTCTTCGGCAACCACCAATCTTTTCTCTGTATCTACAAGTTCTATTTCTTCTTTTTAGATTGCACACATAAGTGAGATCATACAGTATTTGTCTTTCTCTAACTTATTTTAATTAACATAATGTCCTCAAGGTTCATCCATGTTTTGCCAATGGCAGGATTTTCTTCTTTTTATGGTTGAATAATATTCCACTGAATATATTTGCCACAGCTTTTTAATCCATTCATCTGTTGATGGGCACTTAGATTGTTTCCATGTCATGGCTATTGTAAATAATGCTGCAGTGAACATGGGGGTGCTGATATCTTTTTGATTTAGTGTTTTTGTTTCCTTCAGATAAATAACCCGAAATGGAACTGCTGGATCATGTAGTAGTTCTACATTAAAAGATCCTTTGGCTGTTGTGTGGAGAAAGCAATTTCTGGGAGAAGAGTGGATGCAGAATCAAACATGGAGCCTGTTGAGATGGTTCAGTTAAGACATGAACTTAGACCAGGGAAGGGAAGTGAAAATGGAAGAAAGTGAAAGTACTGGTTTTGAAGATTGAACTAACAGACTTGATGGGAAAGGAAGCAGTGAAGAAAATGAAGAAAATAAAGCTGACTCATAATTTTTGAGTTTGACCAACTGTGTGATGAGAATGACCAGAGGGTTGGATATGGGGGTGGACATCAACATCTGGTTTTTTGGAAATATTAAGTGTGAAATGTCAAAGTTGTCAGAAGGATATATGAATTTGAAGCTTGGAAACAGCAACAGCTAGAGCTATAAATTTAGAAATCATCTCTATTTATAGCCATTAAATTGGAATGCTTCATAACTTGATTCTCAACCCTGCTTTTTTCAAAATTTTATCAGTGACTCTGGAAAAAGGTATAAGCAAAATCATGGTTTAACAGTAATTTAAGACACTGAAAACAGTCAAAAATAAGAAAATAACTCAAAGCATGACACTATTTAATAGGAATAATATAGTCATCCTCTTAGATTCAAATCATTAATTACTTCATACTAGCAGTGTGACCTAACCAAAATACAAATGAGTATGAAAGACTTAGAGATTTCAATATCCAATAGGATTAATTTGAATCAGCACTAGGAGAGAGTAGCCAAAAACATCAAAACAGTCTAGTGGCCAATATGAAGAAGGTAATATAGTATTCTTGCTCTACCCTGCACTGCTCAGACCCCAGACCAAGTGTTATACTTTAAGTGTGGTTTTTGAGATATGGAGCAGGTCCAGAGAATAAGAAAATTATAGGAAGCATTTGGTAACAGTGACACGTGAAGAACAACTGAAGGAAATAAATCTGTTTAGCTAGAAAAGAGATTCAGCAGGGACAGGGGTTGGTGTTCAGAAACTACTTTCAAATACTTCAAGAGCTGACATTTCACACTTTTTTTAATCTGTAGAAGTCAGAAGATGATAGAGAGATAAAGAAAAAGAAAGAAAGAGATAGGAAGAAGGAAGAGGAAGGAAGGAAGGGAGGGAGAGAGGGAGAATTTTAGGTAGATAGATGACCCTGGCACATATGATGAAGAATGTTATAACAACCATATTTGGGTTGCTTTATAAATTCCCCATTGCTAACTATTCCAACAGAGCCTGTATGCCACTTATGAAGATTCATTGATGGGTGATCATTAGTCTAGAACCTCTAAAGTTCTTCCCAACCCTGAGATATTGTTAGTAAGACTATGACTGGGGAAAATAACACTTTGAAAAGGAAGAGAGCAAGAAAGAGAGAGGAAGGAGAGGAAGAAAGGGGAGAAAAAGGAAAACAGTTCTGTCATGGAAGCTCTTTCTCTGGCAGGAAAAAACAAACCAACAAGAAAACACTGAAGAAACTTAGGGGAAAATAAGATCCATGGCAGGAATGTAGACTTCTAAAGTAGGTTTTAATAGCCCAAAACATCTCCCTACACCTAAAAGAAATTTAACTGCATTTTAATCTTCTCCTAAAGGACAGTCCAACTCTTATAGATTATCAGCATCCTATAGCTAAAAATAACTTAAGCCTAAACAGTTTTTATTTGTCACCTCTTGCTTCTTCTATTATGCTATCTTTTTAATAAAAAAGACTTGCAATACATACATGGTGAAATTGGATAGGCTTTTCCAAGACAGTAAAATAATAACTCTATTTTTCGGCTCAAACATTTAGCTATTTGTGCTCTACTCCTTCAGAAAATACTTTGCTTTCATAGTAAGAGTCTTCAGAACCAAGTAATTTGAGTAGCATGCCCTTTACAGCAACATTCTGCAAATTCTACTATTTCCAAATAAAGTAGTGTGCAGTTTTTCAGGACCACAGTGTTTTACTATCTAAGTTTATTTTCAGTGACTTGTTTATCCAAGAGCTTCCAATGACCATAATATTATTTAAAAAGGAAAAAAAGTGTATTTGTTAGTAAAATGTGTAATTATATGAATATATATAGACTGATAATAAGTGGGAAGCAAGATTTTTATATCCGCTTACTATTATTAAGGGGAAAATAGTCACTCTACCTATCTGGTAAATAATTGTTATCATATCCCAAAAGTGAGATGGTGACATAAATACAGATGTTATAGGAAACTGTGTATATTTCAATGAAGCTTGTTGTTTCTCTTGAGGTTAGCATGATGAGAATGTTCTGAATGCTTCAAAGAATTCCTATTTTTTTTTAAGAAAATGCAAACATTTACTAAAGTTGCTTTTGAAATAATACATTTATTCATTTAGTAATTATTTAACTAGAGAAGAATTACCTTATTCAGACATACAAGAATGTCAATAGTCCTACTGGTAATGAATTTAATAAAGTAACTTTAAAATCTATATTTGGATCCAATCCTCTCCCTATTCTAACAAGGAACCTGGAAGTTAATAAGCAGTTGGCAGGCAGTGAGGGTCTAACTAGGCTTCAGTGGCCCAGAAAGAATGGATACAGACACCTGAACTGACTAATTTATTTCATGTCTTTATGTAGTGTAGAAATGTGCCTTACAGTTTCATGTAACCACGGAACAAAAATAGACATTCTTTTAGTAAACTCTCTGGAAACAAAATTCTTCCCAGATATTTATTGATAGGAAAATATAATCTAAAAATTCTTCTGCCCAGCCCCTTGGCAGTCGCCCAGTCTTCCATCTGCTCCATGCAATTGGATTCCCTTTGCTTTTTTGCTTTTTTTTTTCCCCGTTCCGGAGCACAGGCTCCGGACGCGCAGGCTCAGCGGCCATGGCTCACGGGCCCAGCCGCTCCGCGTCATGTGGGATCTTCCCGGACTGGGGCACGAACCCGTGTCCCCTGCATCGGCAGGCGGACTCTCAACCACTGAGCCACCAGGGAAGCCCTCTCTTTGCTCTTGACTCCCAGATGACTCTCGCAAGAATTAAAGTTCACCTGACACCAAAGCAGTAATTTACAAGAACCAGGTAGAAGGCATTCTGTGTTTTTGTCTTTATTCTTCTATTGGAAATATGCAATAAGACTAAAATTTATTAAAAACAAAAACTAACAAACAAAACAAGCAGACAAAAAACTTCCCATACTTTTTTCTTTTGACTAATGTAAATTAACTGTGTCATTTTTAAAAGTTGGCATTTACTCTAAATGAAAAGTAGAATAACATTTGCAAAAACAAGAATTACTAGAGAAAACAAAGGCTTCAAATTGAACTAAAATATTTTTTTGTCCAAAATAAAACCCCAAATTAAGAAAACAACCTCTTGATCTTTTGTTCTGATAACTAGTAATCTTATTGTGCACATTTCAGTTGGTATTTGAAAAACATTTAACTACGCAGCTTTGCAGAAATATGTTCCCATTTGAATGTAGAGGAAGTTGTACTTAATAAGAGTTTAATTTGAAAGTTAGTGCTCACCAACACTTAGTGCCTACTTCATGTTCTGGAAAGATAAAATACCAAAGTCCTGGGGAGATGTCTTATTTATACATACAGTATTCCAGAAGTCAATGGGATGCTCAAAAGATTAAACAGGAACATCCTTTATTTATGGAAGACAGGATAAAAAAAATCCAAAATTAATTGTCATGCATTGTTTTGAATGAGAATAGAATGACAATCCTATCAGTTCTAGTCATGAATATAGACTTTGCAGGAGTGTACCTTCTTCCTCATCTATTTCTAATAGCTAAGTATTCCCAAACAAAAGTTAATTCTGGAAATTCTTGTGTATGAAAAGAGGTTATGGCCAGAGGTGGTACTATTTGAAACAGCCAGAAGATTAAGCTGGCACCAATTACAAACTAGCTACTGTGCGTTAATACTAAACTCAGAATTTGCTGGTTCACTCAGAATTTGCTGGTAAAGGTTAATTTTACCCAAAATGTGAACAGAGACAAGTGATAGGTAAGAAAAAAAATGAAAAAGCTTTTATTAAATACCATACAACTCTCTGGCACCAGTCCACAAAAGTTAATTATTGAATAACTTTAATAACAGACATTTTTTATCTGTTCCCTTAAACTTTTTTGTGGGGGCCCTGGGGAGGGGATAATTGGAGGGTAGCGGTGAAGGGGGGAGAAGATGAAAAGATACATGAATGAAGATGGAGTACGGGACAGGAAGTTATGGAAGGAAGTTTATGCAAAGCCCACTATCCACAAAGAGAATGACTCATGCAAGATACTGCAGGTCTTTCCAAATTTCTCAGGCTTTGCCTTGCTGCCAGCAAACAAGTCTGGGAAGGGATGCTTAAAGAACTTGGTAAGCAACCATCTAGTTGTTCCACCAACAAATCCATGAACTTCTCAGTTAAGGTCACCTAAAGCTTGCAAAAGCTATTCAGGTACTGAAGAGTGTCAAAAATTACTAAGTTTTACAGCCTTAAGATGGAATCAAGAAGTCCCCAAATCTCATTTTTCCAGCTATAATCATTCAAACAGCCCTGGCCTTTGTAAGGAAAATGTAGGAGACTGCAAGGTAGATAGGGCCTAGCAGTTGTTTCTTTTTGGTCTCTTAATGAGGTATATGTACATCCCTCAAATAATACCAGCGTTATATTGAAAATCTGCAATTTAACTGATGATAATAAGTTCTGAAATTTTTACAGGACAAACAAGTATCCTTAAGGTTAATTTTAAAAATCCCTGGAGTTTCTGACAAATTGGTATTACAATTCTGAGCTTTAAACATGGGTTTGTAAATAGACAGCTGGAGCTTAATTATTCCCATTCACATGAAGAACTGTTTCAGCAGTATCTTATCCAATGTTCTCACCCCAGGAAAGGAGGGAAAAGGTGATTTTGGCCTCCAGGGGACATTTGGCAATGTCTGGAAATATTTTTGGTTTTCACGACTGGTGAGTACTACTGGCCTCTAGAGGGTAAAGGCCAGGGATGCTGCTAAACGTCCTGCAATGCACAGGACAGTCCCCACAACACAGAATCGTCTGGTCCAAAATATGAATAGTGTTGAAGCTGAGAAACCCTGCCTAATCCAAATGCTTTAAATATGATCAAACCATAATAGTGAAATCAAGAAGTCATTATTTTCATTAATAACCAGTTTTCACAAAGGTCGTTTGAATAGAACCTGCCTAAAGTTGTATGTAAGCATACAGAGGGAATATATATATATACATATGTGATCTGGAAAAAATTTAAAAACTGAAGAGAAAAATAGATATTTTTATTCATAAAAGTATTCACATACAATTTTCAAGGAACCAGAAATATAACCTTCTTTCTTAGACACTATGCTGAGAAAGGTGAGGAACAAAATGGTTATAAACTATCCTACTCAAAAATACTAATACATTATCAAGTTGTTATTCTTCAAATATATTAATAACCATTGGAAAATCAGCCCTCTTGTACCAGTGCAGAAAATAAATGCACCGGTATGGGATTTGTTATGAAATTTTTTAGTTCCTTGGGTTATAGGGCAATTTTAAAAAATTAAAGAGAGCTTACTGGAGAGTTATTCTGTGGTATGGAAGATCCTAGAGAGTGCTCAGCCATTTAGCTCCCGCCCACCTCCTCTCTTCCCCCTTTTCCGGTAGATCTCCCACTTAGAGGAAGCAGGATACTACTTGCTGTGGTAATCACTCTGGTTTAAACTCCTTGAGGACAATAGTAGCTAAGATTTTCTAAGCATTTACTAATAAGATAAGCAAAATCATTGTTACAGCTCATCTCAAAAAATTTTATGTATTAGAATGGTGAGGTGGACAAGAATTTCATCAAAATAAGAACCTTCACTGCAGCACTATTTACAATAGCCAAGATAAGGAAGCAACCTAAATGTCCATTGATAGTTGTATAGATAAAGAAGATGTGGTATATATATACAATGGAATATTACTTCACCATAAAAAAGAATGAAATAATGCCATTTGCAGCAACATGGATGGACCTAGAGATTAATACTAAGTGAAGTAAGCCAGACAAAGACAAATATCGTATGATATCACTTACATGTGGAATCTGAAAAAAAAAGATATAAATGAACTTAAATAAATACAAAACAGAAATAGACCCACAGACATACAAAACAAACTTATGGTTACCAAAGGAGAAGGGGTGGGGGAGAGAGAAATTTGTAAACAAATGGACAAATGAATTGTTCTCTTTTAAGCTCCACATTAAATACAACAAATCTAGATGGGTCTGGATGAGTTTCTTTTAACTTAGGTTTTAGAGACAGTTTTTCATCAATACCTACCATTTTACAAATGAATCTATAAGCTATCTCATTAAAACCAAGTTAATTTTACCTTCCTTTTGGCCTCCTCTCCCTGCCACCTGAAAAAATGAGTCAATTACTTGTGATAACTATTGCAAATGTCTTACTAATCCCACTAGAAATGTAAATGCGGCAAGAGGACAGAGAAGGATAAGGAAAGAAGCCCTAATGCCAGATTTTCAGCCACTGCTTAAGCCCACTCTAGCACTATGGGAATGACTTTCTTCTTTGGATGAAACATCTGGAAATCTTAAACTTCAAACTTGAATTTTAAGTTTGAGGAAAATAAGTTTGTACAAAACGTTATTTAGCCGTAAACTCTCTCTTCTTTTCCATCTCCTGGTAATTGATATAACGGATTTCCTTAAGGATTAATGTTTTCTATTCACTTTGATAAACAGTTGTTGGGCAACAACTCAAGAAAAGTCCCAACTCTCAGAGTCAAGTGTGCGTTGGTGAATAGAGGAAGTAGAGAAATATAGAAAAAGCAATAAGCAGAATGTCTAAGTCATCACTTTGGAATTAATTGAACATAGATAAAATTGGGAAAGAAAATAAGAAATAAGGGAATGGGCAAACAGAACCACTTCTGGGAGAGAAGGGGCAAAGTTTGCATAACATTCAACTATGTTAACACTCTACAGCGTTACAACACTGCCATCCATACGCAGTAGTAGCAGTACGTAAACTTTTTATTTAATTATTAGACTATTGAGTTTCGGCTCCAAAGTATTTTTCCAATTCGGATCCTGCTGTTTTTTTGTATATTTTCAAAAATAGTCTTTTTCTTTCAGAAGAAGTAATTCTTCAAATCTAGTTCACACAAGGGGATTTGATATGTTCAGTGAGTTCCTGTATTCAGCAATACCTACGGGGTGCCTACTCTGCCTTAGGCTCTGAGCAAGCTGCAGGCACCCCCTCAAGTCTAGGACTCATTATTTTGCTCTCAGCAAATTTTCACTAGGTGCTTTTCCTCCCCCATGTGTAAGTCCACCAGACCTTAAACCCTTTATGAACATGCAAGCTCCTCCCTTCTGAAAGCGTTTGTGTGAGTAGTTCACAGGCTGGTTCACCTACTGCAGTGTGGCTTTATGATAGGGGTTTGTTTACATGGTTCCTACAAGGTAGTTGCAGATGTGACTGCATCTTAGAGATACCTGAAATCTTTCAACAGGATCTGATCCAAAGGAAAAGTAAGTTATAATTTAGAGAGAGAGTGGAAAAAAAAAAAAATCAGACCTCCCCTTATGGTCTGAAGATGCAAACCCATAGGGGTTAGGAGGCTCATGTACCAAGTTTCATATTCTCATGGTGCCTCCAGCTGACTCACATACTCTGGGTACTGGGATAACTGAAGAGCTGTTGCGCTTGCGGGGTCTCCTGGCACTTGCAAGGTTGCCTGGCATTCAGGTGTGTTATGGCTTCTTATCTCACAGTGCAGCAGTAACAACGTTGATTGGAAGCATACTGTGTGTAGGGACCACGTAAGAGGTTACTTGAATTAATTCATTTAATTCTCACGGGACAACACTGTGAAGCAGGCACCACTGCTCCCATTTTACAAGGAGGCAGCTCCTTATAAGGAGGCTTCCAAGAGGCTCGGTACCTCGCTCCGGAGCACACAGGGTAAACGGTAGAGCCTACAGATGAAGACAGGCCTTCATCTTCGATACCTCCACGCTCTTAACCACCAAGCTGCCTCGCTGCAGTGTGTCCGTTATCCCTGGGTCAACCTGCCGGCTCTTACGCATCCAGTTCTAGGTGTCGTGCTATGTGACCCAAGAAGCCTTCCTGCCCCTTGAGGGCCGAATTCGGGTCCTCATCCCCGAGACACGCTTCGCCCACCTGGGCAGGGCCGGGATCTGCCTGGTTGGACATCCCCCTGATCCCTCTCCTGGCCTGGGCCGGACTGGAACCCGACCAGGGACGGGCGGCGGGGTGCGCGGGGAGGGAGCCATCTCGCGGGCTGCGTTCGGCCCCCGCCCCCTGGCCGGGCCGAGGGGCGGGACTCGGGCCGCGCGGGCCCGGGAGCAGAAGCCGGCCTCGGGAAGCTACCGCCGTCCGGGCCGCTCTGGGAGAGGCGAGGCGAAGCGAGGCGGGGCTGGGCCGACCGCCACGGGAAGGGGAAGCCGCGCGGGCCGGGAGCCGCGCTGCGCCAGCCGGGCTGCAGCTGCCGCACACCAAGCGCTGAGATGGGGCTGGAGACCGAGAAGGCGGATGTCCAGCTCTTCATGGACGAGGACTCCTACAGCCGCCACAGCAGCATAGATTACGCCGACCCCGAGAAGTTCGTGGATCCGGGCAGCGACCGAGATCCCCACCGGCTCAACTCGCATCTCAAGGTGAAGCCTGGGGCGGGCCCTACCCTGGACCTGAGGCTGACCCAAGCCCCCGCCAAGGCCTGGGAGTGGGGGTGCCCCCTCTAACTTGCTCCGACCCCAACTCCCACCCTCGCCACTGAGTCAGCGCCGCAGGGTACGGGATCCGGATTCCCTCTGTGGGGCCGCCTGAGTAGCCAGGAATTCTTAGCCAAATTCCTGTCCGCCCACCATGACCCTAAGAGAAGGTGGGGCACCGCAGCCAAGTCTTTCTTTCTTGCTTCTCCCACCCCGAGCTCTCCCGTATCCTGGAGAGGCAGGTTGGGCGACAGTTCAGGATCCCTGAGTCTTGTCTTCCCAGGTGGGATTCGAGGATGTGATTGCAGAGCCCGTGTCTACACACTCTTTTGACAAAGTGTGGATCTGCAGCCACGCTCTCTTTGAAATCAGCAAATACGTGATCTACAAGTTCCTGACGGTGTTCCTGGCCATCCCCTTGGCTTTCGCTGCGGGAATTCTCTTTGCCATCCTCAGCTGTCTGCACATCTGGTGAGAAGGGGCACACTGGGGTGGGCCGGCTTTCTGAAACGTAGGAATGTTCTTTGCCCCCTGCCCACTGCCCTCCCCTTCTCCCAGGCCGGCTTGCAGGCGAAAGAAGGCGCACCATCTCTGAACGCAGTAGCAAAACTGGGAGGCGTTGAAGGGTAGTGTGCTTTCTTTAGAATTGCAGGTTGGGTTAGGAGTTTAAACAGAAGAAGGAAGGTCCCTCTGTCCACGGGTGTGATCTTCCTTCGAATGCTAAAGCCCAGCTGACTGTGGAGGTGGAGATCTGGAAGCCATGCTTCCAGCCACAGGCTTTTCTCTCATAGGGCCCTGTTTTGACTTGTGCCCATGGTTCGGGGCAGGGCTCTTATTTCTTTCATCACCTTTTATTCAGTCACCACCTGTGCTTGGGGTAAAACAAAAGAGATCTCTGAGCAGAATGCCAGTGACAGTATCATTGCAGAGGGATGTCAGACCTGGTTAAGCAGTGCTATGGAGAGGCAGCTCCAATCCTGTCACTGGCAAATGGCAAGGATGAGAACAGAGGAGAGGCAAGATGTGTGCAGTTAAGGTGAAGGGGCCCCCAGCACAAACGAATGAAACTCAAACTGCAGGATAATGAAATGAGAAGGCTTCCAAGTTACTTTCTCACCTATGAGGCACCAACAGGAGTGGCATCTAGTAAAAGGGGAAATAAATATAGAAACCTATTGGACATTTTGGGACATTTTGAGTAACTTTATTCACACACAAAATGCATCATAAAGCTATAGAGAACATTTCTAAGCATTAAAAAATTTAAAAGGAGATGTCATATTTTACCAAGAAGTTTTGTTATTGTTGTTTTTTAAAATGTCCACTTTATTCTGAGAGGAAGAACATTCAGATTATCCCCTGTATGGCAACAATTGCCAAGCTTGTCTTTTAGGGCAGTCCTGCAGAAATGTATAACCCCAGATGTCTCCATGTCTTTCATAATCACTTTATATGGTATTGCCACACCCTAATACATGTTGTGTTCATTGTTAGAAGTTATGAAATTGTTCTCCATTCCCCTTTACCATCTGAATCAATTTCTTTAGTCGGTTAGCTAGCTAGTTAGTTCAACCAAGAAAATTTATTGAGTGCTTAGTTTGTGCTGGCACTGGACCCAGAATGAATAAGATGCAAGATCTGCCTTCAGCTTACTCACAGCACATCAGGACAACTGGCTAGATACAGAGGTGGCTGCTAAGGAAAACCCAGCTAGATCTGTGGAGGAGGGAAGCACAGGGAAGGCTTTTAAAAAGAAAAGGGTCTACAAAGGCTTTTAAAGGATAAATTGAAGTTCACCCAATAAGTAAAGGATAAACAACAAACATCAATTTAATTTGATCACTAAAAACTGTAAACAATTAAACTATATTGAAAGTGCCAAAAAACTGCCAGAGGAATGAAAATCTTTGCCTGTGTACATGAGCAGATCAACAAAGGATGTATATAGTTAAGCTTATATTTTGACATTAGCACATGAATTTTTTTTAAAGATGCCCAAGTCAGTGCATAAAATTTTGGATTCCTTATTGAATAAAACCAGTCATCTAAACTCTATGTCCATTTTCTCACTTTCCAAAATGTGAAAAACTGAGTGACCACATAACATATTGTGAAATGTTGGCTATGAAGCTATTTGGAAACATAGAGTGCCAGTCAACAAAGCTAGGCTTTCCTAAAGCACTTGTGGAATAACTGACAACAAAAAGGTTTCCATTTACTAAATGGCGGAGAGATATAAGTAAAACTGCAATTAACCAAATGATGCTTCTCTCCACCTGGCTCTCCTGAGAATGGGAGATGTTTTCTGTGTAGTGCTTCCAGAGGTGAATCATCAAACCACTTCTTTTTCAGCCACAGAAAATGTATTATTTAACTATAGCTTATTTTTCAAATTACATTCATGTGGGACATTAATATTTAACTGTCATACATTTGTCATCAGGCAGCTGTGATTGCAAGTAGAGGAGTAACTTAAAACAAAAATGTTTAAAAGTTAGTTTATACCTTGATAAAATAGATTTATCATTAACGGATCACATTCTAGTGACACAATAAGACCAGATCAAGGAGAGGCCTTATAGAAGAGCAAACCCATTTGAGTAAACTTTTTTTCTTGGTGATCAAAGCTATGAAAATATGCAGTAATAAGTTCTTTGAACCACACTGCATGGTCACAATGGATCTGACTTTAGATTATTTAAACAAACAAACAACAAAAACAAAACACTCAGAACTCAGTCTGGTGATGCTGGATCCTAGGCCAGAAGTACAGGTCACTAGGGACCGGTGAATTGGTTTGAGTCCATACCATAAACTGAGGTATATGCCATTTGGCAACCACAGATTATTGGTCATAAGTGGATCATACCAAAGAAATGTGGCTTGGACCCCTCTACCTTTTATTTTTGCTGGGATGCAATTCAAATAAATGGTCCAACTGATGGAAATTCAGTAGTAGCAGTCTCATTTTCCAGAAGACTTTTTAACACAGCAAATTGCTGTGACAAGGCAGTCTTATGGCACTATAGTTAATACAAAGCTAAACAAAAGTCCCAGTTCTAATGGATTTATTATCCAATGGATAAATATATAATCTTGCTAATTATAAGATTTATTTAAGCAATATTTGGTTGGTCACATAGAGCCCCAACCAAGTTTTGGGTCACTCCAAATTGCCTGGAGTTTCAGAAAGGAAACTAACTGGGATGTTGAGAACACAATTTAAGTTTGTTGTCAGTGGATCACTGGATCCTCTGATCCAAAGTGAGAGAACAACAACTTGAAGAAAATAAAATTAAAATGAGTTCACCACATCCTATGAACTGAGTCCTCAAATGTGGGCAATTGAACTTTGCTGCACTTTTGTCCTGTGTTTAATTCCCTCTTAGGACATGGAGATCTAAAGAGTTAGGGGAAAGAAAATTTCTCAGCCTAAGAAAGAATGGAAAGTGCATTATATTCTGAGGGAACTGAATTTGGCTAGGAAGCTTTCCAAACTAAACTTAAGTCAAATTGAGATTTTGTCATAATTGTTTCATTATATATTCTGACTTCAAAATAGTTCTATTTATTATTCATTATAATGACAGCATCACATGGACCTGTCAGGGATGCATAGTAAGTGTTAATCCTGATAGCTGGTCTATAAGATTTCCTATTCTTACTTTAATTTGTAGTGATTTGCCCAAGGCCACATATCAAGTGAGAAACATAATGGGGTAAGAAGTTAAAAGTTGCTATCATTCAGGTTTCTGTTCAACTATGTAATTCTGAAACACCTAGTAATTAATTTTCTTTAAAAAAATTGCTTCAAGTCTTTAGCACTTGGAACAAAACACAAGATAAATATAATCTATGCAGGCAGTCAATATGAATAACTCAGTATTCTAAAAATATCTCAATCACTCAAATGCCTGATCTTCTCTTTACTTTGGGCTAAATACAACAGACCTTTATTTAAGCCACATTTTAATAGTAAACCAAGAAAACCAACCTTACTTCTTTGTGCCCACCCGAGTAATAATAAAAATTCTATTGAAGCCCTCCAACAATGCCTGAGAGTTCACAAACACTTTTGTGCCCAAAAAGCATTACTATGACAAAGAACATTATTCAGAGGACTACAGAAGAAATTAATCAGCCTGAGGAATATGAAAATATGTGGTTATCTTAAGAAAAGGCATAAAGAAAAAATAAATTTAGGATACTCTAGTTTTTCTTGTCTAAGAGTTCTGACATAATTGAAGGGCTCTTTTAACTGTACTACACAACCCTTTTCAGTGTGTGTAATTACTGTGGAAAATTAATAATATAAAGCATATGAGAATACTAAATTCACTTCAGCTCAAACATTTACTAAGGGTAAAGGATGTCCTAACTTAAAAAGCTTACATTCTAATAGGAAAGACAGAAATATAAGCGGTAAGCATCCATTATGATATCTTTTGGTAAATTTGAGGATTAAGAAGTTTGTTGCAGTATTTTAGACGCACAAAAAAGGGGTATCCAACCCAGCCTGGTCCAATGGGGAGGAAGTGGGATGAGACAACAGGAAAAGCTACCAGGAAGTAGGACCTCAGAGACATATGAAGATTTAGGCAGTTTAATGTTTAGGGGCAGAGATCAGGTAAATAAATTTACTATTTTGTTTATCTTTTGCTTTACTATTTTAGATTGCCTGCTACCAATAGAAAGAATATTGGTGTTTATCATGTACATTCTTGTTTATTTTTTTTAAGCAACATATTTTCTGTGCATCTTATCATGATGTGGGTCACTGTTCATTTGTTTCAAATGCTTAATCCGGCTTAGGTGAACTGGGCCATTGTTATATCTTTTCATGCATATGCAATAGTCAGTGGCCTTATTTGGTAACACTAATAATCTTTACCCATCTCTCTTCCTCCATTCCAGGATTATTATGCCTTTTGTAAAGACCTGCCTAATGCTCCTGCCTTCAGTGCAGACAATATGGAAGAGCGTGACAGATGTTGTCATTGCCCCATTGTGTAGGAGCGTAGGACGCAGCTTCTCTTCTGTCAGCCTGCAGCTGAGCCATGACTGAATACTTGGACCCCAGGTCCAGAGATTTGGATACTGTAATAATTCTTTGTTGTTATAATATAACGGCACTACTGTTCTGTTAATTCCCCAAATGTTCAAATTAAGAAAGCTATTAAGATGGGCAACCACATGTAGAAATGTTTATTTTCAGATCTTTTCAAATAATGCTTTTCTATATTAAAAGCCAAGGATTTCATATCTAACTTTATAACCAGAATTACTCAGTAGGTTGGCAACACTTAATTTTGAAGGCAGACAGTTCTTGCTTTAGTATGTAAGTATACATTTTGTAATGATGAATCTATAATGATCAAGGGACATTTCTCTCAAACACTACAATAGTTTTGTGTACAGCTGCTCATAAAAATATGGAATTTCTTATTTTTCTTTTACTTTGGAAGTAATACTTTTTAAATTACCTTTGCAGGTAAAGTCATGGGGATACTTAGAGATAAGATAATACAAAGATTCTAGAAATTACAGTAACAAAAGCATACAGTGATGATAGGGGCTCTCAAATATGATAAAACAAATGTGAAAATAGATTCATGAAAATATGTTCCTTTAAATAGGGCATAGTTAACCTACAGGCATATTTAACAAGATGTTTCAATTTACTGTATATTTTGTACTTATTGTAAATGTTTCTCTAATCAGATTGCTTTAAAGAACTCATTATGTTTGTTATATTGTTGAGCTAATATATAGGAGGAGTAAATGTGTGTTCCACAAGGAACTTCACTGGTGAGATTGCACTGTCTTGATTACATAAGCATATGCATCTTCTTTGGTAATAGAATGGAAAAGAGAGATATACAAGGCTTTTCTTTCTAACTTTTCCAAGCAAAATCCTGAAGTGTTTTATGGCTGATGTTTATCTGGCTGTGATCTTAATACAAACCCAACTGATATTTCATCTAGGAGATGCTTTCTGTCTTGTAATTAGAAATTAAACCTGTATTCTGCATTCCTATTAATGTTTCGCTTTACCTTCAAGTAATATTGCTGCTATTTAATAACATTTTAAAATAAAGGCTATTTCTGACACTTAAGTACAATTTCAGCTACAGTAATTCACGTAGTAATTTCAGGAGAGTTGTCAATTTACTGGGTCCATGCTACTGAGCTACGTATATATAAATTAAAAACTAACAGCTGCAAACTTTCAAGATGTTATCTAATATGAGTCTTGTTACACAGTATAAAATTATTCTTATTATTTTTGAACTGTAGAGTCCTATTTCAGTGTTATGAGTCACTGTTGTTTTAAAAATCTCTATTGCAAAATGATAGGCATGTACAAAAGATGTCTCTGATGTGAGTGGTTAACTATAATTTGCATATCTTAAAAGTGTATAAATGCTCAAATTTCAGAATTACTATTAGAACTCGGATTAACATTCCTTTGAATATCTTCATAGAGGACAGCTCCTCATTCAATGAAGATTAATTTTACTTTCCCAAATTCTAAGGCTGGTGAATATACAGGATGATTGTACTGGAATACTATTGGGGACCAAAGCAAATGAATGATCAGATTATGAAACTCATATCCTTTTGAAGGTAGCTACAAAAGAAATTTTTCAAAGTTGCCTTAGGCCATTCATCCTTAGAAAACACTCTCATGATCATTAACTTCAAGCATTACTACTCATTTGACTATATAGATGTTACTATATAGTTAGTTAAAAAGGTCAATAAGTTTCATGACTTTATGCCTTGTGTTTAAGATGTTTTTAAAAAATATTTGGATATGTTGATTGGGCAAATGTATTTGATTAATAAAATATCTATTTAAATAAATCATGAGCTTCTATCTTCTAGTTATTGGCAAGTTTTAAAGCCAAAATATATACACAGTCATATAACAAAACCCTATAACTTGCAAAACGTAGACTATATGATTTCCTTATTTCTGAATAACATTGATCATTTTCAAAATAACTTTTTATTGAGATTTGCCATTAACTATTTTATTTCAAAGATTGAAATTTTGTACCAAGTGAATCCAGGTTTCATGTGCAAATATGTTGGTTCTTTTATTTGGGGGTGGGGAAGAGGTGGGTGATGATGGGACTTTCCCAGTATCCATAATAAACTTTTTAAAAACTCATAAAATGTGTTTATTGCTTTTACTACATGTCAAACTCATCAATAAAGAACATTTTAAAACTAATTTTTCCTTATTTAAAAAACTCATAATATATAAAAATACATGAGTTATTGCTTATTCAGGAATGTATTTGTGAAAAATTACAAGATTGGTAATTTAACTTTTTTGTTTTCCCAGCATTTAAGAGGTTCCCTATAAACATTTCTATCACTTGATGAATATGATAGAATAGCATGTTCTTAAACCAACCATACTTCATATTCTTCATGAAATAAAGTATCTTGCTAATGCTAAATAAACTCATATTTCTGTTTTCAATTTTTTAAATAAGAAAATAAAACAATATAAATCATATGTTCTTGGATACCAGTACCATGAAGCCAGACCAGAGTCCAAAATTATTTTTGGAAAGTCAATATGTGAAAAGTAGTTGCTGATATTGGCATAGATTTTCTTGTTGTGAGTTAATCTGGAAAAATGACCAATCTCCAATAATAAAACATGCGTTTAGCTTTTTAAAGTGCTCTTTAAAGTTGCGAAGAACTTAAAAGTCCCTCTTTTCAATAGTTGTCTACATCCCATGAATTTATTTAAATGCCTTTCTTGGGAAGCTGTTGGAGTTTAGTGAAAAGAGCCCTGCCCTCCAGGTCAGGCATCTGGATTCCTGTCTCAGCACTGCCATTACTGAGGTGTGTCACCTCCTGCAAATGGTTTAATCTCAAGGTCTCAGTTTTCTTATCTTTAATGAGAGGATTAGACTCAAGGATCTCTTAGGAGCATCCCATCTCATTGTTTCCTGTGACTTCTGTAGAATGAAGACTTGGCTATGTATATGCATGTATATGCAATCTTGCTGTTCAGTCCAGGAATTTTTTTAAAGGCATTTTTTAAAATCATGAATTTTCTATCAATTAAAGGACTGGCATGCATAAACACAGGAATTAATGCATTCACTTTTCACAGTTCTGTTGATTATGAGACTGTATGCGGCTTTGATTCTTCATGACAGGGATTCCTAGATTTACAACAATTCTAAGTCTTTATTATTGTGACAGTTTCTCCCCAATAATATGTTACTCTGTATTTTAAATTAATTACAATTTATTTTATTTATAGATTTTTCTACCCAAATCACTGCTATACCACCATAATCACGGCCATCTTCATCTTTTGCCTGCCTAGTTGCCACAGCCTCTTAACTGGTCTCACTCCCAGCTTCAATATCATCTTTTCCAATCCATCTTCCCCTTCAAAAAAGAAGTGATCTCATGAAGACTCCATGTCATTCCCCTGCTTAAACTATCAATTATATGCCATTGCCCTTAGAATAAAATCCAAACTCTTGAGCAGTGTTCACAAGGCCTTCCCTATCAACCCACTGTTGTCTTCAGCAACTCTCTTCTGCAGCCCTCACTGAAGTGCCCAGCCCTCTCCTGTCCATGGCAGCATCACTCTTCCCCCCATAGCCTGTCTAACCCTTCCTGTTTCCAGAACTCCGCCACATTAAGTGCTTCTTCTATGTCTTCATATAAAATCTTGTACAAACCCCTATTATCACTTACCACATGGTAAAACTAACCCTGTTAAATAACCCCACTAGACGGCTGGTTAGGTCTTTGAGAACCAAAAATATGACTTCATCTTTGTTTCCTGGGGTTCTAAAATGGTGCCAAGCACTTAGTGAGGTCAATCAGTATTTTCTAAATGAACAACTACATGAATAAATAATTGAAGAAAATTTAGGATGATTGCAGAGCTGGAGTGGGAATCATATTTTGACATCATAATTTTCTTCATTTGCATGAGGGGTTTGAAAAGTACTGATCCTAATAAGATTTTCCCACTCATGAATCATTAAGTTGGGAAAATGAAAATGTATGTAAAGCATATCAAGTATATTTCATCTTTTGGGGTAATGCCTATCTTTACTCTCAATTTTCTTGCCTGAAATTTATTTTCACGGCTTCAGGGGTAGGAAATGCTAGTACTTAAAACTGGTTTGGAAACATTCTCTCTGGCATTTTAGAATGTTGCTATTTCTTTTACTATCCTATTTCCCATTTTGAAATTTATACTAAAACATTGTTTTTATCGAGTTTTACATTTTAGAAAACACAGTCCCATACACTGTCTCATTTGAATCCAGGACAAATTAAATAGCATAGTGGAGAAGTCACATAAATAATGGCTCAGTTTCTTTAGCTTGCAATTTCATCATTTTTGAATGTTTACTTAAGATAACAAGAGCTTAAAGAATTTTTACAAGATTACATATTACTTTCAGATTAAAAAAAAAGTAGGTAATGTTGCAATGAAAATGTTGCACCACTAATGCAACTTATCATAAATCAGGATTTGGTATATTTCCTTCCTTCACGGTATATGTGTATGTAGAGAGGACAAGAGAAGGAATTGAAGGAGGAGGGAGCAGAAGATAAGGATATACTGGATATCTAGGTTATATTTTTTAGGAATAAAAATAATTTCGGCTTCCATACCTAATCTTCCCAATTTCTTCTCCCTGTTTACCGCCAAATGAACAAAAGAAGGCACCCTGTTATATTTTAAAACCATTTTTGCACCCACACTTCAGCTTCTTTCTTCGGACTATATCTGAACTGCTACCACTGGAGCCTTACACCTTGATGCTTGTTTAAATGAATGATACCTTTGGGTGAGGTAACATTTCAGTCTATTAGTAGACATCCATTACTTCACTGTGAATGGATGATCTGAGAAGGGGATGCTGAAAACTATATAAGGGGCCCTAGCATGAGGGCCTTGAGTGGAGCGCCACCTGAGAGCATCTTACACTGATTAAAAGACACGCCACCAAAGTGAAAGTCAAGACAGAAAAGGGAGAACAGGAGGCTCCAATGACACAATCTTTACCCTTCACAGTTTTGCTTTTGGACACCTCTGTTCAAACCCCTAGCGAAGGGGTCAATAGAAACTGAACAGGGTGGAAGGAGTTGAAGTCAGCTAAGACCATAAAGGAAAGTTCCTTATGTCTTGTTAAATGAAAAGGGCCTTGGGAGGGGGCATGAGGGCTCTCCTAGAACCCTGTGCCCTAAAGACAATAGCAGAAGAGCAAAAGTTAAAATGAAAACTGTACTACAACTTGTGACCATCTGTCTCTCTTCCACCTCACCTCTCTGTGCTGTTGACTGTTGCCGTGTATCTGTGGCAAAGAAAGAAGACCATGCAGCAGTCAGAGAAATCAGAGGACACCACTTCAACAATTATCCAAAAATAGGACAGACACCTATCTGCCTGCACTTGGACGTGTCAGGTCATTCAGCTTGGCTGCACAGCTGGAGAAGTTGTTTTGCCATTATAGGAAAAGGTAGGGGTGGAGAATGATGAAAGAAAGGAAGAGACATGACTCAGAGTGGGAAAGAGCACATAACCAAGGGCAAATATTTCTCTCAGACATAAATGGATCAGGAAGAGATAGGAGCTACAGGTCATCTTTGGAACATTCTTTTCTCTCCCTGCCTCTGAGTAGCTTGTCATCGAGCACCTACCAGTAACAAAAGGGGAGAGAAGGGCAGGAGGCAGGATCTGCCTCTCTAACTGAATGGCACACCAGTTCCAGCCAAGTGCTGGCTCAGCTAACTGGGACAGTGAAACAAGGAGTCATTTGGAAAGTTGCAGGGATAAACACAGCATTTCCCAGGGAGGCAAGTGGCAAAGATAACATGTTTCTTTTACTGAGGAGGACACCAGTTGGAATCCTTCATGCATTACAACAGTGGGAGAATCCTGATCTCTGGTACAAATAATAACATTTCCATTTGTTAAGCATTTATTACTTGCTGGGCATTTATTTAATTTGCACAATAACTCTATGATGTGGGTTCTATTATTGTTTTTCCGATGAGAAAACTGATGTCCTTAAGTTGAAGAATTTTCCCAAGATCACATGGGAGTCAAGATCTGAGCCAAGAGAAGTCTGACACCAGAGTTCAGGCTCTTAATCACTACAGAGATTATCGGCTATTTCTAGGATGTGGGTATGGCTATTCTAATGACTAATTCTGCCTTCCGACCAAAATCTTCTTTTTTATTCATTGTTCAGTCATGTCACCTTTCCTGCTATGAGAAGCACCTTTTTTCTTTCCTTTCTCCCATAAATGGAGTCAGTACAAAGTCCTCAGTGGTGGGAGCTCCCTACAACCTGGTATCTGGGCTCCCTGTACCTTCCTCACTCTGCCCCCTTCTGATCCCTGAGCCCTCCCCTAGCCCTATTCTCTACTTTCCTGAGCACACCATTTCCTTCCCTGTATGATCTGTGCCCTAGGTCCTAACACTTCAGCTAATGTCAGAAAAATATCTTTCAGGGACTTCCCTGGCAGTCCAGTGGTTAAGACTTCGCCTTCCAATGCAGGGGGTGCGGGTTCTATCCCTGGTCAGGGAGCTAAAATTTCACATGCCCCAGGGCCAAAAAAACAAGACATAAAACAGAAGCAATATTGTAACAAATTCAAATAAAGACTTTAAAAATGATCCACATCAAAAAAAAATCTTAAAAAAATTTTTTAAAAAGAAAACTATCTTTCACATGCTATTATTCCCATGTTTTGTAAATTTCATAAAATTGTACTACCTTTAACAAAAACTTTCTTATTATGTATCAGAAACACAATGATGATCTTTCTCCTCAATACTAAACACCTAGACATGTAAAATCTTAATAATTACAGTAATAATTTCTCGTTAGGCTAAGCATATACCTTTCGAGATAGGGGCCATACTTCATATCTTCATTTGGTTGGAAATTTCTTATCAGTTTGTACAGCTTTTAGTATGTTATCCAATCCTACTGTCATTTATTTTACCTTGAAAATTCTAGGGAAAACCATATATAATTTTATTTTCCTCCAATAGGATAATTTGCTCACGAGAAATTTTAAAAACAAAAAAACCAGATTGGCGTATACAATCATATTAATGGCTTGGTTGTATATTGTCATACTGCTTTTCAATAGGCTTGTACAATTTACAATTGCAATAGCAGTGTATATGTCTCCACACATTATCAGCATTCATGTGTATATATGTATATCAGTAAAAGTTACGTATATATGTAATTTTTACTAAGATATTAGGTGGTATTATAGAACAACATTATAGTATTCCATTTTGCACACATAAAATTTTAACAAACATTTTTCTACAGTGATAACTAGTATTGTGATCCCCACACTCATTTTCCCCTAATTTTTCATTCACTTTAATATAGTAATGCTGTCTGTGCTTTGCAATAACAGTTATGCTGAACACCTATCATAGGGCATGGTGTTTATATTTCCCACGATTGGCAATGGCTAGCAGAGATCCACTCACTCTTCTGCTCTTCCCTCCCTCTTTCTCCTCCTCTCTGCTCTCATCCAGTCCAATGAACTGAATATTTTAGATGGCTTTGAAGGGTGAAGGCTTACAATGTTTTGCTATGAGACAAAGAAAAACTCAGTGGATTACACATGATCTTGATTTCTTTAGAACTCTGTCTTAAATGATCTAACAAAGTTTAATATTCTTTCTGACTGAAACTTTGCAAATAGTGCACCAAAATAAAGAAATCACCAAATGAACATGTCTGCAAAAACAAACATTTTTTACATACATATATTCTCACGAAGCAGTCGTGGTAAACTAGTCAATATCATAATAGGGAGCCATATGGAAAATGAGAAGTCATCACACTGGAATATATAAAAAGCATAAGATACAAGCAAGCCTTCCTTCCCAGTTTAGATATGACTGTGTTGAGGCAGTCACAGAAACAGCACACATTATTTAGGGTTAGGTAATATAAACTAAATGAAATCGCCACAGAGTATCTAGCATATTCGATCAATTTCATGGTAGCCTCCGTGTGCAGGGGCCATGAAGAGGGCGGAAGGGGTGAGGGAGGGCCATGATCAAAGCATTGGAAATAAAACATCAAAAAAACTTTTTTATCGTATAGAAAAAACAAGTGAGCAATCAACTGAATTATTTATGTACATTTTATTTAGACAAGAGGAAGATCTTATGATGATTATAAATTTGAAAATAGACCCCTGAAAAAGAGCCAGAGTTGTTGATATTATTTATTCTAAAGGTGAATAAAGGGCCACATAAAAGATGAAAAATATTGTACAAAGAACGATTTTATTAAAGCTATTTTTTTTCTGAGAGAGAGAAAGACTAAGTGGGGTCATCTTAAGTGATAATATTATTAGAGTAGGCACACGCAAAAAGAATTGTGATCCTAAATATATTGAACAAGAGGAAATGGCAAAAAAGATCATAAACTACTTTTCATGTTAGAACTTTTGGAATGATGAGACAGATCAGATGCAGGCAGTCTCTATGCTGCATGATGAACTAGGGATTCATGTAAAGATTTCCATGATTTCATGATTCTTAGAGTTGAAGAAATATTCAGAATTGGAAAGGAAAATCCTCCCAGTCTTAAAATCGTCAATCAAGTTGGCCCAGCATGACACACTTCTAGTGCAGGGTGGGTTTGGACTACTTTGAAGCCCTCGCTAAGGCCAGTGCTGCCTCAGCTCTTGCCACAGCCAACACGTTTTGGGTGTGGCTAATGGGAGAATTTAATACAGCTCAACTCCTTTCGTAGCAAACAAACAAAGCAAAAAAAGAAACCACCACCAACAACAAAAACCCATCCTGGCTGCTGTCCAGTTTGTAATTCTTGATTTCACATCCCAAGAAGACTTCAGTTTATAGAAATGGAAAGAACTGCCAGTTCCCTGTAAAGCAACTTGGACAACTTAGCCTGTAGGGTTTCCCCTTAAATGATGCTTCCTTCAATTTCCTTCAAATATTTCTTTAATAGTATGTTACTTCCTTTTTGGAGTTGGGATTCCCTGTAAGTCATCCAGGCTGCCTTACTACTGCTCTTCCTATGATGATGTACAAGCTCTGTTATGCATGTATTTGTGGAGGTTTTTCTTCATCCGTGGTTCTTATATATGAGGATTTTTTGTTTTGTTTTATTTTTTAGTTTATTTGCTGACATAACTTCTGCCTTTTTTTTCATTTTCCCAAGACTGAATGATTATTTAATAAAAAGCATTCCACATTGTATAGAAACCAACACTCTCTCCCATAATTCTGTGTATATGGGACTACAGAAATGTCACTGTCCCTGTCCCACATCTTCAAACTGACATTCTCAGGTCACAACAATAAGTCTTCCTAATGGGGACCTTCTGGAAAAACAAGCTATTTCCTCGGCTCATATTTCCCTCTTTTTGTAGCAGGCACCAGCCACCTATCCAAGAAGTATATATTGGGGAGTAAGGAGGGTATCCATCAGCAAGCCCACAGCTGTTGACAGCCATAAGATTAGAGACAAGCACAAAGGGATAGGTCAACACACTGGCAAAAAAATCCTGTGACAGCTAGGGAATAACTCATTTCATTCATAGGGGAAACCCCACCGTTTGGTGCAAGGACATTGATGAGGTAGGCCACTGAGTTACAGAGCCACAAAGAAATGATGTTACCTAGGAGGCGAGGACTAACACCCACAAAAATCCTAGTATGTCCTCTTCCTGATAGATAGTTACTATGGAGTCACAAAGTGCATGGTACTTGGATTCTCTGCCAATGAATTGTACCATAGATCTCAGGGTGCTCACGTGAAAGCGATGAGTGATGAGAGTAGCAGCAGCAGAAGCCATCATCTCTCCAGTAGTCTCCTTAATAACTCGGTCAAAGATGAAACTTCTTTCTGTACATTTCCAAATCATGACTCCTCAACCTTGTCACACTACTGGTAATGTTGTAAAACTTTACCATGGACCACAGTTCCAAGGACCCCTGAACACAGTCTTGGAGTTAAGCCTGTGCACAACCCACACTTTCCATGGCTGTTTGCAATGTGCTGAGCCTAACAAAAAAGACCAGGAAGCTGACATACTTGCCGCCCCAAAATATTTCGTCCAACTGTTGGAGGAAGAGGCTCATATCCCACCTTCACATACAAGAGTGTCTGGGACAGGATGGTGAGACGAGAGCCCAGGAGCACCTGACTGGTAGCATCCGCCATGATGGCACCCACTGAGGGACATACAGACTGAGCCACCAAGCAACGGAGCCGGTCTGGGATCATGTGCCAGGGCCACGGGGTTCACTGGCCCACCCTCGTGTGTGCACACTCACTCCCTGCCCAGCTTCTGCCTAACACCTCCCTAACACCTTCAGAGAATAAGCATTTTCAAGTTTCCCCTAGAATGCTGCTTTTCAAAGTTTAATGTGCATACCAATAACCTGGCGATCTTGTTAAAATGCATATTCTGATTCAATAAATCTGGGATTGGACCTGAGATTCTGGTTTATAACAAGCTCCCAGCTGATGCTGCTGGTGAGGCTGCAGGTCCCTTTGGGTAGCAAGGCCCTAGTAATTAGCTTGAGTAAGACATGGAGAGAGATGAAGATGAAGTAGCTAAAGACAGAGAAAAGAAGAAACTGAAAGAGAGATTATTTGACCCTCTGAAAAGATTCTAGGGCTTACCTGGTGGCACAGTGGTTAAGAATCTGCCTGCCAATTCAGGGGACACTGGTTCGAGCCCTGTCTGGGAAGATCCCACATGCCCCAGAGCCACAGCTACTGAAGCCCCCGGGCCTAGAGCCCGTGCTCCTCAGCAAGAGAAGCCACCGCAATGAGAAGCCCGTGCACGGTAACGAAGACCCAACACAATCAAAAAAGAAAAGAAAGATTCTACAGTCTGTCCCATAACTATAATCCCCAACACTAGGTTTAAAACACATTCACATTCCCTCTGAAGTAAGTCGAACTGATTGACAGCAAAGCCAGCAGTGCCGAATTAAACCCATCCTCCAGTATGTACAAAAGCCGATGTTACCAAAATTTTCCCTGGAATTGGTTAAAAAAAAAAAAAAGCCTTCAATATACTCAATATATAACTATAAGAAAGTAAAGTTCTCTATAAAGACCAGACCACTTAATAAATGGTCAATATGAACTGATGTATACTTTTTGAAGAGTGAAATATTTTATGATTAAGCATTGTTGCCTCAAAGGGAGTGGCTGTAGACATAAATTTCCCCCAGGTAAAAGCAACTCCTGGTAAATAGTTTATTTACTAGGGAAAGGGCCAAAAGGAAAGAGAGTTTCCTTTGTTAAATAATGAAGCACTGACAAAGCCAGATGGGTTGGTTACAAAACAAAGGGCTTTTGTAAAGGACTCCTCCCAAATATTTACATTAACTTAAGAAAAATATGAAAGTTTTACAGTGTATATCTCCTTATAATTTCACGGTAGTATTCAGGGACTACTACCATTTTTATTCTTTATCACTTCATTAAAATAGAATTTTTAAATTAGTTATTTGTTAAAATATGTGATGTTCTAAATTTAGATTTACTTGTAGGCTGTTCAAACACTCTACTAGTATACTATAAAATGCCATTTATCTCAGATATATATTATATTACATTTTGTTGTCCTATTAGGTTTGCTGAGTGTTAGTCACACTTTGAATAAGATTTATGGAGTTTCCATATTTATAAAGGGTGATCAGAATTTTGTTTCACTTGAATAGGAGGAAATGTAGTCATCGTCCACATATCTAAAATTCTACTTCTCTCAACTAGATGTAATGTAGTAATCTGGCTCACCACTTGACACCAATTTTTCTGAAAAATTGCTATGTCCGAGCCTCATATTAAACATTTTCAATCTTGGATTAGTTAGGACTGTAATTAGCATTACTTTTATTATTTATATAAATCTACCTAGGTAAAAAACAAAATGAGCCAAATATTGATATTTTTACCTCTCTTTTCACGTTTTCTGAACATATTATTCCTTGATTATATCAGTGTTTGGACTAAGACTTCCTCTCTTTAATAAATGTTGGAACAATTATTTTGGTAGGGCTATTATCCAGTTATTAAAATAGTCAAGGTAGGTAGAGCACTGCTATCATGATGAAATGATGAACTGAACCTGGAATTTTAGCACAAATAAGAAAGAACTCAATGTGATTTGTGTTTGCTTACATTTAGCATTTTCTCAATATTTAGATTTACTTGTATGCTGACAAATCAGATTGTATTATGATTTTGTTTTTAATGTAATTTATGGGGGAAAAACTCAAGGAAAATTTACATATAAAAGAAAAAGGAAGTCTGTAAATTTTGAATACCTACTCTTAGAGACAAAATTTCGCTGCATTTTCAAGGAAAAATCACAAGTTTCATCATATTGAGTTCTAAATCCGGAACAATAATAATGACGATGACAATAAGATGGCCTAATTTTTGAAAGTAAGGTAGATTCTCAGCTGCTTTGAAAATCATATTCTGCTTAAAGCCAAGAGAACTTATTTTGTGACCTGCTGGGCCCCTTGATCTGAGGCCATCTGTCAAGCATTGTATTTGAGAATCCTCATATAGAAAATTTGCATTTACTGTAAGATTAAGAGATTTAGTTATTGTTGTTACCAACTGTTTAATACAAAGATTTTTAAAACATATGTAAAGCTTTCTGAGAATGAAATAAAAGATAGCAAAGGGTATATCACAGAAATTAGATTAAAACTTGAAAAATTGAAACCAGTCGCTGAAGACCACACACAGGTGATGTAGATTTGGGCTTCTCACATCTTGCTGCATTCACACCCTCACCTTGGCCTCATCTTGGTGGGATTTACTTGTCAGTCCCTTGACTTTGGGCTGAGTCATATGACTTGCCTTGGCCAACAGAACAGGACAGAAGTGTCAGTATGTCATTTCCAAGTGTAGGCTTCTAGAAGTCTTGCACATTTTATCTTGTCTCTTGTGCCTCTGCTGCTCCTTGGAGCATGAGAAGAACCTGCCCTAACTAGCTTGCTGGTCCAAGGAGGGTGAGAGACATATGGAGCAGAGCCAGCACAGGCCTGCCATGGGAAGCAGAGCTGCCCCAGCCATCCCAGCCTAGACCAGCTGAGCCCCAGCCAAGCCAACACATGAATCTGTGAAAATAAATGGTTGTTCTTTAGAACCACTGAGCTTTGTAGTACTTTATTTGTGCTGAATTATTGTAGCAATAATTGATACACCCTAAAATTCAATTTTAAAATATGTGTTAGATATATGATGACAAAGAAAGAACCAGTTCACTGAATCTTTTGCTTTTAATTAGCTGTTGTGAATTCAGACATAGTCATCTGTACTGATTTAGTACTTACAACTATATTTTCACCAGTTTTACTTAGGACACAGACAAGAATTGTACTTTTCTACACAAGATTTCCTACTCAAAACTTTTCCCAAGAATTAAACTTATTTCAATAATACTGAATAACCAGTCAGATTGATTTGGTCTTGAATAACAAAGATTTGACAGGAAAATTATATAGTAAACTGATACAGTAAAAGCTAAAGGCTAAAGATATTATTCCACCATCAATATTTTGAGCTAATTAGAAGGATATAAGCCTTAATATAAGGCTATCAATGAAATATAAATGTTGGCAGAAGTTCTAAAGTTACATATTTGGAATTTGAATTTGAGGGTTTGTTATAATTCAGAAAGACCAGATAGATCTTATATGTCACCAGCAAAATCTTACCAGGATTATGTTTTCTTCCAGTTTATTGAGATATAATCGATACGCAGCACTACATAAGTTTAAGGTATATAGCATGATGATATATACATCATGAAATGATTATCCCAATAAGTTCAGTGAACATTCATCATTTACTATATATATAAAATTAAATAGGAAAAAAAGGTTTTTCCTTGTGATGAGAACTCAAGATTTACTCTTTTAACAATTTTCATATATAACATACAGCAGCGTTAATTATGTTTATCACTCTCACATTACATCTCTATTACTCTTATAACTGGGAGTTTGTACCTTTTGACTAGCTTCATCTAATTCCCCCTCCAAGGGAAAGAGGAAAACTAGTGAATGATGACACTTTTGAAATGTTTACTGATGTTCTTTTCTGGATGCCCATGGAGCCTTCCCCTACCTCACCTCCCACCATACCTAGGGAAGGATTATTACAACGAAAAAGCAGAGATAAGGCTTCTCTTGATTCCAAAAGCCTTGGTCCTGGGGGAATTCAGGGCATTAAAGAAATTGAGTGATATATGAGCAAGACTTCCTGCTCAAGGGAGACAAAATTAGGAAAATAAACAAAGTAATTTTTGTCACATGTGTATCCCTAGCATGAACCCAGATAAAAGAGGATCTGAGAGCAGAGGTACTTGTGCCTCCTGCTTCTGAGTAGAGATAGCAACCCTCTAGAGTTCCTCTGAATGGTGGTAGGGCATTTATTCTGTTCTCTACACCACATTTACCATAGGAGGCTCCATGATGCTGCATCAGGCCTGCCCACCCAGATTCATCAGACTTGCACAGAGCCCCAAGAAAAGGATAGAAGTAGCAAAAGGTGTCTCTAGCCCTAAGGGTCATATTGAATCAGCATGAGGACATTATAGCAGCATCCTGAACGGACCAATGACAGACAGGATATGTACCTATCAGCAGATCCAAGATGTACAACTAAGGAAGAGACTCTCCTCCACAGACCCACCCTGAGACTCCTTGGCAATAAGCCCCTGCAACTTAGATGCAATACAACCTTAACAAAATGGAAGAAACTAGGACTTGATTGAGGTGAAGGTTCTGCCACCTGAAGGAATGGGGGTTTGTAAAAGAAATTAAGTTCAGTTATTAATAAAAGAGAAAGTTATACCTCACAGGAGACCAGAATAATATCTATGTTTTCCACTTGAAAAATCTGAAGCAAACCAGGCAAAACAAAAGTATTTGATCAGGCTTATGGTGAGTGTTCATTACACTATTTGGTATATCTTAGATGGTTGAACTATTTTACAATAAAAATACTATAAAAGAAAATACACTTATTTCAATCCTGAATCTGTGGACTGAAATTTGTCTCCTTAACCCTAGCATCTGTTTTGATTTAGGCAGTATCCTCAGTGGTTTAAATGCATCACTTCATTGAATGTTCATAGCACCCCTCTTGGGTAGACGTCAATTATATTTTTCATTTTACAAATAAAGAAAGTAAAGCTAATTTAAAGAAACAGTATAAAAAGAATACTTTTTCAGCCATCTTGATCAGATTTTTAAGATGTAGAAATAGTTGTCCTTTTTTTTTTTAAGAAAATAAATAGAAAAAAATCATTTAAGAGAGTCAAAATGTAAAGACCAATGAATTCCTCAAACTGAGGAAGATTCCAGTGAGGCCTTCAAACCAGAACAGGGATAGGAAGGGACTGGGTGATGAGGCAAAGTCTTCTTCTAGAAAGCCATTTCTTTCCATGTATAAAATGGAAGGTATGGAAGAAGGTATGGCAGGTATGGGAAGAAGGCCTGAATGGGATCTGGGGTATGGGGGTGAATAGGGGGAGGTATGAGAGGTGGTGATGGTGAAAACAGGGTAAATACTCAGCTGAAACACAGATTGTAAAAATATTGCCATTTATGTACTTGTGTATAAATAGTCACTGCTCTAAAATGTACTCCCTCCCCTCCTGTCCTTCTCCCAAGGGCCCCCAACTCCCAATAAGCCAGCAGCTAGCTGGCAGGACACTAAGGCACAGCTCCAGTGCTGTGACTCAAGCCTAGAATGACTGCTTGGTGGCTCTGCCATACTAGTTATTAAATTGTTTTTATATCACACCTAGTGATAATTCTTATTATAATCTAAGCTACACTCACTTTTTTGAACTCATCAACAAAGGCACATTTGGGCAGTATCAAGCTTCTGAGTGTTGAGAAATCTTGGAAAGATGACTGCTTTTTTAAACCTTCATATCATTATAAGCAGTCAAACCTTAGACTCCTAATCCTGGAGTGGGAATGAGATGAAGCCAGCTGAGAGTATGAAGAGGACCTAGGGTGGAAGGGATGGGAAGAGGAAGCTGTGCTCAGGGGTTAGGGAGCCTAGAGAAAGAGATGAGAGAACACGAAAGGCAACAAACGTCATAGTATTGCCACAGCCGTCCTCATTACACTACTTAAGAATCCCACGCCCCGCAAGTTGTTAACAGGTGCTATAGTTATTTATAAATTTTAAAATGTTTCATTGCCCCACAAAACTCCTTAAGAACATCATTATCATGTATTTAAACTTCAGTTTCCTTATTTCGAAGACGGCTGGTTTGATGACCTGTGTCCTTTCAGCTCTCTATATAGTAACATATAATGCATGAGCTGACCTTTAAGGCTGCTTCCTAAAATAAAAAACGTAGAGGGCAAATGAGTTGCCATTTACCCTTTTTTTTTTTTTTTAGTAAATGATTTGGAGAAGTTATTAACTTGCCTCTAAGCCTAAAGTTATATCTGTGGGTATCAAAAAATATATATATCTTTTTACATCATCTATTCATTTCAAATCTCTGCTAACAGTGTTCTACTTCATCTTTTCTTTGTATCTCATGAAGTTGGATGGAGCCAATTATCCCAATCAGCTATTATAACCAGAATATGATCTGTTTCTCTTTGGTGCCAGCTTCTTGTTGGGGCAGGTTAATGAAGAGTTTGTGGTTTTTCTTCTCATTAGGAATTCACTTTGGCATTGACAACGCTTCACTGATCATTATGATTCCATGTGCTGTGCTGACTTTGGGGTGGACTTCCCCAGGGAGGCTGCTTTCCCTCCTTTGAGTGCTAGTTAAGCATTCACTCACAGGCCTCCCCACAAAGTCCATTCCTTGCTGGAATGCAGGACATGCTCTCTCCCTGTTCCTGTTGACTTTTTTCACAGTCAAGATTACTCACTGCAGCTGAAGACTGAATAACAAAAGATGGGAAACAGCTTCCACATTTTTCCATAGAACAAAACTCAACTGCTTTGCAGCCAACATTTTTATGAAGGAGGAGTTAGAGGAATAGCAATCTTTTCGCAATCATTAGAGGTAGACTAGGCACTACAAAACACACTGAGCCTGACACCTCCCTTTTCTAGAATATCATGTTTGTTAACATGTAATCTGTTCAAAGCATTTAGAAATGCAATTTGGCAGAAGTAAAATTAAGAAAACCCAACTTTGGGAAGATCTTTAGTATTCTAATGATGACTAGTCAGCATAATTAAAGTCATGCCAACATTTGTGATATTTTCTCTGCCATCTAGTTGAAATTGATCTTTTCTCCAAAAACTGTATTGCCTTTCTGCTATCAACAATAACAAAAACCTGTGCTTTGTCATTCTCTTTTATATGTTTATGCCTTCTCTCCACCTTGATAATCAACTCTAGGAGTTCCATCCTCTAATTCCCTTTCTCCTCCTCCTTCTGTGTCCATCCCCATTTTCCCTCTTCTAGACTGCCAGTATTTTTAATGTATCCTGTGCCCTTTCAGGTATAGTCCCAGCTTTTTCATTTCAAATCATAATTTGACTTTCGACTGCACGTGGAACGTAATGCAAAATGTCCTTTCCGTTTTAGGATAGTGAATCTCCTTACTATTGCCCCAAAGTAAAATGACTGATTATTGCTCAATTCATCTTGTGCCACTTTATAATAAGGTAAAGAAAACCCCGATTTAGGAACAGATAAAATATTTTCATTGCTAACAACTTTTTTAAAAATTCTAATCAATTACTAGAAAAACTAAGCTTCCTCTAACTCACAGCCAAGCACTTAAAAAAAAAAAAAGAATCTTCTCTGGTAAACTTGAAACTCCAATTAAATATTTGTACAATTGTAAATATTTTATGTATTTTGTAAATATGGCATCACCTGTTTCCTTTGTTCCAGGGGGAAAAAATTAATAAATTAATAGAAGAGTTAAACATTTTTATTTCTTATTTCAAAGCATTTGAGAGACATTTCAGAAGTGGTTGGTAAACGTTAAATTCTGCATGCCTGCTTCTCCAAGTTTCCATCCACACAGACTAGATGTAAACCAGTGTCACCAAAAGCACACCACACACGCACCCACACAGATTCCTTCCTTGTGTTTAGATGTGAAATGCACCTAAAGGTTCCGGGTCATTTTTCATCCCTTCCTCTATGAAACAGGGAGATAGTTGTGTCTTAAGCAGCGATGGAACGTGGGCGATGAGAAGAAAAGGCTTAGAACAGGGCAGAATTCTTTCAGAAGCTCGGTTGCCCATACTGGGCATCTCTGCAGGCAATCGACTTCCTCCACTCCCGACCCCTGCTGGGATGATGCACTGCGAAAACATTAGCTCCCCTGCCCGGACGCCTCTCAGTGGCTTATAGTTGGAAAAATGTTGCCCCAGGTTTAAAATATCTGCCCAAGCAGCCCAGACGGTGAAAACGCTTTCTCATTGCTCTTTATTCCTTGCGAGCGCTCCCCGCCCTCTGCTGCCAAAACCTTGGGGATGTGCCTAGACCCGGCGCAGCACACATCCCGGCCATCCGCGAGCAGAACAAACCCTTGGCGGAGAGCCAGGAGGCTCCCTCCCAGCCACCGCCCCCCCCACCCCCGCCAGAGCCTCCCCACCCCCCCACCCCCATACAATACAAGATCTTCCTTTCTCAGTTCCCTTAAATCACAGCCCAGGGAAATCTCCTCAGAGCCTTCATCCAGCCACGGGCCAGAATGTCGGGGGGCAAATACGTGGACTCAGAGGTAGGCTCGGGTGGGTGTGCTCCGGGATCGCGGCGCGCAAGAAGTGCTGCTTCTGCTATCTCCCACTCCAAATATTACGACTGCTTTGCTTGCCTCAGCCCTCTCTCGACGTCGGAGCACTCCTCTCCCCTGGCATTGCTGAGGAATGGATCTGGGCGGGGAGGTGAAGAGGAGGCAGGAATGTTTTATGTTTTCCTGTTAGGAAGGGGGTCAAGAGAGCCCCTAAGCTAGAGAATCGCGGAAAAGGGGGTCGTCGGGGTCCTCAAGTTGGGTCTGCCAGACCGAGGGCGCGTTTTTGAATGGCTCAGGGGCACTGCCTTATTGTGGGACCCCCACGGTCCGGCCCCAGTCTGCTGGGAGGCAGAGAGCCAGAGCAGAGGGTGGGAGCTCATTCACTCGCAGTCTTGGGGACAGTCCCCCCGACTCCCCGCCAGGCGCCTGAACCGGCTGGCCGGGGCGACAGCGCGCGTCTTGTTTGCACTTTCCAAAGCTCTTGGGCCACCTCAAGAACTCTTCCTGCATCTCGGCGCCTGGCAGGGGTGTCTGGAGAGGAGCGGACCTCCCCTCCCCCTAACTACCACTCCCCCCCCCCCTCCCGCCCTTCCAACCACCTCCCGGCGCTCGGTCTCCGCCTGGGTGTCGAGACCTCGTTTTCCCAAACTCAGCCGCCGTTCAGCGACCGGCCGGCAGCCTGGGAGTGACCTGAGGGTGGGTCGGGGGGTTGTGCAGGTTAGATACCGTTCTAGAGAGCTTAGGAGGGTCTGACACTTGGCTCGACCCAAAGATGGGGGATGTGGGATTGTGAGCACCAGGGGAGTGGTGGGAGCTGCCCAGGAACAGAGACTGCAAAGGGAGGGTGGGGGACGCGGACAGGTGCAGAGGATGTTCCATGGGTCGGGGGGGTTCCAGCTGGGTCTTAAGGATGAAGCTAGAAGGGATTATGGAGAGAAGGGAAATGGAGGCCAGGGACGGGAACAGGTGAAGAGCTCGGGTAGAGGGTGGCGTGGCGGAGAGAGGGGCTGGAGAAAAGTCGGAAGTCTGGTCCTCTCCCCTGCGGGGGTCTCCGCGGGGTGCCGCGGGCAGGGCGTGCACAGGGCTGAGGCCGGGGCTGACCGCACGGCGGGGTCTGCCCTGACCCCTGGCGGTGGCGGGCGGGGGAGGCAGGAGCTCCCTGCCTGGTACCGAGGGGTGTGGTGTCCTCTCCTCGATCCTCTTAAAAAGCTTGCGGCTCCAAGGAGTTTACTGTGCGCGGAGCCACCGCTTCCGAAGCGGTTAGTTCGATCTTGAGCCTCGAGGTTTGCCGCGCTACTAGGCTGGCTTTTCTGATCGCCGGTTTTTCTTTTTGAAATTTTCTTCTACCGCCGGTGCCACCCTCCCCCTCCTGGCCGTCCGCCCTCCGCAGGGACATCTCTACACTGTTCCCATCCGGGAACAGGGCAACATCTACAAGCCCAACAACAAGGCCATGGCAGAAGAGACGAACGAGAAGCAAGTGTACGACGCGCACACCAAGGAGATCGACCTGGTCAACCGCGACCCCAAGCATCTCAACGACGACGTGGTCAAGGTAAGGTGAGGCGGCCAGCAAGTAAGGGATGTGCCCCGAGAAGACACTGAGAGGGCCGGGACAGCTCTCCTCTGGCCAGCAGCCTGTGTATCTTTCCCTGTCTTTGCCACACACTCACCATTTTCTGGGCTTGATGTGCGGGAACTCCCGCGGTTGTCAGAAATGTCACATCTCCCCTCCCCACTCCTGCCGGCTAGTTCAGCTGGAATTTAGCTAACTTGAGTTTTGTAGGAGTTCATTTAACTGCACCCTTCTCCTGGCAAATGAACCTCTGATCTCAGCAAGAGACAGCCCCGCACTCCTTGAGAGGGTGAGATGTTTGCGCTGCAGGTCACCCTTTTTCCGTTTTCAGGTTGAAAGTCTAAGTGAAGGGTGGCTCTCCACTGTATATAGAATTAAGCAGTGAGATCATTTGGTAAGGTCTTGTGCCAAAGGTGACAACCGGAATACTAAGTGAGCAGGTTCCCTCAGCTAAAATTAAGATAACCTGAAGTGATTTTCTTAAAAATAACAAAGTAAGTAGAAATACTTCTGACTAAAGATGAAATATATATATATGTGTGTGTGTATGTATATGTATATATATACAGAATAGAATCAAATATTTAATATTTATATGAAGGGTATTTAACTGGAAAAACATGGCGCTTGTTGTACACAGCTATGCATATTTACACAACCAAAATAATATGTGTCTTTTGATTTCTCCTATAGACCTCTAGTTAGGTGTGGAAAGTTGCTTCTTTAGTGACTGCTTGGGTAAGCCTTCCCTGAGCTAATGGGATGTTCAGGTTGGAGTTCCTTTTCATACTTTAAGGATGTGCTTGGTGAGATTAAAAATAGGTTAACTGAATGGGTATTGGCTAAACTTAGATCTGACTGGATGGTCACTTTTTGATTATGATTATGTTACTCAACTTTGACCCTTTGAACAAATCTCATCAGAGGAATTTGTTGCTTAAACCCATCTTGATTGGGAAATCATAGGCCTGAGCCATCCTTGGCAGAGGGTTTTCTTTCAGGAAGGGGGATGACCAAGGAAATTCCTGGCCTGGAAGATTAAAGTGTGAAGACCCCCAGAGTAGCCAATGGGGTGGATGAGCAGTTTCCACCCACCCAGCCTCCTATCCAGGATGGGAGGGGCCATAGTTCAGAGACTGTTCACATTTATGAATAATATATTTCAAAAAGGGGAACAATTTAATCTGCAACTGGAAGGAAAATGTAACTGTCAGAATTGACTCTCTTGGCTTGCTGGTGGAGGAAAAAGGAAAATTGGAGCCTTAGCAGGCTTTTCTACTAACCAGATTATGGAATATTTAAAAGCAGCAGCAATAACAAAAATAGCTTATAAACTGGAAATTAGAATTGCTAAAAACTATTTACTAAAAACATTGCCTTAAAGGAGGAAAGGGCATTTTTGCTTGTTTCCCTTCTCATGTAGCTTTGGACAAGAAGGAAAAGTGCCAGGAAAAGATGCAGATTTCAGAAGGGCCTAGCTTCATTAGAGCCTCCCTGTTGTTCCACTGCAGCGTTGAGTGGGATTCCTGAAGCAAGTGAACCTCCCAGGATGAGTCAGAGAAGCCAGCAGTGTAGATGTGGGTCTCCACACATAGCATGACTAAGTTGAGAAAGAAAGGCCCCTGTGGGAAAAGAGACTTCAACACAAATGGAAAAAAGGCATAACAGACTTAGAGGAAATAGTTCACAAAATAGCATTTCAAAGAGCAAGTGTGGGGATCCTCATATTAAAGAAATTAAAAGGAAGAGTTAGAACAAGCTTCTGCTAGCCTAGAGAAAGCAAACTCCACCCACTTGCTCATAGAACTGTGAGCAAAACAAGACAATCAGACAGAAAAAATCTACCTCGAGAAGAATTTGGTAGGCCCACTTACTCAGATGTATTGCTTAAAGAGGCCTTCAGAGAATGCCCTGCAAAGAGAGATGCAAAGAGTACATGTGCCAGTAGGGCCAGAAAAGGGGGCCTACACCCAGTGGAGACTCCTATTTTATAATTTTTTTTTCTTTGAATCCAAGCACAAATCTAATGATAGAAACAGTGATGATCCTCTCCATGTTACCGAGACAGTAAATAATAAATTTCTCTAAATTTTACTTTTGATTACACAGACTTCTTAAAATAATAAAGACACCCAAAGCTTCACGCTTAATGCATGGTAGCTTAAAACTTCACATGATAATAAAGAAACTGTGGCCAACTGAATCTACTGTTAGAGTTACCAAATCAGGTAAGAAAAGGTCTGTTCTAAAAGCAAGCAGCTCTGTAAAAGCTGCCAATTCTGTCCGATTCTATAGTCACTAACCACTTTTGGCTATTTCCATTTAAATTCCAAGTAATTAACATTAAATACAATTTAAAATACAGTCTTCGGTCACACTAGCTACATTTTGAGTTCTCAGCACTTAAGGCTAGTAGCTACCGTAGTGGACAGCACAGATTTAGAACACTTCCACCTTCATGGAAATTACTATTGGACAGCAGAGGACTAGAGTGTTCATTCTCTCTATATTAAAAATGTCCCCATATGAAGTTTAGAAACTTGTAGATGGAGATGAAATGAAACACTGATGTACAGTGTGAGGAGCAGCATAGTGTATCTGCACAGTATCCTTTTGGTCCCATAAAACAGCTATTTAGGGTAGGGAAGAAAGCTCAGAAGATGGATGTGTTGTGAATTTATACTTCAAGAAAGTTGGTTTCTTATTTCACTAAAGGTTTGCTACACCATATTATGAGATGTCTGTATAGACATTTATCGAAAAAAAAGAGTAAGTTATGAACGCTTTTTAAAATTTCTTCTAATTAAAATGGTCATACCTTCAGACTGTCCATTCTCCCTCTGAGATTTCTGTTTTCTTATGCTCACATTTCATTCATATGTTTATTATGTACTATTTTGATTTTCTAATAAAGAAAATGACTTCAAATTTATGATTCTGATATCACATTAGCCATCAATCAATTTGTTAAACTCATCATATGCTAGACTAGACACTGTGCTACATACTACAAAGTGTAATTCCTAAAATAAGTCCTAGAAATCACAAAGATTAGAGTTAGTGAAGACAAGATGCATACAGATTAAAAATACACACACACATACATACACACATACACACACACACACACACACACACACACACGCACAATATCACAACAGTAAGTCACTTCCAAATGCTATCTAATTGGTCCTTTTTTTATTTGCCAGGAAACATATAACTAGATTTTTAAGTTTCATTAATCCATGTTACTTATTCTCTCTCACATATGGGTTTGAATTTTCACTTTCTTTTTCAACTGGCATGCGTTTTTATGCAGTCTCTATCATAAGGTTTCTCATTATCATTTTGGAAATATACCAAATATATACTATAATAAATCAAAAGTAAGTAGTATTGAATATTGCATAATAAAACGTTTATTTAAAAGTGAATCATTAATTATCTTGATCTTGGTAATCATTTACAATATGGATGTATATCAAGTCATCATGTTGTACACTTTAAATATTATATTTGTCAATTATTCCTCAATAAAGTTTTTTTGAAAGTGAATGGTACTGATGTTAAGTGTTAGGGAGACCCTACTTGGATAGGGCATCAGGGTGAGAGCAGGATGCATTATAGATAGTTTAATGGAGAAGGGCATGAAGGAGGTGCAATGTGAGTTGGGTCATAATCGACAGATGGAATGCAAATAGCTGAGAAAAGTACAGGAGGTAATTCTAAATGACAAGGCATGGAGATGGGAATGTCACACACAGGGCATAAGTCTGGAAGGTTTAGCAGCCCATTTTGACTGAAATTAGAGTTAATGTGGCATAGTAGTAGGTCATAGAGATGAAACGACTGATCGTGGCCAGATGATAGAATCCTGAATCCAGTACTCCTGATAAGTTTGAACTTTATCATGTCAGCAGTGGGAAGCCAAGAAGACTTCAAGCTTGGAATGACATGATGAAGGTGGGCTCTTTGGAAGATGACTGGTTAAGGTACAGGATGTAATAAAAGATAGCCAGTCTGGATGAGGAGCAAACAGTTATGATGTAATTGCATCATGGTCTGGACATGAAATGAGAAGAACAATATGCGGTGGCACTGGGAATAAAACCATATAGGTGCAAAATGACAGAATTTTAAAATTGGAAGAGAATGTAATGGTTACCAGGTTAACCTCCAATTCCCAATTCCTTTTTTTAACATTAAGAGAAACTTAAGGGTTAAAAAAGTTTAAATTTCTATCCACGTTTTCACATGGTTAGTGTCCAAAACAGATATTTTGAAATATAACATAAGGCATGAATAGATAAGATTATGTGATTTTCATGGATTATTGTCACGAGAGGAGAAATGAGCTGAGATGATTCTGAGCCTAGCTCTGAGACAAATCAGTACATCTGAGAGGAGATCTTTGTTTAAAATAAAAATACGCGTTTGTATCTTTCTTTTCTAAAATTTGAATTAATGATTCTTAAATATACACAGATACAAAATTTTCTTTAGCAGTCAAGAAAAGGGATGCGCAGGGTAATCAGTTTGGGTTTCAAAATAACGGCCTAATGCCGGCATGATCCCTTTCAACTATAAAGCATTCTAGAGCAATTAGTAATTAATATCAATATAACAGATATTTTAAATTTCATGTTTGCTTGATATAATCAAAGCATAAGATTTAAAAGGTCAGACTGGCCCAAAGCACTCAGCACCATGTTAATAGTCTCTTCTGTTGGAATTGGTTTTGCTTATTTGTTTGTTTAGGAGATAGCCTCACAAGATGGTGACTAATACTCTGCCACACATGAGAATATGCATGGAGTTCAGAATCCCCAGCTTGTAAAAGAGCACTATGGTCATGTGTGCTGGGAAATTATTCTCACATCACTGAGCAAATAACAATATTAAAATGGGGGACATTATTCATTCATAACCACCTGAAACACTTTCAAATTCAGTCAACAGTGACATACATTTTAAATGCTTATTAAAAGAAAGTATTTTTTCTTTCTCCACCTCCAAATTGTGGTCCAAAAAAACTGAAGAATTAGCTCAACTTTGGTTCTAACTGAATAAAATTTCATATTATTTATTAAAATTTAAGATAAGATACACCAAATATTCTTGAATTATGAAAATTCATGATGTGGGTTATTCTTCCAATCGACAGCAGTGCTGGCTACCTTTTAAAGGGGTTTGAAGTAAGAGCAGCTGCAAACTATTGCATCTGGAAAGTCCAATAACTTCAAAAACCACCTGCTTATGCATCCTGCCCACTCAAGTTCATAAAATAACAGACACTTTCATATTCTAAATTAAACTGCTTTTTAGTTTGCCCTACTTTTAACCATAAGTTATTGTTCTCTATGATGAAATATCCAGAGTGAGCTGATCCCTAGAAGAATAGGGCTGTGTGCACTGGGCTATGGGCTCCTGGGCCCTTTCATGATCCTCCTGGCCAGATTTGCAGCGGGAAAAGGGTAGGGCTGCTATTTTCATACAAAGATGGTTTAGGCCAAGAAACACACACTCGTCTTCCACTCTCTGGACCCTATGTATACTATCTAAGTTACTATACACTAAGGCCCTGGAGAAAAAGATTTGCATGCTATACTTCTGTTAAAAGAAGTTTTCTAAAAAGGTAGCCCTTAGCCCCTAGAAATATGCTTAACCACAGGTGCTCAGAGGCACCTGGACGGAGTAGAAAGAGTACTGTGCCAAGAAAAGAAATTTTTGTGACTTTTGTTAACTTTCTTTTTTAAAACTTGAATGTTAACGATTCTTAAATATATAGACACAAAATTCTGTTTCTTTAAAAATCAAGAAAAGGCATGCACATAGTAATCAGATCAGTTTTGGTTTCAACCTAAGGGCCAAACTAGAAAGTGTCTAGTCCCATTAGTGTGGGACACCAAGGAAGGATGGGGAAGGATGTCAGGGCAACAGATTTCTCTTCCTCAGCAGTCCCTGAGAGTGGAGCTCATAAGCAAAAAGCAAACTTGTTTAACTAATCAAAGCTAATAAACACCAGTCTTAAAAGTATTTTGAGCAAGCTATTTTTTACGTTTCTATGCTTCAATTTCTCTAACTATAAAGAATGAGAGTCATTCTCATATAATAGCATTCCCCTCCCAAACCCATTCACCTTTCAATAAATGATTACTATATATCTATTATGTGCCATGCACTACAATATGGAACAAAGATAGATATGAGCACTGCCCACAAAGAGTTTATGACTATCTTCCTTGTCTCTCTTCATTGCAGTTTCCTTTGAAAACTTTTGCTGAAATTCCTTTACCAAATTCTACTGTATGGTAAAATCCTTAGGGCATAGTTTAAAACATGCCTCATCTATAATGCCTCCAATTGTTCCTAGGCCAGTAAGTAAGGCTAGGGGAAAATAAGGAACATATATTTATAATATATATATATAAAATATGTAATATATATATATTTTTTAGAGTCCAATGTACCACTTTTATTTAGGAAAACACCAAAGGAACATATATTTTTTAAACAATTTGCCCCTGTTTGGGTCCTATAAAAATTATAATTAACTTATAGAAAATATTTCAGTTCTTCTCTAATATTCTCCCTTCCCATATTGTTGCTTGACTTTTAATCATCCTATTGAAAATTTAAAATTTTCAACCATTTTAAAACCTCATATCCTCTTTACAAACCCAAGAGGGCTCTCATATTCACCTGGGCATCAGAATCATCACAGGAATTTTTAAAAATACAGATGCCTAGGCCCACTACATAGTTACTAAACTAGAGTATCTAGGGATGGGGCCTAATCTAGGGCCTCTAAGCTCCCTAGATTGTGAAGTCAGGTTTAGAAATTATTGTACCCAAGCCTGGCTTAAAGATATACACTTGAATGGTTCTACCCTAAGAGAACAGTTCAGTCACACTATGTAATTCTAGATGTTCCTCCTGCCAGAAGAACACTTGAAGGTTAGGCCAGTTTAAACTCTGCCAAGGAGTTCTGAAACACCATAGAGGGTTCCCAAGTCAGCCTTGCTCAGTGGTCCTCCATCCCTTGAGGCCACTTGGGCTTACAGCCAACTGCAAGCTTAGAGCCTCAGAGTGACCTAGGGGTGGGGTGGCCATATGTTCTAGGTTGTCCCATGCAGGCAAGTTAATAATGGTCAATAGCTATCCTGAATAACTATTAATTATTTTTAATTATTAATTATAATTAATTATTAATAATGCCCTTTTCATTCTCAGAATTGTCCCAGTTTGGAAGAAAAATTATATGGTCATGAATGAATTGGCAATGACCTGTCACTGATTCCTGTACCTGAAATACATTGCAAGTCCCTACTTGCACTATTTTTTTAGCAAAATGGGCAAAATTTCCATTTAAGAATGTCATGCTTTTCTTTCCTCTCCAGTCTCCAGTGTCACCTCTCTCCTATCCTTCACTGGCCACCAAGCGATACTATAACTTGGAGGAATTGCTCTTAAGTGCCAATCTACTCTACCCTCAGACCTTAGTTTCTTTCCCTGCAACACAGGGTTAATGAAACTGACATCCTTCCATCACATACTTTGTCAACTACTCAATCAAAGATTAAAATGTTTAAAATAGTTTTAATTTTTTTCAGTTAGTCCAGGAAACATAAAATGGCATGCTTTCACATGAGCCATTGTTTAGAGTGGGGAAGTGCTTTTAATTTTGTCTTAAAGGAAATCTGCATGATCCATGTACTGAGCAACTACCAAGGGAATTTAATTGGTAGAACAGATTTACACCTGCACAGAATACATATTTCCTGCCTCTCCTATGCTGATGTTTTAGATATAAAATACATTTTGTTTTCTTTATTAAACCTTGAGAAGATGTCTCTTTTTGGTCATTATTTCATAGCAGGGGAAGTACATATTCCTAAAGACACAACTGAGCTTCCCTTTAGCCACTGTTAGTTATTTAGGTAATTAAGAAGCAGGCATTTTTAATTTTGAGAAGGCTTAAATAAGTTTTGATGGTGTATGTATGTGCTTAATATATTATTTCATAGCAATTTAAAAGTGAAAAATTTTAAAGGTGCATTCAGTATTTAAACCTTTCTTGAGCCCAGCTAGGACATTATAATACAAATGGACATTGATAGATTATATGTAAAAAGATAAAATGCATCCTGACATTACACCGGGTCATCTCACTGATGTAGGCATCAAACACAATTACGGTTTCTCATTTATAATGAAGAACTGAGAAAGATTCTGATTTCTGAACCCAAGTAGTGAGAAAGTAGGAAACTGGGAGGAAAAGAAGCAAAGACAAAGAAAGGACAACAAAGCCCCTTCTCCCTGCCCTGCCACCCACCCTGTGCTGGACTGGGCTTTGCACGTGCCAACTCCAGGAGCCCCCCACATCCATTGCTTTGCACGGTGCTGTCATGTCTGATGACACGATCAGGTTCAGGCATTGATTGAGTATTAACTCTCAGCTCCTGCCCTGAAGAGTTTATCAGGAAAGCAAATATATAAACAAATCTGAGTGAGGTCACTGTAACTTAGGGATGCGCTACAGTTGGACACAAAGCAGAGTTCTCAACAATCTCTAAGGCTGAGCACCAGGCATGTGTGGCAGGAAAGGGATGCCAGCAGAGGGAGCAGCAGGAGCAAAGGTACAGAGACCTGAGGGCACCTAACATGTTCTGGGCACCAGTGGCAGGTCAGTGTAGCCAGAGCAAGGGACACAAGCAGGAGCCAGATCCTCATGACCTTCTGTGCCCAGCCAAAGCACCTGTCCCTGTGTAGGCCACAGCAACCCACAGAGGTGTTTTTAGGCCAGAAAGTGACCTGATGAGATATGACATCTGCTAACAGAAAGGGCTAACTTCAGTGCAACGGGGCAAACCAAGGGATGCCAAATGTGCAGGTAGGAGTGAAACAGGACATGGAAGGCTTCCTCCAGCACTTTCTACAGGCTAGCTTGCTGGCACAGATTATTTTACTTACTCCTCCAACGGCCCTTTGAGGAGATGCTATTATCATTTTCAGTTATATTCATCTGGCAGATAAGGAGATTCAGACCTGACCATTTGCTCAGGATTTCATAGGTAGGAAATGGTACACTCAGAATTTGAACCCAGACAGTTAGACCCCAGGACCAGGGTTCTTAACCACTGTGCTCCAGTGCCTCTCTGTAATAGATCATGATCCAAGCAGACAGTGGTGTCTCCATAGTGAGGAAAGACATGACTGTTCTCAGAGTGGCTGAGCAGCATTTGGCAGGGGGATTCCAGACATAGTCTGTTTGGGGAGTGACAGGCCTACAGTTCTAAGGTCAGACTTTAGATCCTGGTAGGTGAGTTAGGAAAGGAGGAGGAAGGACCAACGTAAAGACCAAGATAAAACCCCACACACCTCAAGAAATATACAAGCTGGGTGAGCTCCCAACAAGGCAGGGAGAGTCAAATCCCAAAGACAGAAGTGGGGTACAAAGTGGGGATGTGTCCCAGTGATTAGAAGTGGAACACACACTCAGGACCAGACAAGCTACAACGCTGGCTTGTGTTGAATTACCTGAGTCTTTAAAGCATGCTGACTGCCCAGGTTGGCCACAGCTCCTGGGCTGCAGCTGATCCTGCCTGGATGTGCAGGGAGGGCTAGGTGTGAGAAAATGAAGCAGGTCCTGACAGGCACTTCGCATCTAATAGCTTCATTTAAAGTTCTCAATTTTTCTGTCCAGTTTCTACAGATATTCGTGCCATTACAGCAATACATTGTAAAAATAGGAAACAATTGAGAAAAATCCTAGTTTTATGCTAGTGGGAGAAATGCCTATTTAATCCTGAAAGTAGTTTCTATGAGACTTCCTCCCTAATAACTACATATTTGTTCTCAAAAACAAATACCAGAAGTAAGGAACAGTGCATTTTTACAACGTACCATTAATCTCTCAGAAGAACAATTAAAATGTTCCATCAATCATGGCTCACTGTTTTTTTTCTATATTAGTAATAATAATATATAGCTGGAAGTGGGCATACCAAAACGTGTCAAGGAAATGCAACTGCATTCATTGGATTTCATTGCCAGTTATTTTGGTTAGGTCAACAGAGCCCTCTTTCTCACTTGTTCTTAAGTGTCGGGCTTTTTAGTAGGGAGAGAAATTGTTTGTCTAAAATGGTTAATAACCACCAGTTCACCAAAATATTTTGGGTAAGCCTATTATTCTAGTTATAAAGGTAGGAATGAGAGTCATTCTCAGATGGGTGCTCCCTAGAAAGGCCATTCAGCAAATATTTAGGAAGCACTTACTCTGCAGTATGCGTGGAACCTGCCATGCATCCTTGTGCACCAGAGCCTGCCTGACAGAACCACAGCCATCCACCAAGGCTCACCTCAGATATCTGGGCCTCTGTCAGCCTTCCCTGACTGCCCTCATCAGAACTGGTCATCTCTTTTCTTGGCTCCCACCACATTCTGTTTTTGTTTCTATTTTAGCGTGTATCAAAGCCCTTTAAGCATTCTGCTTCTCTATCACCATGCCTCTCTCCCCTCTTCTCTTCCCACGTCATATGCAAGTCCTTCAGGACAGAACAGTGGCCCCTGGTGGCCCCAGGACTGTGGCTGCCCAGTGCCCACCCAGGGCCCCACATGGAGTCTGCTGTCAGAAAATGGATGCCAACATCAACAAAAAATATACAAACAACAAATGCTGGAGAGGGTGTGGAGAAAAGGGAACCCTCTTGCACTGTTGGTGGGAATGTAAATTGATACAGCCACTATGGAGAACAGTATGGAGGTTCCTTAAAAAACTAAAAATAGAATTACCATATGATCCAGCAATCTAACTACTGGGCATATACTCAGAGAAAACCATAATTCAAAAAGAGTCATGTACCACAATGTTCATTGCAGCTCTATTTACAATAGCCAGGACATGGAAGCAACCTAAGTGCCCATCGACAGATGAATTGATAAAGAAGTATATATACTTCTTTATTATGATAAAGAAGTATATATATGATATACTCCATATATACAATGGAGTATTGCTCAGCCATAAAAATAAACGAAATTGAGTTATTTGTAGTGAGGTGGATGGACCTAGAGTCTGTCATACAGAGCAAAGTAAGTCAGAAAGAGAAAAACAAATACTGTATGCTAACACATATATATGGAATCTAAAAAAAAAAATTGGCCATGAAGAACCTAGGGGCAAGATGGGAATAAAGACGCAGACCTACTAGAGAATGGACTTGAGGACATGGGGAGGGGGAAGGGTAAGCTGGGACAAAGTGAGAGAGTGGTAGTGTATATATGGACATATATACACTACCAAATGTAAAATAGATAGCTAGTGGGAAGCAGTCGCATAGCACAGGGAGATCAGCTCGGTGCTTTGTGACCAGCTAGAAGGGTGGGATAGGAAGGGTGGGATATGGAGGGTGGGAGGGAGGGAGACGCAAGAGGAAGGAGATATGGGGATATACGTATATGTATAACTGATTCACTATAAAGCAGAAACTAACACACCATTGTAAAGCAATTATACTCCCATAAAAATGTTAAAAAAACAAAACAAAACTTCATGTCTAGAGGAAAAGTGGACATGCAAAAAGACCAATTCAAGAAAAATATGCATGTACTTTAGTAAAAAAAAAAAAAGAAAGAAAGAAAGAAAATGGATGCCAAATTGAATCTGCTGAAAAGAATCTGAAATTTCTTTTTTAAGTAATTGAATGTCTTCAGTGAGCTAAAAGACAGTAGAATTATGTCATTGAGTGTATTCCTTTGCTCCTTTTCTCTGCAGCTGCCACATTTAAAGCCTTATAAGGGAAAACATATCCAAATAATTAAGAAAGAAATCCAAAAACATTCACTCTGTTTACTAAGGTAAAGAGACAACCTGCTCTAATATGTATATAAATTTATTATTTAGAATTTTTTAATCTCCAGTTTGAAGAGGACATAGATACATCTCTCCTGAGCCTTCCAATAAGCAGGCTGAGGCACCTGGATGACTTCCCAGGGCCTGCAGAATAAGGCTCATCTCCTAAGTATCTCGCAGGCAGGGCAGGCAGATTCCTAGAATGCCAAAAGATGCCATTGCTGCTCCTTGGCACTGCCCCCTGGGGCCAGAAGTATGAAGGCTGAGAGTTGGGTCTCAGGCCACATGAGAGCTCCCCTGCCAAGAGAGGGGTAGAAGGACTCCCTGTCAGACTCCCCATATACCTTTGGACAAATGCAAACATCAGAGAAACGACTAGGTCCGGAGACAGTTCTGAAGAAAAATCTAAAACCTTTCTCAAAGCCTAAAGGAGACAACAGCTTTGAGAAACCCAAGCCTCTTCTTCCTTCTCTTTCGCTTTATTACTTCTAGATATTAAGTACACAGAGATCTGAGATTTTTACTAGCTGGGATGTGGTATCCACTATTTCAAAAGCATAGAAGTTTCTTTGTACCTCATAGGTGGTCTGTCAGAGATCTCAGATCTCTTCTCAGAAGAAAAAAAACAAAAAACAAGCAAAACACTTAAATGTTTCTAGAAGGGGTCAGACATCATTTGTTTCATTATTGATGTCTGGGCCAAGTGAAATGAATGTTAGCTCCTTTTCCAGATATGCTTCTTTCTATCATTTCCCGTGATAGGAGGTTGATTTACTATAATAAGGATAAGAGTAAGATGTGTCAATTTGACCCCAAATAGTTTTCTCATCAATAAGCTAAGTATAGGAAATCAGGGTCATTATTCAGTTAAGCATAGGTAGGACTAGAAAGCTGCCATTAAAAAAGGGTGATGATGTGTAATGTGAATTTTAGGTGTGACTGATATCTAATATACAGCCAAGACCACAGTCGTAGCACATTTAATGCTTTATCGATGACTGGAATGAACGAGTTAAAGAGGACTCTCAACTTACAAATGACACCAATTACAATGACCTTATTAACATATATAAAAAATAACATCAAAGTGATTTTTGGCAAATTACAAATAGCCCATAAAAATAAGATAAAAACCAATACAAAGTAAGATAATGTTAAAAGACTAGGAATAAAACGTATAGCTATTAAGTGGGAAACAAATAGGTAAATATATGAAAAATAAGAAAATATCAGGAGAGGGTTGTCATTTCTGTGGGAGCTTGTGATGTGGAAAATCAAGATGCTTGGTAAACACAACGGATATGGAAACCCTTTGTAATAATTCCACAGCCCCTAAGGGACCAAGATCTCCTGGGTGAGAATCACTATTGTAAACACACCCTTAAATGAATCCATCATGCTCCATACCCCTTGAGCAATAGGGGACCAAAACTAAGTCTATCAATTGTGTCTGAACATTAAACATCTCAATAATTTAATGATATTTTAAAGGAAGCACAATGAATGGAATCAAAAGGAGAATGTAATCCAAAAAAACAAAAATGTCACAGACAAGATTCTCTACTTTATTTGCTATTGGTCAGACTTATTAAATATAGGATCTGTTTCGATCTTATGAGGAGGTAGAGATGCTGGAAAGATCCTAGGGAAGAGCAAAAGGAAGGAGATAAGAGATGAAGAGAAACACCCAGGTAGGGCTGGGGAGGGACTGTTTTGTCTGGCAGTTTGTTAGAAGAGTTGAAAGTGAACATAAAATGACAACTGCCTTTAGTTACTGCTAGGTTCTTATGAGACTTAACAAGGAAAATACTGCTCAGACACAATCACCATTCAGGACAAGGATAAAGGAGGAAGGGGTTAGTTGGAAAAAAAAAAAGAAAAGTTAGGTTACATGGGAGAAGAAATTCCAAGAAATAAGAGCAGTTAATCCCAGGAATGTGTCACAAGAGGTTGTTCTGTAAGAGTAGTGTGTTAAATTACTTACTTGTCTATGTAGCTTCTCAAATCCTTCTACCTCTACAGCTACAATTTGGTGTATAAGAATACTGACACAGTCTCATAATTAAGCACAAGCATATGTATGAACACTTTCCTCTATTCCTGCAGGATACCTGGTTTGTTTGGGGGCAAAGAGGAATTGATGTGGCATTGTGTTAACAGTGGTTGAGAATGCAAGTAGTAAACATCTGAAAGTAGAATACTACAAAATGCATGCATTGTATGTACCAAAAGGTCAGTATGAAACATTATCTTTATGGCAAGCCTGCCCATCCAATCCCTCCTACACACTGCATAGTCACACAATTTTGCAGCTTGTATAAATCCCTATTGTGATTTAAACTCATGAGAGAGTGTGGCTTCTGCAAAGGGTGGCTGTTTTGTGACTTTAGACCAGTGGTCCTTTACCCTAGCTACAAATCATCTGGAGAACAATTAAAAATACTGTTGTACACGCTCCATCCCTAGAAATTCTGACTGAATTGGTCTAGGATGGGGCCCAGGCCTATGTATTCTTTTCTCTTTGGAAAGCTCCCCAGGTGATGCTAATGTACAGCTGGAATTGAGTCTGGTTTCCACTCGCAGAATTTCTTAATAATAAAACTGTGTATCATGACAAAATTTTCAGGACTGTAAGGGCTACAGTGGGGAAATTATTACTTCTCTAGGTCCTCATCCTACAGTCCTTAGAACTTTTATTAGAATATGATATTTATCACTCAAATTCCTATTACAAAAAAAAAGTGCTTTCTGGAACTCTGCTATAGCAACTACATAAGATAGACTTTGTATGTGGGATAAATCTCATGTCACTTATGTAATTCAGTCCTGGTGTTTTTCCCTTTCCTTTGCTCATTCTTTCTATTCTCCCCAAGAGGAAGATCAGCAGGTTAGAGTGTCAGAACATCATCCCTATCCCTCTTTTTCACTTGCATTCATGGTTCAGGCATACTAGGAATGGAGCTGACAACATGCACTGGTTTTTCTCCTAATGGTGCAGAGGCCACAGGAAGCTTCACTGGACCTAGGGATGGCAGGTGTCCCACACTTCTCCAGGGCCTGGCACAGAGAAGAGAGAAGTCACTGAGAAGTGCTTTACTGATGCCAATCACTCCTCAGAGCAGATGGGGAAACTGAGCCTCAGATGAAACCTGAATTCCAGATCTCTCTTGGACACTGACCTCAAGTGTTACCTTGGGCCTCGGAAAAGTCACTTGGACCCTTTGGACAGCAGTTTATTCATCTAACAATCAATAAGTTGAACTAGAAGATCGCTAAGTCACTTTTATTTCTAAAATTCTGTGATTCCAGTTAACCAGTATTCATAAAAGTGTGGAACGCTGTAAACGTGCAGAAAAGTCCATGCAGAGATAACGGTGGAGGACCCCCTCATCAATACTATTTTTATTACCTTCTTCCTAGATTTTACCAATTGTCATTCTTACTCTTAATATTAAGGCTGTGGGACTTAACTAAATCATCTTTGAAATACTGAGCTATCAACAGATGGCATGCTGAATGCAAATACACTGCAAATAAATATTTGGTCCTGAAGAAGATCAAAAGCTGGAGTTCATTTCCCCTTCTCATTTGGGCTCAGAACTCTGCAGTCTTTCCTTTTACTGCCCTTGCCTCCAAACTGGCTGTTTGTGTTCAAAGATGGATCAGAAAATCAGTTCCAAAGTTGGTTACAAACTTTCAGTAATTTTTGTTTTTTTATTTTTTGTAACCAGCCAGTTTCTCTTAGTTCACATAACAAAGAAGCGCATAATTATTTGCAACTTTAGTTAGAGCAATGGTCTTAAAAAGGTCTAGCTAAATAGAAAATGCTCAGACTTTCTGAGTGCCAACAGTTATCAAATTTACCTAGTTCATATATGGCCACATTTCTGAAGTTCTTTTAACAGCCCATCTGTGAGCAATAGGATCAGATGACTAAGAACTACAGGACGGAAGCACTATTACTTTGAATCATATTTTCCCATTACCCAGCTATAAAGAGTCTGTTTCTCTCTGACCCATATAAAGTTCAGAATTTAGGACCCTAGGTGATTTTAATCCCATCATTTAGCACCCCAGCTGTATGAATCTGAAAGTAAAAATGAAGTTGTTTGAATTCCAGACCCCCTGAACATTCTCAGGGAGCTCATCAGCTCCCTAAGCTAAGCTATAGGTTTAAATCTAAACCTAAATCTGTAGGTATGAACCCAAATTTCATGATAAACAAAAACTGAATAGATCTGTCTTCCCTGTCATTACTCACCTTTTGATCATTCTTTTACCAAAATTACTATGACTGGGTTAGAATAATAGAATGCAATCAATAAATGCAATCACTAGCCCCTGGCCAGATAATAACACATTCAGAACTTTCTTTCCTAAAGGAGATTTTATCATGTTTGTGCTCTTGTAAATAGGAGAAAGAGAGAAATATAACTTAATAAATGGAAGCATTCACTAATTTATTCAACAAATATTAATTTAGTATCTATTAGATTCCAGGGAGCTTACAGTCTAGTAGCAGAAATAATCTCACACACATACAAAATAAAACCATTAAATAAGTGTGGGGTGTGGGGTAGGCGGGATGAAAAAAATGGTCTGGTCTAAATTCAAGAGGTTAGTGATTTGGGGAGGGGCAAGAAAGTGACTTCCTCTATTACCCTAAAAGTAAGCTTGAGCAGCCAGAGGCCATGTCTATTTTATTGGCACTGTCCCCTTTTCAGTGACACCCGTAGCCAGCTCATAGACCCTATCCTGGCTCTGTTTGCTTGGTTCATTTATTCCATCCTCAAAAAGTAGGTATTTCATAACTACTGAATGAAGGTATGAATGAACTCACAAGGCCACAGTACTGTAAACCAAAAGTGCCTGCAATAAATATGCATGCATTCTAGGCTATAAATGTTTCTAAAGTTCAGGTACTGTCTCAGCAAATTGTATTCTGATTTTCTAGAGCACCAGTTTGCAACCAGGGATTATTTTTTGCTCCCCCTCCCAGGGGACACTTGGCAATGTCTGGAGACATTTTTAGTTGTCAAAATTTAGGAGGTGCTACTGGCATCTGGTGGGTAGACGACAGAGATGTTGAGAATCACCCTACAGTTCCCAGGACAGCACCCTCACCCTAACAACAAGATATTATCTGGCACAAAATGCCAACAAGTGCCCAGATGGAGTAACCCTGTGGTAGAGCTTGGTAGCTGTGTCTTGGGAGCCACATGATGGGCTGTGATTATCCTTGCTTAGACCTTACAAGGACCCTAGTGTAAATCCTTTTCCTCACTAGCCAAGCAATGTTCAAACCGACAGAGATTTATTTCATTAATTTTCTATTTGTTTAATAAACAGACTTAAAGCACTGGAGGGAAAAATATTCAAGCAGTGAGGTAAGACGAAAACTATTAGTAACACTAGGTTGACTTAAGTGAATGGTAGGAAACAACCTCTGCCATCAGGAAGTGAGTTGTAGAAACTGAAAAAAAGTTAAGAGTGTTTAAAAAGCTCTGGTTCAAACAAATGTCTATGTGAACCAATGGGTAGCTTGAAAACAGTGAAGACATTTCCGTCTCTCATGTCTTTGATAGAATGGAAAGAGCTTTTATTTTCTTTAGTGCAGTGATCATTTATATTTTTCCCATGACATGCCCAGAAGTTTAAAGAATAACAAACTCCCAAGTGTAAACACAGAATTTTGTGAGAAAGTGAGCCCTCTGGATGAATCCTTATCATTGTATGTTTGGATAAAATAAGATTTCCATGCATTAAACAATACAGGACTTTCTATTTGAGAAGTAAGCTTCCAACACTTTGAAGGGCTGCAGTTATTTCTCCTCAAGGATGACAAACATAAGCGCCCCCAAGGTATGGCTCCTCCCTGTTCAAGTTCAATGCTCTAGTCTCAGTGCTCCTATCACTGGCCCTTGCTTGGCCTATTTTTACACTGTGAACTGTTCCATGTCACTTGTTTGGTAACACTCAACATCAACAAGTGCCACCAAATCAATACCAGAAGCCTGAAGATTAAAAAAAAAAAAGAATCAAAAGATATGTAGCCTGCTTTGTACCAAGCCACCTGAAACTAGGTGCTTCTTGTAATAATGAAAATGTGAGGCCATGTGGACAGGAGAGATAGTTCCAGATTCCTGAAGAAGGCTAACGGCCAATTGGTCTCAGGTACACCAAATGTGGTTTTAGGTTCCTGACTGGGATCCCCAGAAGAAAGAGTGCACAGCATACTCAAGGAGGTATGAAAATGCTCTGGAATCCCCAAATCATCTCATCATCAAGGACAGTTTTTAGCAATTTCAAAAGGATGTATATTCGTTTCCAAGGGATACCTTAAAAAGTATCACAAACTAGGTGGCTTAAAGCAATAGAAATTTACAGTCTCATGGTTCTGGAGTCTGGATGTCCAAAATCAAAAGGTCAGCAGGGCCATGCTCCCTCTGAAACCTGCAGGGGAATCCATCCTTGTCTCTCCCTAGCTTCTGGTTTTCTGGCAATCTTTGGCATTACTTGGCTTACAGCTGCATAACTCAAATCAATCATATGGCCTTCTCCTTGTGTCTTCACATTACCATCTACTTATAAGGATACCAGCCATCTCAGATGGGGAGCCCACTTCTACACCAGTGTGACCTCATCCTAATTATATCTACAAGACCCTGTCTCCAAATAAGGTCACATTCTGAGGTACTGGGGATTAGGACTTCATCGTATCTTTTTGAGAGGAACACAATTCAATGCATAACAGGATGTAAACTAGGAGTGTATATTTTTGTTATTAGAGCAGGGAAATTTAACTTAAATTTTCAAAGTGTAATACAAACCCAAGGATCATTTATTCTCCCTCCTAAGAAGAGCAAAAGATGGAAAAACCTGGTGGTTGCCTTCAGGTGAAAGGCAAAAGGAAAGGAAGAATAAGGCAAAAAGGAATTAATCTAAAGCAAAGAGAGTCTTGTCTGCTTGGTGTTGCTGCCACTTTCGGACACATCCAGTCACTCAGTCAGCTGGAGCATCTTCTCCCCCAGGGCATGTATGCCTCATGTTTACATTAAACTCCAGAAGGCTAATGCACATGCAAGAGATGAGCTAATCCTTCTTATTTGCTTAATGGCAGAATGGAAAATAAGCACCCACCTGCACAAAATGGTTTCAGGAATGCCAAGAGGTTCTCCTGTTCCAAGATAGCTCCTCCATCCTCCCAACACTGCTACCGAAATCCCTGACACTTCCCCACTTCTCCTGGTTTGGGTGCCTGGGCCAGAAGTTCCTGATGTAGTATTGACCATTGCCCCTGGCACTGTCCCAAATATCTTGCATAAGTTAAGTCATTTAATACACAGAATTATCTTATGAAGTATATACCATTATACCCACAATTTACAGATAAGAAACTAAGGCACAGGGAGATTTAGTAGCTTAGCAAAGCTGAGATTCAAAGCAGCCCTCATGCTATCAAGCAGGGTACCATATTGCCTTTCAACAGCAGAGAGCAACACAGTAACTAACTTAATATCATGCCCACTCAGGTCTGAGTGTTAGATTTTTCAGATGCTCTCACCTAGCAAAGAGCTAAGACAGCCTAAGACAGTTTTTTTTTTTCTTTCTCAAAGTGTCTTACCTATAACCACTTGCATCAAAATGAGGGAGGAGGTACAGACACCAGGACCCTACTGTCAGACACAACCGATTCAGAATCTCAGTGCCAAGAAATCTGCATTTTAACAAAGAAATGAGTGGACTAATGTTTGAGAACCACTGGCCCTACAGGAATGGAATAGGGAAAGGTACAATGTTATGGTAAACCAGAAAAAGCCACAGAGAGGTGACAAGGCAATGGGGACCCTCGTAACCAATGGTCAATGACTCAGGGGGTCCTGACCAGAGAAGAGCTTGGTTGCTGGAGAGTGAGGGTAATGCTGAGCATGGAGGTTTGAGAGCAGAAGGAGGCCAGCCACATCCTCTGGCTTGGATTCACATGCCCTGTCCTGGTAGAAATGGTTATACTGAGTCAGGGCAGCATTTTCTGTTAGTTTGGATGGGAAGCATGGTTGCAGGCAAGGGAGAGCAACCAGAGCACGTGGATTCAGAAATTCCTATGTGACTCTGATTAAGCAGGGCTTCATAAGCAGAATAAGGACTGGTGTGGGGTTAAAGAGAGTTGTGTGATGGAGGATCCAAGAGACCTAAGTCCTGCGTTTGGTTCAGTCACTGATTACAACCTCCCTGAGACTCAGGTTCCTGGTCTGTAAAATGGGGGAAATAACACCTGCCTTGAAGGTCCTCACATACAGGATGTGATGAACCAATTAAGGCATATAGTACTCTATAATGTATGTCATTGCTTTTCCAAAACCTCTGTACAACTCTCCTGCCTCAGAATATATCCTCCACACTCATGCCCTAAGTCCATTAATGACACAATAAAGGACAGTTGGAGATGATGCTCTGCCTTGCTCTGTGCATCCCCCTATACCCCTGCCAGGAAAAAGAACATAGTCACCTAAATTCATTCTAAAGTACAAATTACAATGTAGGCCTCCTGCACTGGGGAAACACACACACACATACACACACACACACACACACACACACACACACACACACAGGAAAACATGAGGAAAAGTGGAGACTAGAGACACCAAAGAACAAATTCACTCTCCTCACTCTATCTCTTCCCCACTGGTGTGCTCTACTGATCCCCCGAAGAGCTGGACTGCTACTTCTGCTTCTACCCCTGCTTCCCCTCCTCAACATACTCCAGTGCGTGCCCCCTGTTTTGGGGCCAGATCTACACAACTGTAGTTATTCAGATCATTGAGGCAAAACCCAACAAAGCAACAACATGCTTTAATCAATATTTTCTAAATCATTCTTCCTTAAAGCTGAAGACTTCTGAGTTTGAATTGCCCCCTCCTCTGTAGGCTTTCCATGCCGTTCAAGTAACTTAAATGATAACCAACCCTACACTTCATTTTGATCAGATTGTGGTATTATAGAGCTATGGTGAAAAGAACATCTCTTTTAATAAAATGGGATACCAAAAATATCGATAAATAAAAGTACACTTGTGAAATTGGAAAAGAACTCATAGTAGATAATATGATAGTTAATGTATGCCTACATTCTTTCAATGGACATTTATAGCTCCTTTAAAATATTATACATATTGAAGGAATATTTGCTAATTAATGTGTGCATAGTACTACTAGGAATTGTGGAGGATACCAAGATGGGTACAACAGATACAGACCTACCCTAGGTCTTGGTTTGGTCCATTCATTTATTAGTTAAGTGACCTTTCCTTATTGGGGAAATAAAAGATTATTTTCCTTTCTTGTTATGAAGATAACCTAGAATTTCACAAGTTTGTGAAGAGAAGCAGATGAGTGAAATAGGACACTATATGTATAAAATATCATTATTCTGAGGTCTCTGTAATGTCTGAGAAGCAACAACAGGGAGGTCAATCCAAAGAGAGACACTCAAGGGTCCCAGCTGGAGGCCCAGGCCAGGGACTGCAGGTCCCCTCTGCACCCCTCTTTCTACACCCAGCCCTCTTCTCTCACTCAGAGGTAGGTATATACCCACCTTTCTGTCCTCTTTCAGCTTGAAACCCTGGTTAGTAATGCAGCCCTCTCCCTTCAGGCAATCCTGTGCTCTCCCACAAGGTGAAGTTGCCTAGCACCTGCTACCCCAAAGCAGCCCAAGAACACTTCAATGTTCCCACCCCAGGTTTACATTTTTCCTAGGACCGTGTGTGGATCCTCTGGAAATCCAAGCAATCATAAGCATTAAGGATACAGTCCAGGCCTCCTCTTTTCAATCGGGGCTGCAAGAACACTGCAGCTTTTTTCCTACAGTGGTGCTAGTTCAGCCCAGTAAACAAATGGGTATTTTGCCTTTGCCCCTGAGAAAACACATAGGCATTAGAGCAAAGTTCCTGTGTTCTGGTAACATTTAATTGTGCTGGTTCTCAGCCCTCTCTACACCCACACACTCATGGACAACATTTATTCCACTGACTTCAAAGGCTGTTCAACATGTTGGAAATACGTGAGAGAACACTGAGGGGAGTTTGAAATTAGTCTCAACCCTCCTTCTGTATGTGTGGGTTTGGTTCATGTGTTAGGATTTTAGAAGTACGTATTTGATTTTTTTTTTTTTAATAAATTTATTTATTTATTTTTGGCTGCGTCGGGTCTTTGTTGCGGTGAGCGGGGGCTACTCTTTGTTGAGGTGCCTGGGGTTCTCATTGCAGAGCCTTCTCTTGTTGTGGAACACAGTCTCTAGGCACACGGGCTTCAGTAGTAGCTAACGGGCTCCAGACCGCAGGCTCAGTAGCTGTGGTGCATGGGCTTAGTTGCTCCGCGTCATGTGGGATCTTCCCGAAACCAGGGCTCGAACCTGTGTCCCTTGCATTGGCAGATGGATTCTTAACCACTGCGCCACCAGGGAAGTCCCCGTATTTGATCTTTAAAACATGCATTTGTTTATACTGGGTTTAGAGTCATGAAAAATAAATCAGGATTTCTATTGCCAGTTTTTGTGTTTTTCATAATAAATAGTAGTCATTCATCCTTGTCCAATAATAAATATTTATAGGTTTAAATTAGGAATAGCTTTTCAAGAGAATTTCCATTCATTCATTATCCATCAACTTCCAGATGCCAGCCAGCACATGAGGAGTTTCCAGAAAGAAGCAGGAAGCAGACTAGGGCTTCCAGGCATGGAGGGGAAAGAGTATCGGCAACAAAAAGAAGTTGTCACTAAATCCAAATGGATGTGTCATTCGCTAGGAATCATTTGCATAAGATTCCCCAGGCCCCAACCCAGAGGGTGTGATCTGAGTCTGAAATGGGCCTAAGCATCTGCATTTTAACAAGCATCCTCCCTCCAGTTGATTCTTTTGCAACACTACCCCTGTGCTGGTGCATTCAAGACATTATATTCAGAAGTCAAGATTCAGTGATGCGTCTTCTAGGTGGAGCTGGCTCTTAGTCCTTGGTGCATATCTGGGTAGAAAGCCAAGCACTTTATGGATATGTGCTGATAGCACGCACTATCAATTGCCTAAAACTTTTCTAATATTCAGTTTGATATGAATTGTAGAAAGTTGAAAATGCTGCATTTCCTTCTCATATAATTCTAGACTTTGCTCCAGGACCAAATTCCAGGATATTTATGTACATTCATTATATACATTTTTCTATAAGCTTAAAAATTAAATTATCTAACAGAAAAAAGAGCAATGTAATAGAAAATAAAACATGATCATCAAAATAAAGATGGTTTGTTTTAGTCATCTCTAGCCACATAACCAATGACCCCCAAATTTAGTAGCTTAGAACAACAAATATTTACCATCTAACAGTGTCAGAAATCCAAGTGTGACTTAACTGAGTAGTTCTGGTTCAGGGCCTCTCACAGGCTGCAGTCCAGGGGACAGGGCTGGAGTCATCTCAAAGCCCGACTAGGAGAAGACCCATTTCCAAGCTCACTCGCATGGCCAATGGTAGGATTCAGTTCCTCCCAGGCTGCTGGATTGAGGACTCAGTTTTTCAGTGGCTGTTGGCTAGAGTTCTCCCTCAGTTAACTTCCACACAGACCTCTCCATAGGGCCGCTCACAACATGGCAGCTGGCTTCCAGCAGAGCAAGCAAGCAAGAGAGCAAGAAAGGAAGCAAGATGATGCCATGGTCTTTTGTAACCTAATCTTGGAAGTGACCACCCCATCACTTTTGCCACATTTTACTATTTAGAAGCAAATCAATAAATCCAGCCCACACTAAAGGGGAGGGTGTTACACAAAGCATGAATACCAAGAAGTGGGGGAGGGGGGATCACTGGGAGTCATCTTAGATGCTATCACAGAATACATGAATTTGCTTTTTCATAGTCAATTTATCATCCTACTTACACTTTGCTAAAACTAAATGTTAATGTGAAACAAACTCTTCTGATACAGGTCAAGGAGTACATTCTGGGGGTAGAGTCTAGTAGTGTTGAAAAGATAGTTTGAGGTTATTAATTGAATTCAGGTTTCTATATGAGGAGCTGTACACCTACTATGCCAACCAATAGGAAAGAGTGTTAGTTACTATATCACTTAAGAATGCTCTCTGCTATAGGTAATAGAAAATCTGAAGAGCTGTGGCTTAAAAATAAGAGCATAAGGAGAAGTCTAGAGGCAGACAGCTACTGGCATTGTTTCAGTAGTTTGGTAATAGCAAAAGCAGCATCTTCTATTCTCTTGGTCTTTTAATTATACATGTCACCTCATGGTCACAAGATGACTTCTCTACACTAAGGCAATACATCATTTTCTAAGTAGGATGAAAGGGGCAAAGGGCCACACCATATACCTCTGTTTCTTTTCATAAGGAAGATAAAGCTTTCCTGGAAGTCTTGCCCAGCAGACTTCTACTTAGATCTCATTGGCCAGAATTGGGTCACATGTCTACTCTAAACTGACCATTCACCAAGGAGACTAAGATTACCCTGGCAAGTCTATAAACAACTATAACTTAACTCTGAGATAAAAGAATTATTTCCAAGACCTGAATAAACGAAGATTCACTTGGCAGAGAAGTGGGACTATGGATTTAGAGCAGGCAACACACATCTTCTGTAAACATCTTATTTGTTATTATTTATGTGCTCCATATATCCAATACAATCACAATTTTGTGATTTTTTCACAATTTTGACAAAAGTCTAAAAAGATATTTTCCCACAGAAACAGACAAGGCAAGCATCATTGCTTGTTAAATCTCAAATATACTTAAAGTTTCCTTCTTGAAAATTCCTTATTCGTAAATAAAATGTTCAAATTTTGAGAAAAAAAATGACCCCATGGTTTTTTAATCCTGTGTACATATAAAATGTTTTTTAAATATTTCCATTGCATACATTTAACAAGATGAAATCTTCTGAGACTTACTGTATTAGCCAGCTATTACTAAAACACAATGAGATAGATTGCTTTTCTTGAACATCTGCTGATAGATTTTTGTTAACTTATGTTTCCAAAATTATAGCATCATAAGTCAATGTTGCACAAAAGTATTTAATGTCATTTATAAAAATCTAGTTATATAAACTGTTGACTCCTTATAAAGCATCTATTAAGACACAGAAATATCACTGAAGCATATTTATGCCTTTGATCTTGCAGTCTGCATTATGATTCGGGCCAGAGGCACAACTTGTTCCATAGATTACAGAACAGAAAATCAGTTCTTGGAGAAGCTGTTCAACCTCATCTGAGGCATCCCATTCTAGAAACTAAATGGCACCTGCATGTCTTGGTTTTTGTGTTTGTTTAAAAGCAAATCTCTAACTGCTGTTCTGCTCCAAATCTAGGTGAGCAGATAAAGTTCTGCTCTGAGCAAGACCTGCCCTCCTATAGAGGGATAAGAGGAGCATGTCCCTGAGGGAACGGGACGCCAGAGTGACAGCTTTGATAAGGGATAAATCAAACCAATGATGCATGTGAACGATGAGCACACTGGGGATTGTCAGAAACAGGCATCATCATTCATTCAGTGATGTTCAAATTCACATACAAGCCTAGCTGCCTTTTACATTGACTACAGAATGTAGCATCCAGATGATTGAGGATGTATGGTGACAGCAGACAGCTGTGGAAGAGCCTAGGAGAGTTTCTAAGTCTGAATTCCAATCCTGAGCCTGCCATTAAGTGGGAAAGTATTCTTGATCCAGTCATCTGACAGCTTTGCCATAGCTTTCTCTATCTCAAATGGGACTCCTTTTCTTTAAGGATTCCTTCAGCTTTAAATACCTATGAATCTGCTAAAGCAACTATGCTTTGACTGATGGAATTGTGAACTACCTTTAGATGGAATGACTGATTACTAACAGAACTTTGTTGGGTTCAGTGCATTATGAATACATATCAAAATGTACAATGAGGATATTTTTCAAAATATTCCCTCCAGTTTTCTTCACCCTAGATAAATGTACAGAAATGTCTGTATTAGTGTTGAGAAAAGGACACTTCTCCTAACCTCACACAGAGATACATTTCAAGTCTATGTCTTAGAAGACAGTGAGAGACTTACAGGAGACCTAGAGATATGAATGGGGTAGGCAGAGAAGGGACCTGGGGAGAGAGATGTAAGTTCCTAGGGAAATTATGTGGAGGGCAGGGCTGGACCTAGGCCTGGGAATCAGGAAGTTACAGTTTTAATTTCAGCCTTTCCACTGATTCACTTGGGACCTTGAGAATGTCTGGCCCATTTAAATCGTGCCTCAGTTTCCTTATCTGCCATTTAGAGAGAGTCCTTGGCTAGGTGCCCAGGATTGTGAGAACATAATGTTCAGGGCCATGGAAATTCAATCAGTACCAAAAATGCAAAACATCCTAGTTACTAGATGTCCTAACTTAAAATGGAAACATTAACAAGAGTAATTCCTTTAATAATCAAAATGTGAATGTTTTAGAAAGCATATCTATATGGGTGAAAATTAGCGAATAAGGCTACTGGAAGAGCTTATAGTCCTAGGGATACATAAGCAAAAAAAGGTCAAACTTGGGGTGGGACAAGTTCCAGTTTTGCCACTTATCATCCTTGTGTCCTTGGGTAATTTCTTAACCTCCCACAGTAGCCTCATATGTAAAATGAGAATAAGAGCACGCATCTCAGAGGGTTGTGTTAAAGATGATTACAGATGGAAGTTAGCTCTTTTGAAGCACTGATGAGGTTTGAATTCACAGCCACCATATACTTTGCAGCTGATAGTTTCTCTTATTGCAATTAAAAAGCTTAGTCACCCAGAGCAAGTACTTTTTTTAATGCCCTTTATTAAGCATTTACTGTATTGCAATGCTCTATCCCTATGCTAAGCACTTTGCATAAATTTTCTCATGTTCTCCTCACAAAAACCTATTACTATTACTGCTGCAGAAATGGAGGTGGAGAGAAACGAAACATTATTTCTGGCTTCATTGTGTTTCCTTAACCTGCCTTTTTTTTCTCAGCTGCATCTAATTGGTTGTACTTTTAATATTATTTTAAGCCACTTAAAGTTTTTAAGACTAAAGCAGCAACTAACTGAATATATTTATATAACATGTTAGTTTTGTCATGTTGCTGTCCACCCCTGGAGACCTGCTCTAAATTTACTTGGATATTTGAGGATAAATAAATCATGCTCACTGCAGTTTCTGGAAAGCATTAAAAAACACTAAACTTGCTTTGAAATAATCAAAGCAAGTTAAAATAAAGCTTAAGAATTTCCAAAATATTCATTGAAAAAAGCATTTATGTTTAGAAAAATTAACTTATCATTGAGAAATCTTACACACATGCATATGTTCAGAGATCTTCACTAAGGACCAATTGTGTATATATGTGTATGACCTCATTGTAACACGCTCCTCAGAGACCACACTGTGGGTATTCTTACAGTTACCAAAGGGTTAAATTCAGTAAACTCTTTTTTGTTAATGTACCATTTAATTATGAAATACTATAATCGTCTTAGAGAAAATTTGAAAAATATTTTTTTAAGCAATGTGGTATTGAAGAAAGAGTCGGTATCTTTCAAACCAGATTAGAAATTCAAATCCACCTCTTATTTACCTGGACAACTTATTAAACCTTACATTTTTCTATGAAATGGGAATAATAAATTACAGAGTTGCTGTAAGTTAAATGAGAACAGTGTTTGATCATGATAGCCAATCAACAAATGTTAGCAACTATCCATTCCCTTGGAAAAGAATCTCTAGGCAGACGTGCTTAAATTCTGTTCTGTAAAGAGATAGGAATCCTCTGTTCCCATAAAGTGCTTACCAGCCTTCTTTGGTAATAGACTCTTTTCTAAGAAAAAGCAATGGACCCTTTTCTATTGTACACTCAAAATGTATGCACCCACTTCAGGGCATTCGTGGACCAACACTGCCCATCCTTTGACTCAGATTAAGAACACCTGCTCTAGCGCATTCATTCTGACTTCACCAAATCCTCTTACAAAATAAGGTCATCTTTAAAAAATAAAATTCTTTGGGTACCTTTCAGTTGAATGAAGGAAAACAGCAGGGCTTTATTTTTAATAGCTCTAGGAAAATGCATTATCTGAGCAAAACCCCACAGTAGACAAGTAAACTGCACAGAAACTTCATTAAAGGACTGATCTGACTTGCCACATATTTAGAACAGCCTTTGAAAACACACAAGTAAATGTTTACTTCTGAGTCTAGATCTAAATGAAGAAAGAAAACATTAGAACAACAATAAATTTACTTAGCTTCATTTAGATAATTGTGGACATACCATTTTTATATATTACATATTCTTAGGACATTGGACAACAGATCAAGAAACAGAATGTTCTAGAAAATAAACCTTAACTATTGGTAAGTATTATGTACTCTTTACGAAAGAGGTTTTGTTGTGTTGAATCAAAAGTGGCTCCTTGGCACTGAGAGGCTCCATGGAGTCACCCAAGTCCTAATTCCCTAATCCTGAGATTAGCTGGATTGCTGCTAGCAGTCATCAACTTGTTTGGATTTCAAACTACATTAGATCCCTTCATATTGCTGCCACCACCAAGCAGTTAAGCTGGCTCTGTCCTATTCTTTTGGTGGTAATTTTTTTACCCTATGTTTCAGTTTAGTCTATATAATCCTTCCAGAGGGATAAAAGCTCCTGGGAATTAATTGCTTAAGTGAACACGTACTGTGGGAGAGAACGCTATTTGGGAAAGGGGCCAAGTTCGCATTCTGTCCCCACCATTGCTTTGTGTTTGACTTCAGGAAGTCACCTTCACCTCTCTAAACCTAAGTATCTTCTTTTGTAAAATGACAACCTACCTTCCCAGATTGGTTTGAAATCCCAGATCACATGGAGACAATGCATGTAGAAGCACGTGGTAACTGTTAAGTGCTATGTGACTGCAAACTCATTTGATTACTTCCTAGTGGCCACCAAAAGGGACTAGTACAGGTGTGGACCACTGATGTTTGCATCTGTCCTTATTCATAACCTTACTATTTGCTCAATTCAAAAATTAAGTTCTCTCGACATTTTCTTAGCTGCCTTCCTAATTTTCTTCTTGCTTTTAATGTCACCTCTGCTCTCTAGCAGGAAAACCTGAAGCTCAAAGCTCACCTTAGGCTTTTCTCTCTCCCTATCCTTGAAGTAATTAAGTCCTGTGGATTCTTCCTTTAACATCCTGAAATTCATTATTTATTCTTTTCTTTTTTCTTTTTCATGGCCTATTCTAGTTTTGGCCCTACCATCTCAAACTTGAGATACAGCAAGAATCTCTCTGCCTTGAGTCTCTTCCTTTTTTCTCAGGCTGGACACTGATATCAAATTCATGTTGATAAATGACTGCATTGATTGTGGCTGTATTCCTCCGCTCCAACATCTTCAATAGACCCCCACTGTATATAAAATAAAATTGAATCTGGCCTCAACCCATCTTTCCAGAAGGGCCACACAGGTCTATCTGCCTGTGACACTCACTGTATCATCCTTCCTTGCTCCTGGGGCCTTGCTCACTGCATTTTCAAGATCCCTTCTTCCTTCCTTTCCAAATCATACCCCTTTTCCAATCCCTGCTCAGGTCCCACCACCCCATGAAGACTCCTTGAATCCTCAGAGCTCACAATGATCTAATTTCCTGAAGATATTCTACCAGTTGAATGTTTGAAGAGTTGATAATCAGTTATGAACTAACTACCCTTTAACACTGTGTGTGTAGTTGTCTTGGAGTCAATTAACTTAGGTCATGTCATTTACATTTTATTGAGTGCCATGTATACTTATCCATGTTGCTGGGTTTTACTTGAAGGCAGGAATTTTATCATATCCATTTAGTTTCCCTCAGAGCAGCAGTTTTCAACCTTTCACACAGCAAAGAAGCACCTGGAGGACATGTTAGAAAATCTCCTTGATGCCACTCCTAGGGATTTTTGTGGGGCCCAAATCTCTGAATTTCCTACAAATTCCAAGCGAGGCTTATGCTGCTGGGTGCCTTTTAGCATCTTACACAGAACCTGTACATAAAAGCTAATATATATTTATGCATACTCAGAAATGGTTTTTTTTTCTTTTCTTCTTCTATTTCATGCTCATGTTCTGTCACTTCTTCCTTTTAGATTGATTTTGAAGATGTGATTGCAGAACCAGAAGGGACACACAGTTTCGATGGCATCTGGAAGGCCAGCTTCACCACCTTCACTGTGACGAAGTACTGGTTTTACCGTTTGCTGTCTGCCCTCTTTGGCATCCCAGTGGCACTCATCTGGGGCATTTATTTTGCCATTCTCTCTTTTCTGCACATCTGGGCAGTTGTACCGTGCATTAAGAGTTTCTTGATTGAGATTCAGTGCATCAGCCGTGTCTATTCCATCTACGTCCACGCCTTCTGTGACCCGCTATTTGAGTCTATTGGCAAAATATTCAGCAATATCCACATCAACACGCAGAAAGAAATATAAATGACATTTCAAGGATAGAAGTATATCCGATTCTTTTTTTCCCTTTTAATTTTCTTGGTGCCAATTTCAAGTTGTTAGCAACAATATATGAATGAATTTTCTTGGTTCAGAGCAAAGAAATCACTCAGTTTTCATAACTATTATTTGTCTCTTCTGAGCTATGTCTTCTATTTTTGGGGTGGTATGAATTTTTAAAACCCACTTAAAATATTTTCCTTACATTTGGATCATTGTTTTATTGGCTGAGATATGAGCCTATCGTTGAAAGATAATTTGAGAGAAATATGAAGAACTGAGGAGGAGAAAAAAAAAAGAACTAACAACCTCAACTGCCTGTTCTAAAATGTTGATCATTTTATGGTAAGGGAAGAATTCCAGGCTATTGCCATTGAGTGTACAGGTATGTGGGCAGTTTTCAACCAACTCTTCCCTCTGAACTGTTAGTGAATTGCTGCCATTCACTTTAATGATCCAGTGGAATCTAGTGATCTTTATCAAGTTAGAAAATATAATCTGTACATGATCCGACTAATGCCTTACTCTCCTGAAATTTTAACCTGTGATACTTTCTGTGCCTGAATATTTGTTATATAGATGGTGACACCTAAGTGCCTTCCTGTTCTTCAGGTTTTCCTTTTCAAATAGGGTCCACCTCATCAACTTTCATTAGGTCAGCAGCCTCCCTGAAGACCAAAATTAGAAAAATCCATTACCTAGTTCTTCACACTTGTTTCTGACTCTGAGATACAGAATCAGATGAAGTTCATGTCTGCACTTGATGACACAACACCTTTACCCATATCGAGTATGGTCCACATCAGCCCCATTAAACGAATTAAGGTGGATAAATGGGGCCAAGCCCTCTCTGGGCTGGCAGGAGTAGAAGCCAACTTTCCCCGCCTCTCACCAGCTGAATGAGGTCAGCATGTCTATTCAGCTTCGTTTATTTTCAAGAATAATCACGCTTTCCTGACTCCAAACTAATCCATCACTGGGGTGGTTTAGTGGCTGAACATTGTGTTCCCTTTTCAGCTGATCAGTGGGCCTCTGGGGAAGGGCTCATAAAATGGAGGCCATTGTGTGAGACTGTCAGAGTTGTTGCAAATGTGACCTCTTCAAAGTAAAGCACTTGCAACTGTTTGTAATGCTGTGACACATGGCCCCTCCCCCTGCCAGGAGCTTTGGACCTAATCCAAGCATCACTTTGCTCAGAGAGAAGATGGGGGAGGAGGCAGTAATAAAAGATTGAGGTAATTTTGCTGGAATAAATTCAAATTCTTCTGAACTCAAACTGAGGAATTTTACCTGTAAACCTGAGTCATACAGAAAGCTGCCTGGTACATCAAAAAGCTTTTTATTCCTCCTGCTCATATTAAGAGTCTTCCCAGGGGGACTTTATTTTTAACCTTCAGTTATGCTTTTATTTTTATTTCCATACAACTGTTGGAATTCTGCTTGTTTTTTTTTTTGTTTGTTTGTTTGTTTGTTTTTTGGCCTCTTCCAGTTTTCCTGACACTTTAATTGCCAACCTGTTACCTACTTAGGTTTTTTGCATTTAAAACAGACACTGGCATGGACATAGTTTTACTTTTAAACTGTGTACATAACTGAAAATGTACTATACTGAAATATTTTTAAGTGCAAAGATATTTTTATCTTTATATGAGGAAAATCACTTGGGAAATTGCTTTGTGATTCAATCTGTAAACTGTGTATCCCAAGACATGTCTGTTCTATATAGATGCTTAGTCCCTTGTACAAATCAAGTGCTGGTCCAAAAGATAGCTGAAATTTTATATGCTTACTGATATTTTACACTTTTTTATCCTGCATGTCCTGTAAAGTTATAAGTCTACACAATAAAAATGTTTAACAGTTTGTCAGCTTTATTATTTTTCCTCAAAACAGGTCTGTATGTGTTGATTTCTGTGGGGTGTGTGTGTGTGTGTGTGTGTGTGTATGTGTGTACTGAGCATATTCATGGTGTGTGTACATATTTGTAGTATGTTTTGGGGGGTGGTGGTCTTCCAGTTTTCAAGACCACATTTTCCACATTTAGTTGGGCTCTTTCTTCTAAGGCCATCAACATTCATGAGTTACTTCAGGTGAAAGTTATAATTAATAAGAAATATTTGTTTAGCAGCTTACTCAATGTTTTGTTTTATGTCATCTAATTTGAGCTCCCAACAACTTTATGTGATAGATATTAACTTTCTCCATTGATAAATGATACATTCAGGGAGGGGGCTTTGCTTTGAATTTTTGCCATTTCTTTTTTTTTTTTTTTTTTTTTTTTTTTTTAAATTTAATTTATTTATTTATGGCTGTGTTGGGTCTTCGTTTCTGTGTGAGGGCTTTCTCTAGTTGTGGCAAGCGGGGGCCACTCTTCATCGCGGTGCACAGACCTCTCACTATCGCGGCCTCTCTTGTTGCGGAGCACAGGCTCCAGACACGCAGGCTCAGTAATTGTGGCTCACGGGCCCAGTCGCTCCGCGGCATGTGGGATCCTCCCAGACGAGGGCTCGAACCCGTGTCCCCTGCATTGGCAGGCAGATTCTCAACCACTGCGCCACCAGGGAAGCCCTTTGCCATTTCTTAACTGGAATTTTTTAAGATGCACATTTCAGAATAATTTATTTTGGCCTTGGCTAAGTTTACATTAAGAGCTTCTGTATTAGTCACAGTGCTCCACAGAAACAGAACCAATAGGAAATACATATATGAAATATACATATATGAATATATTAGGAAACTACATATAGAGAAAGAGAGAAAGAGATTAAGGAATAAGAAACTGGTCCATACAAGTTAAGGAAGCTAAAAAGTCTCAAGGTCTTCAGGGTAAGTCAACAAGCTGGAGACCCAGGAGAACTGATGGTGTAGTTCCAGTCCAAAAGTTGGCAGGCTGAGACCCAGGAAAAGCTTATGTTTCACTTTGAGTTCAAAGGCAGGACAAAACCAATGTTACAGTACAAAAGAATTCAAGCAGTAGGAATTCTCTCATACTCAGGAAAGGATCAGTCTTTTTGTTCTATTCATTCCTTCAACTAATTGGATGAGGCCCACCCACATAAGAGAGGGCAATCTGCTTTACTCAGTCTACCAATTTATTTTTTTTATGTTTTTTTTTCCTTATTAGTCATCCATTTTATACACATCAGTGTATACATGTCAATCCCAATCTCCCAATTCATCACACCACAACCCCCACCTCCTGCCACTTTCCCCTCTTGGTGTCCATATGATTTTTCTCTACTTCTGAGTCTCAATTTCTGCTCGGCAAACCAGTTCATCTGTACCATTTTCTAGGTTCCACATATATGCATTAATATACGATATTTGTTTTTCTCTTTCTGACTTATTTCACTCTGTATGACAGTGTCTAGATCCATCCACATATCTACAAATGACCCAATTTTGTTCCTTTTTATGGCTGAGTAATACTCCATTGTATATATGTACCAATCTTCTTTATCCATTCGTCTGTCGATGGGCATTTAGGTTGCTTCCATGACCTGGCTATTGTAAATAGTGCTGCAATGAACATTGGGGTGCATGTGTCTTTTGAAATTATGGCTTTCTCTGGGTATGTGCCCAGTAGTGGGATTGCTGGGTCATATGGTAATTCTATTTTTAGCTCTTTAAGGAACCTCCATACTGTTCTCCATAGTGGCTGTATCAATCTACATTCCCACCAAGAGTGCAAGAGGGTTCCCTTTTCTCCACACCCTCTCCAGCATTTGTTGTTTGCAGATTTTCTGATGATGTCCATTCTAACTGGTATGAGGTGTACCTCATTGTAGTTTTGATTTGCATGTCTCTAATAATTAGTGATGTTAAGCAGCTTTTCATGTGCTTCTTGGCCATCTGTATGTCTTCTTTGGAGAAATGTCTATTTAGGTCTTCTGCCGATTTTGGGATTGGGTTGTTTGGTTTTTTTAAATATTGAGCTGCATGAGCTGTTTATATATTTTGGAAATTAATCCTTTGTCCGATGATTCACTTGCAAATATTTTCCCCCATTCTGAGGGTTGTCTTTTCATCTGGTTTATGGTTTACTTTGCTATGCAAAAGCTTTTAAGTTTCATTACGTCCCATTTGTCTACTTTTGTTTTTATTTCCATGACTCTAGGAGGTGGATCAAAGGATATCTTGCTGTGATTTATGTCAAAGAGAGTTCTTCCTATGTTTTCCTCTAAGAGTTCTACAGAGCCCAGTCTTACACTTAGGTCTCTAATCCACTTTGAGTTTATTTTTGTGTATGGTGTTAGGGAGTGTTCTAATTTCATTCTTTTACATGTAGCTGTCCAGTTTTCCCAGCAACACTTATTGAAGAGACTGTCTTTTCTTCATTGTATATCCTTGCCTCCTTTGTCACAGATTAGTTGACCATAGGTGCATGGGTTTATCTCTGGGCTTTCTATCCCGTTCCATTGATCTATATTTATGTTTTGGGGCCAGTACCATATTGTCTTGATTACTGTAGCTTTTTAATATAGTCTGAAGTCAGGGAGTCTGATTCCTCCAGCTCCGTTTTCTACCCTCAAGACTGCTTTGGCTATTCGGGGTCTTTTGTGTCTCCATACAAATTTTAAGACTTTTTGTTCTAGTTCCGTACAAAACGCCATTGGTAATTTGACAGGGATTGCATTGAATCTGTAGATTGCTTTGTGTAGTATAGTCGTTTTCACAATATTGATTCTTCCAGTCCAACAACATGGTATATCTCTCCATCTGTTGGTATCATCTTTAATTTCTTTCATCAGTGTCTTATAGTTTTCTGCATACAGGTCTTTTGTCTCCCTAGGTAGGTTTATTCCTAGGTATTTTATTCTTTTTATTGCAGTGGTAAGTGGGAGTGTTTCCTTAATTTCTCTTTCAGATTTTTCATCATTAGTGTACAGAAATGCAAGAGATTTCTGTGCATTAATTTTGTATCCTGCAACTTAACCAAATTAATTGATTAGCTTTAGTAGTTTTCTGGTGGCATCTTTAGGATTCTCTATGGATAGTATCATGTCATCTGCAAACAGTGACAGTTTTACTTCTTTCCCAATTTGTGTTCCTTTTATTTCTTTTTCTTCTCTGATTGCCATGGCTAAAACTTCCAAAACTATGTTGAATAATAGTGGTCAGAGTGGACATCCTTGTCTTGTTCCTGATCTTAGAGGCAATGCTTTCAATTTTTCACCATTGAGAATGATGTTTGCTGTGGGTTTGTCATATATGGCCTTTATTATGTTGAAGTAGGTTCCCTGTATGCCCACTTCCTGGAGAGTTTTTATCATAAATGGGTGTTGAATTCTGTCAAAAGCTTTTTCTGCATCTATTGAGATGATCACATGGTTTTTATTCTTCAATTTGTTAATATGGTGTATCACATTGATTGATTTGCATATATTGAAGAATCCTTGCATCTCTGGGATAAATCCCACTTGATCATGGTGTATAATCCTTTTAATGTGTTGTTGGATTCTGTTTGCTAGTATTTTGTTGAGGATTTTTGCATCTATATTCATCAGTGATACTGGTCTGTAATTTTCTTTTTTTGTAGTATCTTTGTCTGTTTTGGTATCAGGGTGATGGTGGCCTTATAGAATGAGTTTGGGAGTGTTCCTTCTGCAATTTTTTGGAAGAGTCTGAGAAGGATGGGTGTTAGCTCTTCTCTAAATGCTTGATAGAATTCACCTGTGAAGCCATCTGGTCCTGGACTTTCCTTTGTTGGAAGATTTTTAATCAGAGTTTCAATTTCATTACTTGTGATTGGTCTGTTCATATTTTCTATTTCTTCCTGGTTCAGTCTTGGAAGGTTACACCTTTCTAAGAATTTATCCATTTCTTCCAGGTTGTCCATTTTATTGGCATAGAGTTGCTTGTAGTAGTCTCTCAGGATGCTTTGTATTTCTGCAGTGTCTGTTGTAACTTCTCCTTTTTCATTTCTAATTTTATTGATTTGAGTCCTCTCCCTCATTTTCTTGATGATTCTGGCTAATGGTTTATCAATTTTGCTTACCTTCTCAAAGAACCAGCTTTTAGTTTTATTGATCTTTGCTACTGTTTTCTTTGTTTCTATTTCATTTAGCTCTGCTCTGACCTTTATGATTTCTTTCCTTCTGCTAACTTCGGGTTTTGTTTGTTCTTCTTTCTCTAGTTCCTTTAGGTGTAAGGTTAGATTGTTTTTTGAGAATTTTCTTGTTTCTTGAGGTAGGCTTGTATAGCTATAAACTTCCCTCTTAGAAATGCTTTTGATGCATCCCATAGGTTTTGGATTGTCGTGTTTTCATTGTTATTTGTCTGTAGGTATTTTTTGATTTCCTCTTTGATTTCTTCAGTGATCTCTTGGTTATTTAGTAATATATTGTTTAGCCTCCGTGTGTTTGTGTTTTTTACATTTTTTTCGCTGTAATTCATTTCTAATCTCATAGCATTGTGGTCAGAAAAGATGCTTGATATGATTTCAGTTTTCTTAAATTTACTGAGGATTGATTTGTGATCCAAGATGTGATCTATCCTGGAGAATGTTCCGTGAGCTCTTGAGAAGAAAATGTAATCTGCTGTTTTTGGATGGAATGTCCTACAAATATCAATTAAATCTATCTAGTCTATTATGTCATTTAAAGCTTGTGTTTCCTTATTAATTTTCTGTTTGGATGATCTGTCCATTGGTGTAATTGAGGTGTTAAAGTCCCCCACTATTATTGTTTTACTGTCGATTTCCTCCTTTAGTGCTGTTAGCAGTTGCCTTATGTATTGAGGTGCTCCTATGTTGGGTGCATATATATTTATCATTGTTATATCTTCTTCTTGGATTGATCCCTTGATCATTATGCAGTGTCCTTCCTTGTATCTTGTAACATTATTTTAAAGTCTATTTTACCTGATATGCGTATTGCTACTCCAGCTTTCTTTTGATTTCCATTTGCATGGAATATCTTTTTCCGTCCCCTCACTTTCAATCTGTCTGTGTCCCTAGGTCTGAAGTGGGTCTCTTGTAGACAGCATATATATGGGTCTTGTTTTTGTATCCATTCAGCAAGCCTGTGTCTTTTGGTTGGAGCATTAATCCATTCACGTTTAAGGTAATTATCGATATGTATGTTCCTATGACCATTTTCTTAATTGTTTTGGGTTTGTTTTTGTAGGTCGTTTTCTTCTCTTGTGTTTCCCACTTAGAGAAGTTCCTTTAGCATTTGCTGTAGAGCTGGTTTGGTGGTGTTGAATTCTCTTAGCTTTTGCTTGTCTGTAAAGCTTTTGAGTTATCCATTGAATCTGAATGAGATCCTTGCTTGGTAGAGTAATCTTGGTTGTAGGTTCTTCCCTTTCATCACTTTAAGTATATCATGCCACTCCCTCTGGCTTGTAGAGTTTCTGCTGAGAAATCAGCTGTTAGCCTTATGGGAGTTCCCTTGCATGTTATTTGTTGTTTTTCCCTTGTTGCTCTCAATAATTTTCCTTCATCTTTAATTTTTGCCAAGTTGATTACTATGTATCTCAGCGTGTTTCTCCTTGGGTTTATCCTGTATGGGACTCTCTGCGCTTCCTGGACTTGGGTGGCTATTTGCTTTCTCATGTTAGAGAGGTTTTCGATTATAATCACTTCAAATATTTTCTCGGGTCCTTTCTCTCTCTCTTCTCCTTCTGGGACCCCTATAATGCGAATATTGTTGCATTTAATGTCTTCCCAGAGGTTTCTAAGGCTGTCTTCATTTCTTTTCATTCTTTTTTCTTTATTCTGTTCCACAGCAGTGAATTCCACCATTCTGTCTTCCAGGTCACTTACCCGTTCTTCTGCCTCAGTTATTCTGCTATTGATTCCTTCTAGTGTAGTTTCCATTTCAGTTATTGTATTGTTCATCTCTGTTTGTTTGTTCTTTAATTCTTCTGGATCTTTGTTAAACATTTCTTGCATCTTCTCAATCTTTGCCTCCATTCTTTTTCCAAGGTCCTGGATCATCTTCACTATCATTATTCTGAATTCTTTTTCTGGAAGATTGCCTATCTCCATTTCATGTAGTTGTTTTTCTGGGGTTTTATCTTGTTCCTTCATCTGGTACATAGCCCTCTGCCTTTACATCTTGTATTTCTGTGAATGTGGGTTTTGTTCCACAGGCTGCAGGATTGTAGTTCTTCTTGCTTCTGCTGTCTGTCCTCCCAGTCTACCAATTTAAATGTTAATCTCATCCGAGAACATCCTCATGGCAACACCCAGAATAATGTTTGACCAAATATCTGGGTACTCCAGTCAAGCTGACACATAAAATTAACCATCACAGCTTCCAAAAAAAATTTTTGCAAAGGGATCTTCTCCTAGTTTCTCTCCCCCTGAAACTCCTTTCATGTTGTTAACAGAGTCCCTCCCTTTGCTGGGCTCTCAAGCAAGCACTGAGGCTGATTATTTAATAACCCAGGCTGGCATTTGTGTTTACCCACTAAACCCATTTCTCATATGCAGTGTGGAGACATGCTTTTGACCGTGGCAGCATGTCAGATCTTGGCCAAAGTTATGCCAAAGTTATTCAAGAAGAATCAGTTTAGTGACTTTAAAGAAAAGCTTTTGTACAGCAAAGGAAACCATTGACAAAACAAAAAGACAGCATACTGAATGGGAGAAAATATTTGCAAATGATATGACTGATAAGGGGTTAATATCCAAAATATATAAACAGCTCATACAACTCAACATAAAAAAAATAAACAGCTTGATTGAAAAATGGGCAGAAGATCTGAATAGACATTTTTCCAAAGAGGAAATGCCGATGCCAACATGCTCATGAAAAGGTGCTCAGTATCACCAATCATTAGCATTAGGTAATGCAAATCAAAACCATAACGAGATATTACATCACATCTGTCAGAATGGCTATCATCAAAAAGAACACAAATAACAAATGTTGGAGAGGTTATGGAGAAAAGGGAACCCTCCTACACTGTTGGTGGGAATGTAAATTGGTACAACCACTGTAGAAAACAGTATGGAGCTTTCTCAAAGAACTAAAAATAGAACTACCATATGATCCAGCAATTCCACTCCTGGGTATATATCCTAAAAAACCAAAAACACTAACTTGAAAAGTAACACAAACCCCAATCTTCATAGCAGCATTATTTCCAATTACCAAGATATGGAAGCAACCTAAATGTCCACCAAAAGATAAATGGATAAAGAAGATGTGGTATATATATACAATGGAATATTAGTCAGCCATATTGACATGTACACATTGCTCTATTTAAAATATATAGACAACCAACAAGGACCTACTGCATGGCACAGGGAACTCTGCTCAATATTCTGTAACAACTTAAATGGGAAAATAATTTGATAAAGAATAGATACTTGTCTATGTATAACTGAATCACTTTGCTGTACACCTGAAACTAACACAATGTTAATCAACTATACTCCAATATAAAATAAAAAATTTTTAAATAAATAAATTCACTGCTGTGTCCAAAAATAAGAATGAAATAATGCCATTTGCAGCAACATGGATGGACCTAAAGATTATCATACTAAGTGAAGTCAGACAGAGAAAGACAAATATCATATGATATCACTTATATGTCATTGAGCAATTTTTTCTTAGGATGGTTTCTCTTTTATCATTAACTCATAGGATTCTGTCAGTTCCACCTCCAGTGCTTTTGAACTCTTGCCTCATCTCCCCTGTCACTACCTCCGTGTAAGCAACCATCATTTAAATCCTGAACTATCCTAGCTAGTTTTTCTGTTTCCACTCTTGCCCCCTAATCTAACTCACTTGGTCATTTTGCTACACAGCAACACAAACTGTCACACATATGTACAAACATACACAGCTTAAAACACTCCAGTAGCTTCTTATTGTATTCATTATAAAATCCAATCCCTTTACCAAGGCCCACAGAGTCTTACATGACCCAGACCCTACCTGTCTCTTCCATCTTAGCTCATACCACCACCACCTTACTACCTGTCCTCCAGACACACTGATCTTTCATTCCCAAGAACATTTTAAGTCCCATCTCGTCACAGGACTTTGCACAGCTGTTCAATCAGACTGGACTGCTCTTATACCTTCCTCTCTACTTTACTACCTCCTTCTCATCCTTTAAGTCTCAGCCTCAATATCACTCCTCAGAGAGGTCTTCCATGTCTTCCCTATCTGAAGTAAGTCCTCCCTTGTTAGTCTCTATCTTAGCCTCTTGCCTATTTCCTTCACTGCACATAATATTGAGAAATTATTTTATTTTTCGGTTTATAATTTTTTGTCTTTACCTCCCTTAGGATACAAACTGCATGAAGCAGAGATTTTTACCATAATAGACATTCAATTAGTATTTGTTAAATGGATAGATTGCTGGATAGATGGATGGAAAATATGAAGACATGAAGTGCCAAGTTTCTGCTTTACTGCTAATAGTGTCATGAAGAAGGTCACCTAACCTGTTGTGAAATAAATTATAGCATTACCAACAACATACTTGCCATTTGTTTTTCTTCCCCAACTTCATTCTTTTCTCCATGATTTTGTTCCCCCATTGAAACTTTCTCTATTGTACCCATTTGAACACTCTGATATGTTAAAACATGAGTTTCCCCTATGAAAATTTTAGCAAGGACTACCATGGATATTTGATATATACATTTTTTCTTACTTGAATAATGGCAAACACATGTTGATACAGTTATTAAGGAAAAAGATGATTTTCCAGCAGCTGTTGACTTCATCAACTCCACTGTGTGATGAGTCACTCAAACTTCTACAGAGCTAGAAAGTTACAAGTAAGGAAGAGGAATTTTATTATGTAATGAGAGAGGAGTGGGAAGAGTTAGATAGGGAAAAATGAATAAAATCAACTGGAGTGACAGATTTGATGCTATAGAAAGTTGAGTATACGTCAAAGGGAAAAAACTATAATCTACCTAGTATTTTAACAGAACAAGTGAAAAACATGTGGAAACTGGCATAAAGGGTGGGGTACTTGCAGCAGGAAGAAGGCAGTCATTAAAAAAAGGTAACAGCTGTCAGTCTGAGCCACTCTATGAATGGGCAACAAAGAAACCTACTCCTCTACTTCATTTGTATTAATATCATGCTAACTATTAATGAGATAATAACTATCCCAGGCATTAGTCAAAGTCATTTTTGAGAGGATATTTTTTAAGCTCTTCATCACATTGCACGAACACTTGGAAAAGGTGAGATTTAGTTACCTGCCAACTCTAAAACAAATTTCTATCAACTGTATAACACAAGTAAGCACTCTGTGAAATACATAGCACAATGTTCACATTGATGGATATAATTTGGCTTGACAGTGACTTTGCATTTTCACTGTGATTTTGTCCTTTTCTTCATTGCCTTTCCTATTGCCCTCAAAATAAAAATAGGTTTCATTTACTGAGCACATACCTTAGGCGGAGCAGTATGCTAAGCATTTTACAAATATTCCTAACAACAACCCTATGGCTTATGTGACCTTATCTAAGTCAACTGGATGCCACTGCTCTGTTTTCGAGATCAGAAAACAGAAGCTCAGAGGGGTTAAATAGATTACTCAAGGTTTCCCAGAAAGTTTAACACCCATGACTATTAGCTCCAAAGCTCTTCTTTATGGAGAAACTCACTATGCTCTTGGGAGAAATTGCAGAAGTGAAGTACTATTGGGCAGTATTAAAATAGTGTCATCAAGGGGGAAAAAAGACAGTAAATGGTTAAAAGCCATGTAGATAATATATTCCCTAGTCCAAGGTTCTATTCACATAGTTGTTCGTTTTCTTCCTTTCACAGGAAGCAATTATTTGGTACAGTAGAAAATAGAAAAACAAGCAAGACAAAATGGGTAGGACAAAGGCCTTTGTCTTCAAGGAAGCTCAGTGAAGCACCAATGAAAGCGACTCTTAGAATTAATATTTTGTTATTTTTCTCTGAGAAAATAGCTTTTTGTAAAATAAAAATTACTGACAATAAATTTTATGGTTTAGTATAGTGGCCTTAAAACTGTGGAATATAGAACTATAGAAGTCAGAAGTACTGATAGATCCCCTAAGAGAAAAGAGGTGGGCTAGGGGTAGAGATGAGAGGAACAGTATCTACCACTTTCCCTCAAACAAACAAGGTCCATTTTAATTTCTTTTCATATTAATTTTCAATATTTTATTTGATTAAATAGTTCCATCACTAAGAAAATTTGAAAACCACTGCCTTGATGAAATAAATACATCTTTTATAGCAACTTAGATCTTAAATGAAAGACTAGTGCTTGCTTTTGTGATTATTACTCAAATATGTTCTAATAATATTGTTTTGAAAATCCAAGCTAAACTGAGATGACCAAGCTCAGAAAATATCTATCAAAACCATGAAAAAAATATACAATAGCCTTGTAAACTCTCATACTCCAGATCTAACAGAAATGAGTAATAATTTGAGTGGGATGAATAGGAAAAAACTAGGAGCGTCATTTATATTCCTGAGGAGGAAACAAATTTAACAGTGAGGTTTTGGCATTAGGACAAATATCTGGAATGACATCAAATATTGCTCAGGCAACTTACAAATAAAATATCAGCCTTCAGTATCTACATTGGACTAAAACAACTTCTTTAGTTCTTATTTCACCTTCAACCTTAAACAACAATGAATGTAAATAATAAGAAATACTGTAGCAGAAAAAACTTTGAAGTTAGAAGCAGGGAACTGTAAACAAATCCTCAACCAGGGCTTCCCTGGTGGCACAGTGGTTGAGAGTCCGCCTGCTGATGCAGGGGACGCGGGTTCATGTCCCGGTCCAGGAGGAGCCCACGTGCCGCGGAGCGGCTAAGCCCGTGGGCCATGGCCACTGGGCCTGCGCCTCCGGAGCCTGTGCTCCAGGGCGGGAGAGGCCGTGGCAGTGGGAGGCCCGCGTACCACAAAAAAAAAAGAAAAATCCTCAACCAACTTCAAAACCAACTATGTGACCTTGGATAAGTCACATAACTATGTTCTCCTAAATCAGCAGTCATAATGCCTCCTGTCTCATGAGACTGTGGTTCAAATTAAAAAGTAAAAATGCTTAAAACAGAGCCAGACCTCATGGGAAATAGAAAGTTTTAAACAACCCTTCACTCCATCACCCTATCTCATTCTTTCCAGTGTCTCAGGGTACCTTACCTGCTTTTCTTAACACATCCAATTGGAAGAATCAACATTGTGAAAACGACTATACTACCCAAAGCAATCTACAGATTCAATGCAATCCCTGTCAAATTACCAATGGCATTTTTCACAGAACTAGAACAAAAAATTTTACAATTTGTATGGAAGCACAAAAGACCCCGAATAGCCAAAGCAGTCTTGAGAAAGAAAAATGGAGCTGGAGGAATCAGGCTCCCTGACTTCAGACTATACTAAAAAGCTGCAGTAATCAAAACAGTATGGTACTGGCACAAAAACAGAAATATAGATCAATGGAATAGGATAGAAAGCGTAGAGATAAACCCACACACAGATGTTCACCTTATCTTTGACAAAGGAGGCAAGAATATACAATGAAGAAAAGACAGCCTCTTCAATAAGTGGTGTTGGGAAAAACAGACAGCTACATGTAAAAGAATGTAATTAGAACACCTCTTAACACCATACACAAAAATAAACTCAAGGGCTTCCCTGGTGGCGCAGTGGTTGAGAGTCCACCTGCCAATGCAGGGGACATGGGTTCGTGCCCTGGTCCGGGAAGATCCCACATGCTGCGGAGCGGCTGGGCCCATGAGCCATGGCCACTAAGCCTGAGCATCCAGAGCCTGTGCTCTGCAACTGGAGAGGTCACAACAGTGAGAGGCCCACATACCGCAAAAAAAAAAAAATAAATTAAATAAGTAAACTCAAAATGGATTAGAGACCTAAATGTAAGGCCAGACACTATCAAACTCTTAGAGGAAAACATAGGCAGAACATTCTATGACATAAATCCCAGCAAGATCCTTTTGGACCCACCTCCTAGAGAAATGGAAATACAATAAAGAATAAACAAATGGGACCTAATGAGACTTAAAAGCTTTTACACAGCAAAGGAAACCATAAACAAGACAAAAAGACAACCCTCAGAATGGGAGAAAATATTTGCAAATGAAGCAATGGACAAAAGATTAATCTCCAAAATTTACAAGCAGCTCATGCAGCTCAATACCGAGAAAACAAACAACCCAAGCCAAAGATGGGCAGAAGCCCTAAACAGACATTTCTCCAAAGTAGACATACAGATTGCCAACAAACACATGAAAAGATGCTCAACATCACTAATCATTAGAGAAATGCAAATCTAAACCACAATGAGGTTTCACCTCACACTGGTCAGAATGGCCATCATCAAAAAATCTAGAAACAATAAATGCTGGAGAGGATGTGGAGAAAAGGGAACCCTCCTGCACTGCTGGTGGGAATATAAATTGATACAGCCACTATGGAGAACAGTATGGAGGTTCCTTAAAAAACTAATAGTAGAACTACCACATGACCCAGCAATCCCACTACTGGGCATATACCCTGAGAAAACCATAATTCAAAAAGAGACATGTACCACAATGTTCATTGCAGCACTATTTACAATAGCCAGGACATAGAAGCAACCTAAATGTCCATCGACAGATGAATAGATAAAGAACATGTGGCACATATATACAATGGAGTATTACTCAGCCATAAAAAGGAACAAAATTGAGTTATTTGTAATGAGGTGGATGGACCTGGAGTCTGTCATATAGAGTGAAGTAAGTTAGAAAGAGAAAAACAAGTACCGTATGCTAACATACATATATGGAATCTAAAAAAACAGTACTGATGATCCTAGTGGCAGGGCAGGAATAAAGACACAGACGTAGAGAACAGACTTGAGGACATGGTGGGGGAAGAGGAAGCTGGGACGAAGTAAGAGAGTAGCATTGACATATATACACTACCAAATGTAAAATGGATGGCTAGTGGGAAGCTGCTGCATAGCACAGGGAAATCAGCCCGATGCTTTATGATGATCTGGAGGGGTGGGATAGGGAGGGTGGGAGGGAGGCTCAAGAGGGAGGAGATATGGGGATATATGAATACATATAGCTGATTCACTTTGTTGTACAGCAGAAACTAACACAACATTGTAAATCAATTATATCCCAATAAAGATATATATAGATATAGATATATATAAACACACATCCTAGCCATTCTCTTGCCTGTCTTCATAAACCATATTTCTTCTTGTGCTTATCAATATGGACTGAGTTAAAATGTCCAAAATCTACCCGACATTTTATTTCAAGGACCTATCATTGTCCGACTTCCATTTCTTGTCTCTATATTCATACTAGAGGAGGGACACCTGACTGGCTCAGCCTAGATCATAGACTGGCTTCTCCTACATTTGTTGTCCATTCTAATCCTATCAGTGACAGCTATGGCAGCAGAGTCACCTGGTTTGAAAGGTTATCCATTCAAGGGGTTATGGAAGGAAGGGAAGCTAATTAGAAATAGGGATATGGCCAGCAAACCAGCAAACATGTCTCTTACAATCTAAATATCCATAAAACTCTAATCTTCCAAACTCTTCCACATCTGTGCCCTCCATATTCCCATGAGGGAATGGAGGTGTCCCGTAACCTCATTTTACATATGGAAAGAATAAAACAACACGGACAAAAGACTTACCTAGGGTCACTTAATGAGTGACTGGTGGAGCAAGAAATAAATCCAGATTTTCTGAGAGCTTAGGCAGCCTGGTCTCTCTTTAACAATTAAGATTGCAAAGATTTCTAAATACAGCAAGGGCAACAAATGCTGAATCAGTATCAATTGTAAAGACAGAAACGCAGGCACAACTAGAAGAAGGAACTACCCCCGCTCACTAAATGGAATAAATCAGCTTGAAATGGACTTGTGTCTCAACAATGCTGTGCTTTCACTCCTGGGCAACTTCCTTCTGTAGAGTCATATTAATGCCAGTCAGGAAAGAACCTAAGGGTTAAATCCTTGGCACTAACCCTAGAGGGCAATGGAGAACTTTTCCCCCCATAATTCAGCCAGTGAATAGGAGTCTCTTTCATAAAAGTCTCAGAAAACACAGTTAATATTCAGCCACTACCCTCAAATTAAATGAGGATTTATCTTACTCTAAAGGACAACTATTTCATTATTTGTACAAATTTAAATGACACATGATAAAAGGAGAAGAGACACAAAACAGCCGCTCTCGGAAATTTCAATAAAAGATCACTGCTGGCCACTCTTAGTACATTGGGACCATGTTAAACATAAATGTCTTCTGCACCTGACCCACGGTGGGTAGAGGAGGAGATGGGAGGAAGGTTCTCCCAGCTTTAAGCAGCAGAGTGCAAAGAGAAGCATCATTGGGATGAGGTCTAATAGCCTGCCTTATGAATAATGTCACCAAGCGAATTTGGGAGTTGTCATGGTTCCCACCCTATGGTCCAGGCTCATTTGTAAAATAGAGCAAAGGGAGTCCAGTGCTTTGAGAATGCCAATGCAAAATTATAATAATTGCTTATTACATAATATAGTTATTAAAGTGTTTTCTGTGTTGTTCAGGAAACAAGGCATGTTCATGGATAGAGAAGATGAAAAAAAAATGGGCATAATTGTATTTTCCTCTTGTAACTTTCCCAGGCAGAGACAGTTGCTCTGCCCTCGAGGCCTTGAGACATTTTATTCATATCTCCACTGAACTGTAAGCTACTGGGGGGCAGAGACCAATTTTTAGCCATCAGTATGGCCACAGAGGTCAGCATAAGGACTGACAATAAATATCTGCTAAACTGAACTGACCCTCTGTTATAGAACTTACCATGATATATTCTGTTGTGCTACAGGCATACAATAATTATGTTTTTAAAAGGGAGGGGCCCAGTCTGATCCCTTTACATCTCTGTCACTGTGGAGCAGTGCTATACAATAGAACTTTCTTCAAGTATAGAAATGCTCTATTTCCAGTATAATAAATGGAAAGCACTTGAAGGAACTTTCTTCCTCTAAAAATCTGTATCTGCACTGTCCAATAGAAACCACCAGCCATATGTAGCTATTGAGCATTTGAAATGTGGTAGTGTGACTAGGAACTGAATTTTTAAATTGTATTTAATTTAAATTCAAGTCACCACTTGTGGTTCATGGTTACTATGTTGGACAGAGCAGCACTGGAGTCTAAAGTGATACATGGCACATAGTAGTTACTATTCAAATGTTTCTGAATGAATGAATGACTACCTAATCCTTCCTAAAACCACATCCCTCCAAACAGCTGTCAGCTGCAGAGTACTGGAAGCATTCAATACCTAATCATTAACTTGGCTGAGTTGGGATTAAATATGTGATCTAAAGGAAGAGTGAATTTGATCATTCTCTGGATATTGTGAGGAAAGCCTTTTGTGGCTAATTTGAAAGATACACTTAAAAGTAACTGATTTGCTTAAGAATAAGTCATCTACAAACCATATTTTCAATCCCAGTCTTATAGCTTAGGGCAGAGTGTAGAAAAACAATCTACTTGGGTTCTAATCTCACTGAATTGCCTACTGCCTGATATACTTTGGAGCTCAGTTAGCATAAAAAACACTTGACTTTTTTTATCTGCAAAATGAGGGAATCTTATCTGCCTTGCCTACTTCCCAGGATGTGGTGAACAGCAAATAAGATCACATGTGTGACAATATATAATGCTATATATGCAATGCTATAATGTGACAATATATAATGTTAAACAAAGGTTTAAAAGTTACTTATTTTTAAGTAATATCTAAAAATAATGATTATCATAGTAACGGTGCTTGTGCTATTAGCAAATGATTGGATATGTACTTTCTTGCACAGGAAAAACATATATGTGCCCTCCAAAAAGGTCAAATTACTTTCTTCCACTTTAAATTGAATTCCATTTTTTTCTCCGCCATTTCCTATCTCATAAGGTCACACCCTGCTTACTGGGTGGCTTCAAGTGACAATTCTGAAGCTATTCCTCTCACCCATCTCTCAACATTGTTGGATGTGGCTGTTGGCACAACAGGGTTATGTTACAGGATCTGTGTTTGTAGAAAAAAAAAATGTATTGGCATATTATTTTCCCAGCCACTCCCCCAAGGAGGAGATTTCACATTGTGTTTCTAAAGGTCCCCCTGAAGAATGATTATATGGGTTCCTCTCAGAAGTGAAAGGAATGGAAAAAGCAAGACTGGAAGGCAATTTGGACAGTATCCTTCAAGATTAGGGAGACAGCAGCTGTGTGTAGACTCCACAAGCACTGGGAGTCCCTCTCCCGATGTCTTGCAGTGCCTCGATATGTGACAGGACCTCAGAAGGGATCTTAAAGTTCCTAAAGAGGCAGGACCCTGGGCACCTAGCTCCTGGCTTTGGCAATGACCTCAGTCCCCCAGGAGAACCCCCAGCCGTGAGGAATGGTACAAATCTGAGTCTTTTTTTTTTTTTTTTAATCTTTTTTTTTTTTTTTTTTTGGAAGATTTTGAGAAGGATATGGAATGGTACAAATCTGAACACTGACTACTACGTCAGCTGTGATCTTTGGAGACCAAATACAAGAGACCCTCAGGGCATTTGCATGGCAACAAAAAGGACCTTATCATGACAAGGTTTGATGTTTCTACCAGTCAGGCTAAACGGGAGCTTGGAGCATTTTAAATTTATTTAGGAAAAGGAAAGAAATGTAATATTACTCATATCCTGTGTTTTGAAGAAAAATCATGCTGCTATCAACTTTATTACTGTGTCTCAAAGCAGGGCTTCCTTCTACTCCACATTTTTTATAGAGGCCATAGTGAGGTGGCTTTTTGACCCACCCTTCGTCAAAGCCTCTATTTCCATAGAACTGTGAGGGCTGAACTGGAAACAAGTCCAGTTACACTCACTAGGCTGTGTTCAAAAACCACTGTTTCTCTTCAACCCTCAAACAATTTTCTTAGATCAAGAGAGTGTACCTAAGGAATTGACAAGCAAATTTGGTTGCTCATGAGTTTTAGGTTATTCTGGCAGATATCAGTCACCTCCAGTAGCTATGGGTGAGAATTGTAATTATCCTCCCCCACAATCCATTACCAAGTGATGTATTATACTGAAAACACATTTCAGATCAAAGAAGCCACCTGTTCAAATACTCATTACAATAAGGCCCCCAAACAACTAGATAACCTGACATGAGCAATGAAGTCCCAGGAAACACTATCTATGTATAAAATGGTCACTCAAGGCAGACGCATCAGTGTCCTAGTGAAGAATTCAGCTAAATTTCTGGTCAGAAGTCAAGCCACAGGATCCTGTGTTAAGCTGTTGAACAAAACCTGAATGAAGACCTGTCCAAGAAGGCCCCTATGAGGCTCTCTCTAGATTCTTACTCCCTGATGTTCATACAAAGGCAGCAATGCATGTACAACATTTCCAGCTAATCCACATAACTCGATCACCACTCTTTCACCAATGAAAAACCATTCTAGTATCCCTTACACAAACTAGCAAACCTTCTTGTATTTATTGGAGATAAAGTTTTAATAGGATTGCAGGTTATGGTTTTTCAGTGTTAGTTGACTACCCCCGGAGTGTAAATTCCTTAGTCCAGTATTTCAGAAGTTAACTATCCACCACCATCCACTCTAAACATACACACACATATCCCTCTGTTAGTGCTAAAGAATTATAAGGTAACTCGGAGACTACAATAGTACTGCTCTCCCTTCTGAAGAGTTCTCTCCTGGATGGCTAAGAGGTTTGAACTCTTGCTTCTTCCCAGTCATAGGGCTTAACCTTAGAGTTCAGAGCTCCCCTTCACTGTCTTTCCTCTAAGTCTCCTATACAAATAAGTGTCTGGTGAATCACAGGGCTGGCTATTGATAACCACATATATGTGAGATGATGATGAGTACACAGCTTGTGTATGCCCTGCTCTTGGTTTTCCCAGCCAAAACACTGGACGCATTCTTAAAAGCAAGTGCAAGTCCCATAGTACTGTTCCGAACTTTCAAGAGCCTCCCAGTTTCCAGTTATCTATTTGTTCCATTTAACCTCACAGTGCTTGTTCTCGCTGGAACGGGGATACCTGCAAAAATCCCCACATGGAGAATCCTGGTAGCTGCAATATATTGATTTTTTTTCTTTCTTCCAGGAACAGAGGATGTTAATAAATGGTGGATTCTATCAACAAAGGTCACTGCACAGCTATCCTGAGGGACAATGAATAACAGTTTTGCAAATCCTCTTCTTGAACTTTCTTCCTTTGAGAATCCTGTTATGCCAGTATCTGTTTTGAAAGGTGTCTCCTTCAGCTAGTGTTTCTCAAACTGTGAGTGCTGATCTATCACTGAATTGTAAAAGTGATTTAATGGTTAATGGCTTTCATTCTTAAATGAAAATAGAACAGAACAGAATGGGACAGGATGGGATGGGATGGGATGGCAATAGGAAGGCATGAGATGGAATGGGATGGCATGGGATGGGATAAGATAGGGTAGAATAGAAATAACAGAGTAGATCACACATAGCAAGGGTAATAGAATGACTTCAGTAAGACTTGTTTCACTTTTATGCGTGTGGATATGTGTGTGTAGTGAGTTGCAATATAGAGCGTATTTCTTACTGAGGATAATACCAAAAAAATATTTTAAGCCACTATCATAATTTATATGGAGATAAATTTTCTTTGGGTCCCAAATAAAATAAAAGATAGTTCTAATGGGAAACTGCCATGTACCTACTAAAATTAGCTAGAGAAGAAAGTTGGGAGTAAATACCACCATGATCCCAAAATATCTGCCTGGGAAAACATTATTTTTAAAGCGTCAGAATAACCCCCTCATGAAGCCCAGGCTATTTTCTGGAATAGTAGAGTTTTAGTTTGCTTTCTCCCGGAAGCAGACACTGAGACAAGAATTCACTTGCATGGTTTATTTGAGAAGAGCAGGGAACATCAGTTGGGAGCTAGGAAAGTGATACAGAGAAATGAAGACAGCTATAAGTCAGTTACCACGGTCAGCTTATGTACCTGGGAAACTCAGGTAAATTGTACAGTACACACCAGAGAATTACCCCACCCAAGGAGCAAGACAGCAGGCATTTATATCCAATTTCCAATTCAGCTGAAGCCTGCTGCTGGGGCTGGGGGGTGGAAGTGGCAGGTGTTAATTCCTTGGCACTTCTAGCCTGCCCTGCTGCTGGGCAGAGTGAGGCAGAGAAGTTTCTACTCCTCCCACCAAAAAAAAAAAAAAAAAAAAAAAAAACCCTTGTACCTTGAAATGCAGATACTGGGACCCTGCCACCATGAAGGGAGGGGGATTTGCTGAAGTTCCATGGTCACTTGGATTCACTGAGCTAAGATGGACAGATCCAAGGCATCTCCATATCCTAGGCAGGGAATGTCTCACCTGTGAGAGGTGTTACTCATAGGTGTGGAACAATTCCACAGGACTACCAAGGGGGCTGGTAATTCCATACTTTCTCATCACTCATTCAGCTGCAGATTCACAAGGTAGTTCCTGGCTCTGTCAAGTTGTCTGGCCAGATAAATAAATAAATAATTACCACGATGGGTTTAGATCTGTAGTGAAATAAACCTTGGAGACTCAACCACAATGTCAACTAGATTCAAAGAAAGAGGAAAAGGGAGTATGTAATTCTGTATTCCTCAACTCCAACCAACTGAAGAAATTCAGCACCTTTGCCCTAGTAAGCTCCAGGGTTAATTCCATGGACTCTGATAAAGCATTAGAGACTCCCCTCCATCAGGTGGCGTAGTTTGTGCATGAGACTGGCTAGTTTGTGCAAGAAACTTTTTTCCCTTTCCTCCTGGACCCACAGCTAGACCAAATTTCCCAGCCTTTCTTGCAGTGGCCATGTGACTCAGATCTGGCACTGAAATCTAGGAAGAAATTATGTGCTCTCTTTCCAGGTCTGAGCCATAAAAAACTCCCATACGTTCCTCCACCTTTTGGCTGGATGTCTAGACTAAGGGCATCTATGAAAACCACGTGTTGAAACGACAGAGCATCTCTCAGCTTGGGTCCTCCAAAGACTGTGGGGAGGAAAGCGCCATACCCTACCCTACCCCAGCCCACTCTCCAGCACTAATGGGCTTTTACAGGAATTAAAGCTGAGCTACTAAAATTTCAGGGTTTATCTGTTACAGCAGCTGCACCTACATTAAACAACACAGCCCCCCATGACAGAGGCTAGGCTCACAGCCAAGTTGGTTACCCCAGCTGTCTGCAGCCTGCTCCCCTCTTCCTCGCAGTTGTGGAGGTCCCAGCTTTCTTGACTGCCAAAGGAGGTACTTTTAGATATATGGGGTGTGTAAGATGGCTGGGAGACACTGTCAAGGAGTTGTTTCACAAGGGAAAAAACTTGCACTTTTCCATGTTTTGTAACCAGAATTTTCCATGGTCATGCGGTGAGTCAGAGGCAAAGCAAGGATTTGTATTCTCCCTCTGCTAGGGCATCTCCCTTCCTCCAGGATGGGGTCTAGGCTCTGTGCTGAGAGATTTGGGGAATCAATCACAAGAAGGGTCATGAAATTAGGATTCTACCTTCCAGCGTAGACCACCAAGCAGACTTTAAGCCCACCAGCCTCAGACAAGTGAGGAAGTTTAAAATCAGCTGTACAATCCCTTTTTGGTCTAAATATAGCACTGTTCACTCCCTCTCCCAAGTGACTTTACCCCATTAGTATCTGCATGTTTTTAGAAATGCATATTCTCATTGTTTAATCTGTAAATTACATAGTCCGGACTCACTTATACAAAGAAGCAAATTGAAAAGTTCCACCCTATGGTGTCACCACACTGAGCTGCTAAGTGCTGCCATCCAAATGAACAGCAAATTAGTTTAAGAACTGGGAAGAAAACATGTGCTAGCAGGGTGTCTTGAGGCTCCGGACTCTGTGCCTGGTCACCAGAACCAGCTTGTTTCCTCCAAAAAAGAATTCATGCAGCTCGCGCAGTTTTGTGTGTCCTCAGGGAATTTAGGAACATTTCATCAGCCTTACCCTGAGGAGAAAGATTCCTCAGAGCAGTGCAAAAGGCACAGGGCAAAGAAAGGGGGAGGAGGCTCATGACACGTAGCAGGCCTCCGTTTACAGAGAAACGATGGGCCTGGGAGTGCTTTGCTTGGCCTATATTTAGTTTGTCCAGTGACATCTTTGCACCTCAACGCCATCTCTCACGCTAGCAAAGGCCTGTGAGACCGAACGTTTTTCTCATTGTAGCAAGGCTCTGACTCACTAGTTTTAAAAAATATATGAGAACAATAAGACCCAAGGGGACAAGAGAATTCCGAAAAAAAAATAATAATAAAAGAAACAGTTGAGCATTCCTTTATAGGCTGAATAAAAAAATGACAGTCCTAGAAGTTTTCCAGGAGGCCTCTAATAAGCTCTTTTTTCACTAGAGCATAAACCCAAATTGCACCAAACACTAGTTTATAATTTCCAATGATTTCTGAAAAACATAAGCCTATTTTAATAATGAGTATTTGCAAAACAAAAAACTGTTAGTACTGACCAGACCAGCATTATGTCTCACTGCCAATAGCCTTTGAGAGGCTGACTACAAATTGCAGAGGTGCCACATTCAAGCCAAGCAGTGGCCTGTTTTGGTTTGGTCTTGACCCCCAAAAGAGGTTAGAGACAAACTGAATATTTTTCAACCCAATCTCTTCTAAATCTGTGAATAAGTTAGTGCAGGGGTTGGCAAACTTTTTCTGGGCCAGATAGTAAATATTTTTAGGCTTTGCAGGACATATGGTCTTTGTCACAACTAGTCAACTTTGCCACTCCACACATTGGCTGTGTTCCAATAAAACTCTATTTTAATGGGGAAAAAATAGGCGGCAGGCTGAATTTGGCCTGTGGCCACAGTTTGCTGATCCCTGACTTAGTGGTCAGAGCCAGTGTTGTTGAGGCCACACTCACAAATACTACCCAGGGCTTCACCCTGTCCTATGGCCAGGGATGTTCCCCCCACCCACACTCCAGCAGGCTGTTTCAAAAACCCTGTCCTGTCCAAGAAAGCCAAGCAAGAGAAAGTGAACCTATCCCTGTGTTTCTACCAGCACCACAGTATATCACTTCAAACTTTAACTTTGTAGGAAACAGAAAGTTACTGGAAATCTGAAATAACCGCTATTTTTTAAGTTTGAATCTGAAGACAGAATGAAGTTTCTGGCAACTCCTGCATCCACCAACAGGAACTGGACTCTTAGCCAACTTCTATGAAGTTGGGCCTTTGTAAGACCCAGCTTTTGTGATTATAGATGGACCATGCTCTGGGGTCATTATACAAGATTTGGTTTCCAGGAAGCACTCCCACCCAGAGGTGTGTAAGCAGTATTTGTGGAATGGGAAGCATGGTAGATTCAATTAGTTCTTGCCTAAAAAATATTAATGGATGGTTGAGTGGTCTACCCAAAGTGTGGCCATTTCTGTTTTCATAGTACCTGGCTGAAGTTCTTTAGGAAAATAACAAAAGGAATTACCTACCTGATAACAGAATGCAGGCTTATAAATAACTCATTTAGGCATGTATAACTAATACATTTTTCCCAAGGAAATGGTAAATTCTTACCATCCCAAGTAAAATCTCAAAATCTAGGTCTTCGTTCTGTCTCTTTTCATAGGGCAAAAAGCATGGAGTTGGATGAGAAAAGAGGAATGTCTTTTTTCTCTTTAAGTCAGTCTAACTTTTATAAGACAGGAATTATGAAAGCGACCAGGGCCTGATTTTGATCCAGCCCAATTGTGAAGGTCAGGTACAGAGTCAGGGGCATCCAGCCTGTGTATAAGTAAATATGACATCAGGGGAAGAGGTCAAGAGGCAATAAATACCCCAGTGGCGTTTGTCCTGATCACCGATGTCTAAGCCTGTTTGATTCACCTATGACCAGTAGCCAACAGAAGGAAGCAATAGCATGTGACTGTGTTCATGGTAATCAGCTGAGAACCTTTTCTCATGACTCCATCCTTGCTCTCAATCCAACTTCCCCAGCTCTGCCCACCTTCTGAACATTGACTTTAAGAAGGTGGAATCAAGTAGCTATTTAAAAATCAGGCTTTAGTGCAGTGGTTCTAAACTCTGGAATCGTATTAAGGCTACCTGGGGAGTTTGTAAAAATCCCAATACTGAGTTCTCATCCCAGACCAATTAAATGAGGACTTCTAGGTGTGAAACCGGGTATCAGTCTGTTTTAAAGCTCCCTGGGAGACCGGTTAAAAATCAGATGCCCTGAGTTAGAAGTCCAGCAAAACCAATTACCTATTCTAAGTCTCAGTTTTCTAATCTATAAAATGTGGTAATCACAGTGTCTATATATATACTGTATGCGTATTATAAGGCTGTCAGGATTAAATTAGTTAATTCACGTCTAAACCTCAGCATAGTTCTTAAATGTTAGCTCTTAGCACCAAATATCTTCTTATTGGCTTCCCAGTTTTGAACTTCAGTACCTTCCAAATACTTAAGCTTTTCCTCATCCTCTGTGTCCTTCCGTATCAAGTTGCTTTAGGTATGGCTCTGGGCACTGCCTCTAACTCTAGGCTGTGCAGCTGGCACTCTGGCCAGGCTCACCCCTGCCTCCACTAAGGGCTATTGGACAGGCATTGGAGGGTCCAACAGTGAAGAACACACCGATAGACTGAGGACAGTTACACGTAGGATGCTCAACTGTCCCAGCTTGCTCAGGACTGAGGAGTTTCCCAGGGTATGGGAATTGCATTGCTAAAACCGAGACAGTCCGGGGCTACCCTGGATGGTTGGTCAGCCTATTTGGAGCATCTGGGAAATCAATGCAGGCAAGAGTTATCTTTAAGGAAATCAATTAGCAGGAAGTCAGGGTCTCAAGGTTAGGCTCCACTCCTGGACAAGGATGAAGTTTGAGAAGAGAAGGGACTGTAAGAACAAGGCAGACCACAGCCCTAGAGACGTTAAGCCAGTGCTTTTTAAGGAAAGCAAGAACCCAGTTAATAAAACTGGTATTCAAGAAGGTAATATTATAAGGTCAAGACCCAACTAGAGAATAGGTGGCATGAGTATTGTGCTAAAATTCTTAAATCCCTAAGATTTCAACAAGGCTGAACTATCTCAGCCTGAAGGAAAAGGTAGATACAGATGCTGGCTGAAGCACTCTGCCTTGCACCATCCTCTTTTTTTTTTTATTTTTAACATTCTTAAAATTATGGTAAAATACACATAATATAAAAATTACTTTCTTCACCAGTTTTAAGTGTACAGTTCAGTAATGTTAAGCATATTCACATTGCCATGCTACCAATCTCTAGAAACTTTCATCTTGAAAACTGGAATTATGTACCCATTAAGCAACAACTCCTCATTTCCCCCTCCCCCAGCCCCTGTCAAGCACCGTGCTACTTTCTCTTTCTATGAGTTTGACTACTCTACGTATCTCATTTAAGTGGAATCATACAGTATTTGTCTTTTTGTGACTGGCTTATTTCACTTAGTATAACGTCCTCAAGGTTCATCCATGTTGTAGCATGTGTCAGAATTTCCTTCCTTTTTAAGGCTGAATAATAGTCTATGGTGTGTACACACCAGATGTTGTTTATCCATTCATGTGTCAACGGACATTTGAATCACTTCCATTTTGGCTATTGTGAATAATGCTACTATGAACACAGGTATACAAATATATCTTCGAAACTCTGCTTTCAATTCTTTTGGATAAATACTCAGACATAGAATTGCCTTGATCTCTTCTTAAGCTCTCAACCTGACCTCCATGCCTCCTTATAGAATCTCTGTGGCTTTTCTCAGGGTGATGAGAGCTTGCTACCCTTCCCATGGAAGAGTTCTCCCCTGCTACCACTACCAAAGCTGTAGTTGCTGTCTCTGCTGTACCTTCAAACTCTTGGGATTAGAATGTTAATTTTTTCTGCATGATCATCCATTCATTCATTTATTGAAGAAATATTGACTGTGACGCTGACACATGAAGACTGAGAAGATGACGGCCAGTGCAAAGTGGAGGGGAGAAGAGCATTCAAAGTCAAGTAAACGTCATGTGTGAAGACTTACACTTGATTTCACCTCCTCTCACCTTCCCTGATTTTCTGCTACATGCTCTTCTACATCAGTCCACTCAGCCCTTGGCTTCACACAGAGTCAGTGATGCCACCCGGTACTTCCCAAATCCTCTGGCCAGGAAAGGTTTCTCCTTGACCCTCCTCTGACCCTTCCTCTGACCCACCAGCAGCAGCCGTCTCATCACCTCCAGCAGCCTCATACTTGCTTATTTCTGACAAACTCACAATAGATGCTCTGAATGCACTGACTCCTGGAAACAGTGATTCTTCCTCTCTGCTCTCCAGAGGACTGGGATAGGTTCTTTACCTTGCCCAAGTCTTTTGAGGTAGACAAGAACAGCCCCCAAGGCAAAGGCCCTCTTGGAAACTCCTGTCCCTTGGGAGAAAACATTCCATTATAATTTTCTCTCTCTCTTTTCAAATTTCCCTTTTGATAAATCATATTGGAACCCTATATTAGCCAATTTTCAGTACTGAACATTAATAACTCTTCCTACAATTACCCGTGAATTGTGTCTTCAACACATAGGGGAAACTTTCTAGAAGAACAAAGTATCATACTGTATGTTGCTGGTCACATTTAGAAGGACAGATCTTGGTCTGGAATCTCATCCTCTAGTCTGCTCCTTTCTAAAAAAATCAAGAAAACTCACAGAAAATTGGCTTATTGACTTTATCATTTCAGTGTTTGTGGACACTTTAATTTAATAATTTCTCCTGTTTTTTCGTGCCAAAATTGTTTTCAAGCAAAATGAAACAAAAAAGCAAATATATGTTCCATTTATAATGGTTCTCGAAAGCCAAAAATGAATCAGGAGGCAGCTTAAAGTTGACCTTCAACCTCATTGTGTGAAACTTCAACAGAATTTCCAAAATGCAGATTTTTAAAAAGCTGCAGTTAAGGGTTTAAGATGATGTTCTGTGAATTCTAGTGCATAGACTGCCATCTACTGTGCATTTATGATAGAAAGCTAGCTAAACTGCTCTAGGACCAGGGAATTTAATAACTTAAGCAGGATCTGTAAAAGAAAAATATGTCACAAATATTATTAACTTTTATAATAAAGATAAGTATCTAAATGACTGAATGGAATAAATTAGTAGAATATTCAGTCACAGCAATATTCCATCTGGAAATACTTGTTACTAAGGAGTTTTCATCTGCCACTTTGATGAATATAGAATAGCTGTGTTCAAGCTAATGAAATGATTTTCAAAATGTGGTTACTTGATATGGCAGAGAGAAGAGATAACTCATATCATGCTTTCTGTGGCAAAGTAAAAGTAGATATGTGGAGCTTTTCTTTTTTTCTAAAATGATCGCAGAATAGGACATTCTGTCTAATCACACATTCTGAAAACATACATTATAAGTGTGTACACACTTAATAAATTTACAGAAGCTTATCATTTTCAAAGAAATTGAAGTCAAATTACATGCACAATGCTGAATTTTTCATAAGTAAAGTTCAACCTTCATTTCAGAAGGCAGTCCAGGGTTTTGTAGTGCCTTGTAATCAGTATTGAAAACATTATTTTTCATAATATTGTAAAATATACACTTAGTTGAGCTTTGACCTGTTGTTACTCAGGATAGATAAGTGCTATCCTTTGATTGGATGGCAGAAAAATAGAAGAGTTTTGCATTTTTAAATGTTCAAAGTACATACATATGGGAGAGGCAAGGTGGGTTTTTTTGCAAAGTAACTTTATAGTAAGGCAGAAATTTGGGGTATAGCAGGCTTAGGTATGGAAAAGATAAAACTCATTATAGATATTACAACCAACTTTTATAAGTCACATGTCATTTTTCTACTTATTTTGGACCAGATCCTCCTATGCATATGTTCCTTGTTAGAGAGGTCCTTTCAATGACAATATATTAAGTTGCTCCCAGTCATCTTAAATCTTAGAAAAATGTGTGTGTGTGTGTGTGTATGAATGTATACGTATATGTGTTTGTGAATATGTATGTGTAATGTATATGTCTATGTGTATGGGTATGTGTGTGTGTGTTGCTGGAGTTGTTTATCTGGCAATAGCGGTTAAATTAAAGTATCTTCTATGATGCCAATAATAGAAATCAAGATATTATACACTAATGAAAGAGTTAGTTGAGTGGGCTTAATTTTAACTGCAAGAGCACAAAAGAAAGTATACCTAATGATAAATAATTTGGAATGAATAAAATGGGATGAAGTTTCTATTCAAAATCCTTGAGTGTTTTCAGAGTAGATTTTAAGAAAGCTAAAATTTAAGTTAAATAACATTTTTAAAAACTGTCAAGTATTTATTTCTTTGTAGACACCATAATAAGAAGAAAAGCATATATTTCGATAGCTCATGGGACTCCTAAGCTTTTTTTTTTTAACCTGAACTCTCAAATGCAGAAAATTACTTTAGAAAAATAACTGTAGGGGTTAGGCATTGAAATTCACACTTACTAAGTGTTACAAAGTGTTCTCTATTTTTGCATCTTTTAATCCTTGTTTGTGAACCAAAAAAAAAAAATCTTTGCTTTACCTTAATTCAATTAAACCAGACCTACATAACTGAAACCATGAGGGAAGATACAATTATGGAATCAATCCTAAAGCACTTGTATGGTTAATTCTGGCAAGAAAAAACAGGGGGGATGGTGAATGTGAAATATAGTAACAAGAGTAAGTATATTGGTGAATACCACCCCAAATTCATCAAGAAGTTCCCATATTTCCTACACTCTATAAATCTGTATTGTCAAAGATGTCAGTCACTAGCCATGTGTGACTATTTAAATTTAAGTTACAGTAAATAAAATTAAAATTTAGTTCTTCAGTCTCACTAGCTACATTTCAAGTGCCAAGTATTGAGCAAAGCAGATATAGAACATTCTCATCCTCACAGAAGCTCTATTAGACAGTGTTAATATAAGTCATTAAAATCCTATTTTACTTCTTTGTTAAAACTTGTAACATCAATTTTTTTTAAGCAAAAGAATAACAATACTCCTCCAACTAACAACTGTTTTATTTGCCAGTTTATTGGGTGAACATATACCAAGCTTCAAAATGGAGTTGGTATATATATCCAATGCTTTAAAAAGATATCTCACAGGGTACTAGAGTTTGAAAGGGCCTATAGATAAATAAGATATTTCATCATTCTTATTTTACCAATGAGGGCATTCAGACAGACTTGAAGAGGAAAATAGTTTGCACAAGAACACAGGAGCTAGCCAGCTCCACATCTAGAGCCCAGCCTTCTGACTTCAAATCCTATTCTGCAATTTGAATACCAAAGAGTAAGCTGTATCTGTCCTGAGACTATATCATAACCTGAATAAATCTCACAAGGTATATAAAGAAATTAAATGAAATTTTTAAAATGGAAACTCTTAATACAATTTATGTGAAATACTTAGCAGTACTCAAAACTAACACTAGGTGTCACATCATTAGATTTGAAAAGTTAAACCTGATAAACACAGAGTTATTACAGGTTTGATAAAAAATTATCTGTCTTCCAAAGCTCATTAAAAATTATATTGTATGGTAAAGTAGCTTTGTTTGACTTGGTTGTCCCTGCGGATTGGAGCAATATAATCAGTTGGTCCCTACTTCTGTGTTCTAAGAAGAGAATAATATTTACTAAATTGATTTTTGTTAATTATTTGGGAAAATCTTTAATTGTTCTTCTCTGCATTTGAGAAGAAACCAAAATATTCAATGCTTCTTCACTGTAAAGAGACTTAAGGTGGCATCTTACTTCACCTTATGTTGTGTGCTGAATATCTGAAAGGTGGCATAGCTCCAGTGCAAATATAGAAAGTCTCTCCTTTAGATAATTTATGGAAAAAGACACAAATGTAAGTCAAGAAATAGAGATCTAGCCCCAGCTGGCAGAAGACAATATAGCAGGTTGAAGACCAAGGACACTAGGGAAGGATTTAGGCAGAGGAAGGAGACAGTCCATGGCAAAGCAGATTAGGACAGGGGCTTAACATGAGGAGCATGTGGCAGAAAAGGTTGTGAGTTCAAAGCCAGCTCAGGGACTGAAGGGCAGAGAGAAGAGGGAAGCTTGGCAAGAGAAGGAAACAGGAAGGAGTGTAGGTAGAGATAAGGGCTACAATCTAGCCAGCCACGACTCTGCTCCTCCCTCTGAAGATGAGAACTTAGTATAAGGGAAATCAGGGTACAAAGTCAAGGAAAGAGGCAATAGAATTAGAAGATCTTGAAAGGAAAATGAACCCATGAACCCACTGTTAATTCTGGGGAAAATGGGAAGGGTGAGATTAAAGAAATCAGAGTTCAGAGCACCAGAGAAATTCAGATGAAAATATTCAAACCAAAATATGGGCAGATGATATCACTTTAGCATTTGAGAACAGGAATTCCACAATCAGCGATAAAGTTGATTTGAGACTTGATAAGTTTTACAGCAGATCATGCCATGCGTGCTCCTATTTTCTGATGTATGGACACTCTGGAAACATCAGGGTCACCTCAAGCATATCACTCTAGATGCCTAGACTTATGTTCCAGTTGCCTAACAGCCTATGATCCTATGATCATAATGATCCTCCTAGGGACATTTTCAGGTACTGTAGGAAGCAAGCCATGCAGTTAGAAAAAAAAAAGTGGACAGGGGCTTCCCTGGTGCCGCAGTGGTAGAGAGTCTGCCTGCCTATGCAGGGGATACCGGTTCGAACCCTGGTCTGGAAAGATCCCACATGCCACGGAGCAACTAGGCCCGTGAGCCACAACTACTGAGCCTGTGCGTCTGGAGCCTGTGCTCCGCAACAAGAGAGGCCGCCATAGTCAGAGGCCCGTGCACCGTGATGAAGAGTGGCCCCCGCTTGCCACAACTAGAGAAAGCCCTCGCACAGAAACGAAGACCCAACACAGCAAAAATAAATTAATTAATTAATAAACTCCTACCCCCAACACCTTTAAAAAAAAAGTTGACAAAGTTTGCCCTTGGGGAGTTATCCTTTTAATGCCCTCTCACCGTTTTTTAGGAGCCCATGCAAAAGTCTGTGGATCATTTAAAACTGCCTTTCCATATACCCTCCTCCACACATTACAATATTCCACCAAATCTTATTCCCTCAACGCATCAAGTTTCTAGCTAACGAAGAAAGAAGAAGGTAATATGCTAAAGGAAAGGTTAAGTAGTCACATAAACTTATGACTACACATTGGGCTAGCCCTGCACTACAAGAGAAAACCCACAATTACATTAAGAACACTTACAAAGTTAGGAAACTCACTATTTCCTATGTGCATTTCTTCTTGTATTTATAGGAATCAGATTTCCAATGTTCTCAAACTGATACCTTTGGCTCTGCATTTTAAAGACAATCTTATAAAACTGAAGGAAACCCTGCTGTTTTATGTCTGTATTCCTAGATCTAGGAAAATTTAAATAATGGTTAAAAGAATACAGTCATAGAGTGAGTAAAAAGGATCATTTTTCTGGAAGTTTTTAAATTCCATGGAGTTATAGGGTGCCACAGGGGAGCCTTAGAGCCTTTTATTGGGGAAGGACATGCCCTGGCAAGAGGGAAAGCTAAGTGGGTATGGCTTATGGCCCCATTCTGCTAGCTTCATTCGTTGTATATCTGTTTCATACACTGGAGTTCACATAAAAATATATTTTTAATGGTTCTACTGGTAAATGTTTAACAACCAGCTTTCTAGAGGGTAGAAAAAACCCTGATTTGTAGTGTTTTCCACTTCCCATGCTGTAAGTACTCCCAGTACGGCCAATTACAAGCTGCCAACATGAAGTCTTTGAACACAAACTTGGGAGGAAATGCACACAGTCAACTCTCACAAGCTGGTGCGAGCCGGTTCCAGCACACTTCTACAGAGTTCACTACTGACTGAACCAGAATTGGAACTCAGAACCATCACAGTAAAATACAATCCCATTACACATTCCAAACTACCAATAATCTTTGGCTAAAATTACCCAGATCAATGTTGAAACCTCATATACAAAAATTTGGGTTTGGACCTTCTTCGTCACGGTGATTCAAATGTTTCACAAGTAAACAAATGTTCAGTTAGGCAAGTAAGTGTTAGAATCATATATTCAGGATTTCCAACTTCAATAGGAGTTTAGAGATTATTAGTCCAATCATGCTTCCTATGCCTAAATCCCTACTGTAATTGATTTTTTCAGCTTCTGAGTAAATCCCCCCGATAACAGAAAATTTACCAACTCTCAGAACACCCATTAGCTCTTTAGTTATGAAACACCTTTTCTTAAAGTAAACTAAATATTTATCACCTTGACACTCTATCCATTTTTCATCATCAACCACATGGAGCCAAGCAGAACAAGTCAAATTAAACATTCACATTAACAGACTGGTGTCTGGAACACTAATATGCCCACGAGTCTTCTCTTCCCAGTCCAAGAACCCCTGGTTTCCTTTATTTCAAGCCCTATCGCTACCTTAATCCTTCTCTTCTGAGCATGCTTCAACGTGCTTGTCTCTCTGCTTCTCCAGGTTTGTAATGTGTGTCACGGTCATCCTGTGACCAATTCCGAGCAAATCAGGACCAAACCCTCTGTTTACCTACTTTCTACGTGGCTGCCGCATTGTCATCCTTTGACACAAAAGACTTTCCGACACATGACATTGCTAAGACATGCCTGTCTGAATCCCCTTATAATCAGGTTCTTGAACCCAAGCACAGATTTTTACATTTATCACCATCTCCTTTAATCCTGTGAAACTTGGCTCATCACTCCTCTCAGTACCTTTTTGGTTCCTGATTCTCTTATCCAATGTGTCCCTATTTATTTTCCTGAGATCCAGGCAAAGGACAAAATTGCATGGTACCACCTGGAACTTCTCTTCCAGGTGATAACGATCTATTAATCAATGTCATTTGGGTATTATTATTCCAATCCCCCTTTGGAGAGTTAAAATCTACAGATTAATTAAGTCCTCATTGTGGGGGGGGGTCCTAAATAACCTTCAGCTGATCACTATTACTAACACATAAGAGATCCAGAACATCCCGAAAATGGGACTGACCTCAAAGCATGTGTCCCTTGTATCAACAGGACACTCTTCTTTCAGTCATAGTGTCAGAAAAAGAAGACTGGGGAGAGTGGACAGGTTTCCTGCTGCCTGCTCTCTCTCGCTCTCTCTCTGTGTGTGTGTGTGTGTGTGTGTGTGTGTGTGTGTGTGTGTGTGTATTGTTCTTTTCAGAACTTGAGCTCTGAATAAGTACCGAGATAATAGGCCTAAATAATGAAATCATCTATTCACAATGCAAGGCAGTGTATGTCATGCTAATGTCATTCTCACACCTTTCATTCACCACAACCTTTCATTTGAATACTTAGAAGACTCTTCATTGAGATCAATACCAAAATAAAAGACCGAGTAACTGCCTGGATAAGTCAGCAATCTGTACTATCTCAGGGTAGTTGCATTGGTACAGGAGCTAGAAAAAATGCAGAAGATGAATGCCCATTAGTATCAATAACATGCTACATAACAAATCTAGTCCAATGGTAGGATAGCTATGGAAAGCTCTAAAACTACTCAAGGGTTTCAAATAGAGAACTCAAAAGTCTGAGTGAATTTTATATCATTATGAGACACTAGAATCTGGAGTGGAGTTGCTCTCAGTTCAAGGAAACCCTTGAGTGCAGGGGTTGGGGCCAGGTAAACTCCGAGGCTAATCTGAGCCCTTAGGTTTAAGTACTATGATCATAGGGAGCCCTTCAGCTCCTGGTCACCCAATAAATACTGACTGTGGCATATGCCGAGAGCTTGCATGCTCCTTGTGGGATACCTAATTGTTTTAGCATCCCTAAAGATAATAATACATTGCCATCCAAGTGAAAACAAAAACAAAACCGTCAAGCTTAATCCTGTGGTCTCTCTAGTTCCTCTAAGGTGGAAGTTGAGTGATAAACATAAAGGCAGAGTAGGGGGCTTCCCTGGTGGCGCAGTGGTTGAGAGTCCGCCTGCCGATGCAGGGGACACAGGTTTGTGCCCCGGTCCGGGAAGATTCCACATGCCGCGGAGCGGCTGGGCCCGTGAGCCGTGGCCGCTAAGCCTGCGTGTCCAGAGCCTGTGCTCCTCAATGGGAGAGGCCACAACAGTGAGAGGCCCGTGTACCGCAAAAATGAAAAAAAAAAAGGCAGAGTAGGCCTCAAATGGACACATTCCAAAATTTACAGGAGGTGACCTTGTTCCTGGATAAAGGAAGGAAGTGAGTATGGCCCGTTATGTTCAGTCAGGGAGATTTGGGGAAATTCAGTCTAGGAAACGTGGACAGTCCCAAAGAAATCCTTGTCAAGGATAGTGCCACTCAGGAACAGTAGAGAGGAACGCATTTGAAATTCCCCTGGAAGTTGGAACTATAAAATGGCCATGGATTTTTGTTGAGTGTGTAGTAAAGGGGAGATACGAGAAAGATTTAGAAAAGGGGTGGAAGTATCATTTTATTCAGTTTTTATAATTTTACCTTAATTTTACTAAACTTGTAAAATAATTATTTTTGAATCATTTTTCTAATGACAAAACCAAGCCTCAGAAAGGTAAAAGATGGGCCCAAGATCACAGCTAACAAATAAAAAGTTAGAATTCAAAAATCAGATTTGTCTGACCCCCAAACCAATGCTTTCCTCCCATAAGACAGAAGAGAGAGATGAGAGGAGAATGGGAAGGAAACAATGTTGAGTTCCTAATGGAGACCAACTACTGTGCTAGGCACCTTACATATATATTTATTTTTATTATGTAGTCTTCACAACAACAGATTCAGTTGTTTTTTTGTTTTTTTTTTAAATAAATTTATTTATTTATTGGCTACGTTGGGTCTTCGTTTCTGTGTGCCAGCTTTCTCTAGTTGTGGCGCGCGGGGGCTACTCTTTGTTGTCGTGCACGGGCTTCTCATTGCGGTGGCTTCTCTTTGTTGTGGAACACAGGCTCTAGGCACGCGAGCTGCAGCAGTTGTGGTGCATGGGCTTAGTTGCTCCATGGCATGTGGGATCTTCCGGGACAAGGGCTGGAACCCGTGTCCCCTGCACTGGCAGGCGGATTCTTAACCGCTGCACCACCAGGGAAGCCCCTCAGTTGGTATTTTTGTTATGCTTTACATTTGTAACTGTGGTTTCCTGTGTAAATTTGACACAGGTCTGACAGCACATTAATCCCCTCCTGTCCCTTTTCACCCACCCTCACACTCTCTTCTCTGATATGCTCAAGGTTTCTGGTCAGTATCTAAAATATTCAAAGGTCCAGACCTATTGATATCTCTGGAGCTACAACTCAGAAGAGCCATATTAAGGCTGGGGAATCTCATAATTGACACCAGAAGCACATTGCTCCAGAGTAAACCAGTGCTCCTGGTGCTGCCTCAAAAATGAGAGGCCATTGAACAGAGTGGGCAGACCACGGGCTTCTCCTCCACCGCTAGAGGGCATTGTTCCTGTTTTGTCCATGGTTGTACTTCTACCACCACCATGCTCCACATCCCTGAGCTCTGTCCAGGAAGAGCAGAAGGTATCTGTCCTCCTCTCTCCTAGTACAAAGTACAGTCACTGAGACTCCAAGCCAAAGCAGCTCAGGCTCAACCTTGCAGCCCTTTCAAGTGGTTCACAGAGAAATCTTACTAAAGCAAGCTCCCCTTCGATTCCCTGAACCAGTGATCATGACCTGCCCAGTGGTTCTCTCTTTCTATACTCATCATTATTTTATTTTGGGAGTCATATCACCTATCCCCATCCCTGGGCCTTGCTCTAGGAAACCCTGGTACACTGTGATAGATTTGCTAATTTGAATCATAGAAAAATTGGAATTTGCGGGGAGGGGTGTGGACAGTAAGTAATCTTGGCCCTTTCTCTCTCTGGAGTCTTCTGGGCTCCTTATGCAAAATTACAAAATTACCTACTCTATTCCAAAATAATTATTATTCATCTCACAGAGAAAGAAAAATGTTTGCCTCCCATGTTGCCAGACTCTCCCAACATGGATGAAAAAATTGAAGTTATAACAAAGAAGAGGGGAAGGAGAAAGGAGAAAACATACCCAAGTTCTTTCAGCTAGACAGTGAAATAGAGATTCAAACCCATGTCTCATTCCACAATAACATGTGCCTCAAAGAAAACAATTTTCTGAGATTCAAAATGTGGACCGTTCATTCTTGTGGTTCTTCCCCTGGGAATGCAGCCACCATGCTGTGAGAAGCTCAAGCCAATGGAGAGGCCACTGGTAGGTACTGTACTAGCCTCTTGGACCTTGGATTACAGGGGTCTTCCAGCCCCCAGCCATTCCAGTCACTCTCGGCTGTTTGAGTCTTCCCAGCTGAGGTCCCAGACATCAAAGGACAAAGACTCCATCCCTGCTTGTGTCCTCAATTCCTGACCAGACAATCAGTGAGCACAATAAGATGGTTGCTGCTTCACCCCCTTCACCCCCAGAAGCTTGGTGTAATTTGTTATGCAGCAAAAGATAACAGGAAATTAATCAGGAGGGCTAAGAGATCAAAGGCTTTAAAAAAGTAAGGTTTTGGATCATCCTAGACAAACAGCAACAAAATGCTGAAAAGTGTATTCTGTCGCATAAGTCATCCAAGTGTAAGTCTCTCCATTATAAATATTGGCTGAGGGACTCAATATACACATTGCTAGGTATTGTTAACTGAGTATTGCTCATGCTGGGCTGGCAACGGTGGAACATTTGGATGTGGAATTCTCTGCCATGGAAAACATAAAAACCATTCTTTAGTGAAAAACACTGATCATCTGGAAGAAGCTTTATCAGTATCTTACTGATGTTTTTCACTTTCTTTTGAGGCAAAAACAGTTTTCTCCTAGGTCTGGGTTACATTCATGACATTTACTAAAGAGCCTCCTTTGTACAGATATCACTGAACAAGAGATGAGAAACTGTCCAAACTGTGCAAAAGATTAGAAAAATCTATGAAGTGTAAGACAAAGACCCATAAATATGGAATTGACTTTCATATTTCTTGTTCCCTTAACATATATGGAGTGTCATATATCATATGTGTTGTATATGTGTATGAATTTATGGGTATGAAACAAAACAAACAAAACGAACTTCTACTATTAAATCTCTTGGTTCTGTGCAACTAAAACATAAGGATAAAATTTTTGATAGCCCTATTTTCATCATTTCTCTATCACAGTAGCAAGCAGTTAAAGTCAAGCAGGACACATAACTTTATATATGTATTTATAGACTTGTAACCATATACATTTATTTACAGACTGTCTTAGTTCATTCAGGATGCTATAACAATACCATTGACTGGGTAGTTTAGAATGGAAATTTGTTTCTGACAGTTCTGAAGGCTGGGAAGTCCAAGATCAAGGCACTGGCAGATTTGACGTCTGGTGAGAATCCACTTCCTCGTTCATATATGGCCATCTTTTTATTCTGTATGCACATGGTGGAAGGAGAGAGGGAGCTCTCTGGTGTCTCTTTTATAAGTGCACTAATCCCATTCCTGAGGGGATTAGTGTCCTATCAGACTCCCCAATGGCCCCACCTTCAAATACCCTCATATGGGGGATAAGGTTTCTTCACATGAATTTGGGGGGGTACACAAACATTCAGTCTACAGCATAGACTGTCTACTATCCATAGTCAAACATTTATCCATGTATTTATTTATTGAGAAAATATATATTGAACACCAACTATGTGTCAGGCAGTACTGGAGATAACAATGGTGAAGAAAAGAGACAAGATCTCTCCCCTCATTAAGCTTGCATTCTGGAGGAGAGAGTTAAATGATAAACAAGTGAATAAATAACAAGATACATGGCTTTTGAGGATTCAAGGGAAAAATAGATTACATACAAAAACTTTTGGAACACTAGGTCACACAGCAAAGAAACAGAGTAGGTGTTTGTTCTTCAGCTGTCCAGAATATCACCTCCCTTCCCCTGAGCAACTTGGTCTCCGTTTAAGTGAAACCTCTTGATGAAGGAACAGCCAGCTCCCACAATGGAAACCAGTGGTCAAGAGCCTCCCTCTCCTCACCCTGCTGTAGCGGGAAGGTGGGCATATGACTGATATGTGGCCAATCAGGACTTTGATCCTTGACTGACAGATTCCTCACAGATCTCACCCATGGCAGGCTAACCAGGCCACATCTGCAAAGAGGATTTTGCCATTTGTGATGGTTAATTTTATATGTCAACTTAGCTAGGCTATGGTAGGCAGATACTGGGTCAAACATTATTCTATTTGTTTCTGTGAAGGTATTTTTTAGATGAGATTAATATTTAAATTAATAGACTCTGAATAAAGCACATTATTCTCCATAATGTGGGTGTGCCTCACCTAATCAGTGGAAGGCCTACTGACCTCCCATTGAGAAAAAGGGAATTCTGCCAGGAGACCACCTTTGGACTCAAGTTGCAACATCAGTATTTTCCTAAGCCTGTTGGCCTACCCTGCAGATTTTGGACTTGCCAGCCTCCATAGTTATGTGAGTCAATCCCCTAAAATAAATCTCTCGACTTATTTTATATCTATCTATATCTATATAGATATAGATAGATATAGATAGATATATAAAATTCTCTGGAAAACCCTGATTAATACACCATGGTCTTTCCAACCCAGGCCTCCAAATTCCCATGCTTCTTCCTCTTCCAAGCCTGGCCCTTTACTCCTGTGTTGGCATGTGTGCCCCTCAAATTTTGATAAAATAATAGTCCTAATTAAAGAAAAAAAAAGCCATGGATCAATCACACAGAGTAGCATCACAAAAACACAACTTAAATTTTATATCTAGCCATTTCAACATATATATCAGTCCAGTGAACTTCCTCCTCCTCATGATGGACAGAGGACGCCTGCAACCACGCACCTTGGCTGATACAGGAAAATTGTAGCTTTTGAAACTTGTGGTCTCTCCAATACCTTCTGCTTAACATCTTTTGCCTTTTCTCCCCTGAAAAAGTCTCCTCATACCGGTAAATCACATCCCTACTCAGAACATTTTTGGCATCCTCACATTAATTCTGTGTTATGATTAAAGGTTTCCTTGTCTTCCCAGCTAGGTCTTTTCAGAGCAGAGATCATGCTTTATATTCCTCATTCCACCCACAGCAACCCTTCAGGATCTTGCCTGTTATGGCTGCTCACCAATGGTCTCTCGAGGTGGTGGAAGTGTAATGCCTGAATGAAAGACCAGCTTTCAGTTTGAAAATTGTTACCTGTGGTAGTAGTGATTAATTTGATTTAGAGTGCATCTTTGTCCCAATGAATTCCAAACATTTGAGCACATTATTTCATGTATGCAAGATAACTTTTTGGCAAATTATTTACAAATAGACATCCAATAAAGACAAAACACTGTGGTGATTTTTCCAGGGACAGAGTCAGTTAGCTAAAGGTAATCTGAGAAAAAGGCTACAATGGTCCTTATTTTCAGTAAGCCGTGTTTTTAAGATTGCTAGTCTGTGTGATTGATCTATAGCTTTTTCTTTAATTGAGACTACATTTTCTCAATATTTGAGGTGAAGATAAAAAGAAACCAGGATATCTGCCCACATATCCCTTACTGACAGGGAAAGGATAAAGAGAGAGGAAAGAGAACAGAAAGTGGGAGGGGCATTAGAGCTATTCATATCCATTCGGAAGGTCAGGAGACAGAATCAAAGCAGCCAAAAGGAGACTGGCTGCATCATCTCTCTCGCTCCAACTCCACGTATTGCTGTGCATTAAAGAAATCAGGCAAAGGATTGAGGCAAGTGGTAAAGGTTTATGGGCTGAACACAGCTGCGATATTTAGCACACTAATAATGAAGACCTCTTTATCAATTCCTCTTAAGTAGAGCTATAGTTTTAAAGCATTCTTATTCAGGCAAAAATGTTTTCCAAGGCAGCTCCCACTTTTCAGTGTTTTTTTATGAGCTTGAAGTTAAGTTCAAGAATCACAAAATAAGAGGTTGCAGATATAAGTCCTACTCTTACTGGAGTTTGTATTTTTTGTAGTTTTAGAAGTTGGTAAGTTGGTAGTTTTAGAAGTTGGTAAGGGGAAGTAGCAACAAAAGAGGAAACATCTAAGAGACCTCAAATTCTTAAGCGTAAACTGCGATCTGCTACTGGCACCCAATCCAAATTTTAATTAGTAAATTATTAATTGTATGGCCAGAAAGATAAAAGGATCAAGTTGATGAAAACTGCTAGGGCAGAACCTAAGTAATAATAGTTATGAAGGTTTTATGTAGCCACCAAAAAAGGAAAATTCAGCCCCCACTGTTTTAAACTCTCTTCTTTGAATTTATTACAGAGACCATTAACTGCCAAGCTCAGATGCAAAAGGCAATGAGACAATAAAGGTAAAATTTAAGGCAGCTGAAAGGGAACTTAGCTTCCAGTATAACTTTCCCATTAAATTACTATCATCACAGACTCATTTACACCACAGTCCAAGTTACTGGCTTTTAGTATGAGATTCTAATAGGCAATACAGGAAAATTCTTGTTCCACTACAGAGCTCCAAACGTGGTGATTACACTACTTCAATGCCTCGTACACGCCAAGAGCAGCCATAAAACCCCATCATGAATAGCTCTCTGCATGTGGTGTGGTATATAAGTGTTATACAATGTGAGTTTCTGTAACTGCTTAAACCATGGGCTAAATGAGACCCTCAAATGAAATCCAGCTCTTAAAAGTGTCACTTCCAATTCTTATCCAGGAAGTGTGGCTTATACCTGGGCTTCAGGTATGTAAGAGCCACTGGGGCTTTGCACAACTCACTTTACCTCTTGAGCTTCAGTGTTCTCATGTGCAAAATAAAGAGAGTAGTGATAATAATAACAAAAAAGATAATAATAGCCAACACTTATATAGCCATCATCTGCCAGGCACTGTTCTGAGCAATTCACATGTATAACTCAACACTCAGAACAACTCTGTGAGGCAGGTACTGGTATCAACAGCCCTCCCACTACCACCACTCACCCCAGCGCCTCCCCATCACCCCCTCCCACCGTGGCCTTAAGTCTCAGGCCAACTTAACCTCACCTCTTATAAATACATGAAGCTGATCTCAAGTGGCGCCAGCTAAGGGATTAGGCCTTAAAATCTAAGAGAGGAAACAGCACCAGGACTCTACAAACAGGATGTATGTCTGTGGTATAATAAAAAATATATAATTTGGTCTTTGTCCCTGGTTTCTAGCACAGAACTCCTAAAACCCTTGGAATTTCCTGAGTGATAGGAGTGTCTTGTTTTTCATAGCCAACCCCTTTCTACTATACCTGAGCTGGCAAGGAGGTGACTCATAGTGGGCCCTTAGATAGCTTCAGAATGAGAGCTGCTCACCAGAAAGTCCATGTACATGATTAGAGGGTTGGAACTTTCAGCCCCACCCCTCAACCCCTGGGAAAAAGACAATGGCTGGAGATTGAGTTCAATCACCATGGTCAATGATTTAATCAATCACATTTACACAATGATCCTTTAATAAAAACTCTTGAACAATGAGATTTGAGATGCTTCCTGGTTGATGAACACATTGAGGTACTGGGAGGGTGACATGCCCAGAGGGGTGCAGAAGTTCTGGACCACCCATCTCGATACCTAGCTCTGTATATCTCTTCCATTTGACTGTTCCTGAGTTGTATCTTTGAAAACAAAACTGTAATTGTAAGTATAGAACTTTCCTGAATCCTATGAGTAGTTCTAGCATATTACTGAACCTGAGGAGCAGTCATAGGAACCTCTGAATTTGTAGTTGACCAGGCAGAAGTGTAGGTAGCCTGGGGACTCCATTTATAGCTGGTGTCTGAAGTGAGGGCACTCTCGTGGGACTGTGCTAATAACTCCTCGTAGTTAGTGTCAGAATTGAATTGAATTCTGGGACACCCAGCTGGTGTCAAAGAAGTATAAGAAATTCTCCAATCTTGCTTGCCGAGGTCATCTGACCCTTCTTTGAATGAGAAGATATGTCATTTGTTATTAAAGTCATATTTGAAATTTTCCACAAGGAATCTGCATCTTCTGAAAACATTTATTTAAAGCCTCTTTCCTCAGGAGAGAATAGATACATATATATTTCGGGGGGGTATAAAAGATTTTACGTAGTTATGAAAATTATGATAATATTTCTTTTTTTTTTTTTGGCTGTGCACAGGCTTTCTCTAGTTGCGGCGAAGGGGGACTACTCTTCATTGCAGTGTGCGGGCTTCTCATTGTGGTGGCTTCTCTTGTTGCTGAGCGTGGGCTCTAGGCGCGCAGGCCTCAGTAGTTGTGGCACGTGGGCTCAGCAGCTGTGGTGCACGGGCTTAGTTGCTCCGCGGCATGTGGGATCCTCCCAGACCAGGGATTGAACCTGTGTCCCCTGAATTGGCAGGTGGATTCTTAACCACTGTGCTACCAGGGAAGTCCCAATATTTATTTTTAAAGTGTTCTCTCTACCAACTATTGTCCTATCACCCACTGAAATATGTAGCACTCTAAATATCTATATAAAATAAAGACTACTTGGCCTTAAGTCACTACTTCTGTAGTCTAAAATACTTTGGCAAAAGTGGGAAACAGACGAAGGAATGGAGAAAAAAAGAAAGAGACAGAGGAAAGGTGGGAGAGAGGTGGGCAAGGAGAGGGAGGAGAAAGTCTGCCTTCCCCTTACACTGACCCACATAGGAGCAGGCTTCCCCATTGATTTGCAGTCATCCCTTTTGTCAGGTATTAATGTGATCTAATGAAACATCAACCTCTATTTTGATCTGCTGCTACTGCAGCACCCTCAATTTATTAGGCACTTGCTTGCATTTCAAAATACTATGCTTTGAAGGATGATTGGCCTCCTCTGATCAAAGCAAATTTCATTAGCTGAAATAGCTTGACTTATAGCTGGCCTATAACATAGAATTGGAAAAAATTTTGATGTCTGTATAAAAATACCTACCAAAGGCCTTTCGATAATGTTTATTTTTCTTCAAAAGACAAAAGGAAGACTGGGTAGCTAAGTAATTTCTTATCTAATTGAAAACCCTGGTGCCCAGAAACCATTTGGAAAATTTTCATATAAACCAAAATAAAAAACCCTTGAAATGCTACCACATAAACTGCAAAATCTTACTTAACAGAACTGAAAATTATTTATAAAAACAAGTAGACTACATAGTTAATTATTTTTAAGCTCACGATTGATAGGATTTAAATACAGCCAATTCTTGGTGATTTTGTAATTGATAAACCTAATCAGAGATTTTTTTAAAGGACCTTGTTTTTCCAGAATCTTCTTTCCTTGGCTGAATTTTGGGCATTTTACTGCTTTTAGTCACAACCACTGAGTTTGAATAAGGAGTGCAAGATCTAGCTCAAATTTCCTACTCAGTATTTATTTAATCACTTAGTAACTTGATTGGAAAAGTCCAAACCATGAACTAACATGGGTTTCCAGATTCTCTGTCTTTATTTTATATTATTTCACTATTCTTCTGTTACTGTTTGTTAAGAAAAGAATGTTGGGGTTATTAGTAATAACTTTACAATGAAAAATCTTAGATATTTTCCTACTTAGGCAAAATGAAAAAAAGTGATGTTCAAATAAATAGTCAATCAGCGTAAGTTAAAAAGAAACAAGTGCATCAATGCAAATGCTAGTTCACCTAAAATATTTTAGTACTTGCATTTTTCTGTAATTTTGTCTTAGTTCTGTACCTTATTTTTTGTTAATTATTTATTGAAGTTGTATAATTATGTGAACCTGATGAATACACAGAAATTATTAACTTTCATCAAATTCTGGCACATGAGAATGAGGAGCTATCCCTTGAAACGAGAAAGCAGCGACTTTATGAAATATCACAATAAAGTTCGCATCATCAAAGGTCCAAAAGATAAACATCCTTACAGAGCCATTATGTGTCACAAGTTAAAATTATATATGTGTTAGAACATAAATATCTGAGATCTAGTAGATCATGTCATTCTTTTACAGCTCTCCCCTGGAGGAAATGCAAGAGGTCAGGTTCAGAGCACCCAGTTCTGTTATGTACACCTTAAAAGTTCATCCTGAAATGGATGGAAAAATTAGTAAATAAACAATCTTTGGGTGTGGCAAGTAAAATTCTAAGTTATTTTTCACTTCCTGGACTATTGACACAGTCTCATATGGGAAATATTTTGCATCCTTTGTCTTGTTAAGGAAAGGGGAAAACAAACTCTAGCAATGAAACTAGACAGTATGAGTGGTAAGTAAACTTGGGGCATCTCAGAACCCTATGTTTAATGAAGTTTATCATTTAAAGACTTTTCTTAGTCAAATTGTGGAGAGAAAAATAATATAAATGACACTTTAAAAAAGAGGTATTTAGAGAACAGAATATTCATTGAACATCTGCCTGATCCTTTAAATTTATGAGCACGCTCCTATTTCTTTAGCTTGGAGAGATGCTGATTCCATTTCTAGAATATCCAAATCTAGAATATCTCTAATAGAGTACAAAAGAAGCATGGTACAAAGAGGTTTTTTACTTTAAAACTCATGTATATTTGCCTTTCACATATATTAGTCAGGATATTTTACTGGGACTTTACATAACCAAATAGCTAAGCATATTCAGAAAACTAGTCTCCACAAGAGTGAGGAATTTTCTAGTTTCTTCATTCTGATTCCAGCTATTACAAAACTCCTCTCTATAGCCTGGCCAGTTCTGTACTTTATTTTACCTATGTAAACACAACATCCACTATAACTTTTTTAAAAGTTTTTCTCATTTTTAATAACTTTTGCCATGTGCACTGTAAATTATCAATAATTGGGAAAGTTAGATGACAATTGCATTCAAGTCATTTAATATAATTGTATAAAGAGCAAATTTGAGAATTTATAACTGGGTAAATTCATTTAAAGATTTCCCACTGTTCTCATTAATTAAATAACTCAAATTTTAGACCATTAAGAACTGTGAGACAGAAATAGAAATTCTGCCCAGGAACTGCAGCATCAGCTCCTGCCTGAGAATTTCCAGCCTGCCTTTCCTGACAGTCAGCCCTACTGATTTAGGATTTGCCTAATCAGCCCCTAAAATTTCATTAGATCAATACCTTGCAATAAACCTCCTTATATAATATTTTCTACTGGTTCTGCTTCTCTGCTTGAACCCCGACTGATACACTCCCCAACACTCTTGCCATCTGACTCCCCAGCCCTCCCCACTCAACATTCCCCACCTTATCCCCACCTCCACTTTTCTGAATATACTTCTTATATCCCATCCTCCCATCTTCCCTGGCACCACAAAGGCAGGCACATCATAGAAAGAGAGAAATCCACTACTAATAAGGAAATAAACCAGAGGCATTTTAAATTCTTCTACCTGTTTCCTCCCCCACTAGAGATTTCATTATAAAAAGTTTCAAACTACAGAATACTTGAAAATGTTTATGGTAGCCACCTATACCAACTAGATTCTACCATTAACATTTTATTATACTTACTTCATCTGTTATCTATCCATCCATGTATCTCTCTACTCACCCATCAATCCATCTTATTTTCTGATGCCTTTCAAAGTAAATGACAGACATGAATACTCTTTTCCCTAAGTGTTTCAGCATGTACACCATCAATTATAATTGAATATTTGTTTATAACGTTTTTAAAGAAAATTTAATATAAACCAAATGTCCAAATCTTAAATGTACCATTCAATGAGGCTATTTGTTGTTGTTGTTAAAGATTTTATTTTTTTAGAGCAGGTTTAGGTTCACAGCAAAATGGAGAGGTAGGTGCAGGGAGTTCTCATCTACCACAACCGCTACCCCCACACATGCATAGCCTCCACCATTATCAACCTTCCCCACCAGAGTGGTACATTCATCACAACTGAGCCTACATTGACACATAATCACCCAAAGTCCACAGTTTACATTAGGATTTATTCTTGGTGTTCTATATTCTGTAGGTTTATACAAATGTATAATCACGTGTATCTATCATTATGGTATTACACAGAGTATTTTCATTGCCCTAAAAATCCTGTGTGGTCCACCTATTTATCCCTCCTCCCTCCCCAACCCCTGGCAACCACTGATCTTTTTACTATTTACATAGTTTTGCCGTCCTTTCAATGAGTTTTGACACATGTATCCAACTATGTGACCTGGACTTTATCAATAAGGCATTTATATGACCCTAGATTTCCCCTATGTTCCTTCCCAGTAAACCCTTGTCTCACCTCACTAGAAGCAACCACCGATATGATTTCTTTTCCTCCAGAGATTAGTTTCGCTTGTTCAAAAAATTCATAAAAACAGAATCATCAGAGAAGGCACTCTCTGTGTCTGGCTTCTTTTGTTCACCGTAATGTTTTTGAGATACATCCATGTGGTTGCGCGTATCAGTTGTTTATTCTGCTTTGCCATTGAGAAGCAATCATTGTATGGATATACCACAGTATGTTTGTACATTCTCCTATTGGTAGATATCTGGTTTGTTTTTGGTTATTATAAATAAAGTTGCTATGGACATTCTTGTATTAAAAATAAATTAGATAAAGAAATAAATAGAAATCTAAGACTGTATTACAAGTTCTATTTCTCACATGAACAAATATTTATTGGACAACTACTGTGTACAAAGCACTGTTCTAGGTACTGATGTCAAGGAACTCGAATACAATAGTAGAATAAAACATGTATTTAAATTATTACTGTTAAAGAGTAAAAATACTACAAGAATATTGTGCAATTGAAGTTATCTAGAGAGGCTTCAGTAAGAAGAGTATCAGTGGGTAAGTCTACAGAGTGTGTTTGGACTACACTTCAGAGGGTATTTAACAGGGTGGAGTGCTCTGTATTGACTTCAGCAAATACTGAAAGGAAATAACTGAAAGATTTTGAGCAAGGATGTGATGATCAAAACTGCGTTTTAGCTAGATTCTCCCAGAGGTTATGGCATATTGAAGAGAGGATAGCTTAGAATTAAAATATCAGTTAGAAGGCCATTATATCCAGGTGAGGTAGTGGAGGACCTGCCCAAAGGTGGAGACAGTGAGAATGAAGGAGAGAACATGTTTGTTACAAATGGACCTATAGAACTTGGCCACCACTAACTTTTTTAATGCACCCTCTAATTATATCGTAATTCAACACATATACACATGCATAAATGAGACAAAGTTTTCACAGAAACACATCCCTTACTACGTTTAATGCACACTAATATTTTCTATTTTTTATTCTCTTTCTTTTCTTTATTTAAAAGCTGAGAATAAACCACTAAACTGATTTCATAATCTGTTGGGTCATGACCTGTGGTTTAAAAAAACACTAGACTGGGGCTTCCCTGGTGGCGCAGTGGTTGAGAGTCCGCCTGCCGATGCAGGGCACACGGGTTCGTGCCCCGGTCCGGGAAGATCGCACATGCTGCAGAGCGGCTGGGCCCGTGAGCCATGGCCGCTGAGCCTGTGCGTCCGGAGCCTGTGCTCCGCAACGGGAGAGGCCACAGCAGTGAGAGGCCCACGTACCAACAAAAAAAAAAAAAAAAAAAAAACACTAGACTGGATAATGGTAACAAAGAAGATGACTCAGATTAAAACCCAGGCAATTGGAAGAATGGTGGTTTCATGCATTTGAAAATATTTTATTGAGAAGTCTCAATTTGTTGGGGAATAAACTTACAACAACTTAATTTTTTCCAAAAACTGCCTTCAGCTATGGTCTGTCACTCACCTTTCATTCTCACTGAATTTATCCCCACCCGACTTCATAACTTTTCTTATTGTTTATTTTTTAATGGACTTCAGGAGTACAACATTGGAAAAAGCATAATACTTGTTTCATTAAATACTATCATCATTCATGGCCCTCTATTTATTTGTTATGCATTTTTTAAATAAATGTATTTATTCATTCCTGGTTGCGCTGGGTCCCCGTTGCTGTGCGAGGGCTTTCTCCAGCTGCAGAGAGCGGGGGCCACTCCTCGCCACGTGTGTGGGCCCCCCACTGCAGTGGCTGCTCCTGCTGCGGAGCACGGGCTCCAGGCGCAGTGGCCCCAGCAGTTGTGGTGTGCAGGCTCTAGAGCACAGGCTCAGTAGTTGTGGCACACAGGCCCAGCTGCTCTGCGGCACGTGGGATCCTCCCGGACCAGTGCCCGAACCCATGTCCCCTGCATTGGCAGGAAGACTCCCAACCACTGTGCCACCAGGGAAGTCCCTGTTATGCATTTATTAATAATGTAATCAATACCCGTAAATCAACCACCCAATTGGAGAATTAAAAGTGACAAAACTTACATCTATGTTCACCTCCCCATTCTACCTCTTGCCTCCTCTTATCTGATATGACTATTATCCCAAATTATGTCTATCATTCCTCTGATTAAAAAAATAATGTATTGCAAACGCTAGTTTAGTAATCAAGCTATACACAATCTTCTAGGTCTGGCTTTTTTTTTTTTTTTTTTTACTCAACATTATATTATTACTATTCATGACCATTTTTGGATATAGCTATAATTAATTCATTTTCACTGCCATATAATATTCTCTTGTGTGAACAACTGCCATTCATTTACCCTTTTTTTGCCATAAACATTTTTGTAATCCAGAGTTTTGTTTGTTTGTTTTTGCTACTACAAACAGTGCTGCTACAAACATTTTTGTACCTGTGTCCTGGTGCACATATTCATGAGTTTATCTTGGATAAATATATAGGAATAGAATTACTGGGTCATAGGGTGTGCATATCTTCAACATCATGAGATAATTCCAAATCAGTTTATCAATTCACTTCCCTCTAGCAAGATATTAGAAAGACTGCTGCTTCATATTCTCTCCAATAATCGGTATCTGATTTTTTTCCCCAACACTTTCTATTCTACTTCTTTAAATTCAGTCCTGGTAATTTAGACACCTCAATATCAGATGGATTTAGAGCTCTCTTTTGAACACCTCTTTCTCTCCATGCCATCTTAGACCTGCAGCTCCAGAAGCTTGGGGTGGAGGTTAGGGTGTTTGTTTCAACGTCTGTTTCACACACGTCTCCCACCCCTCATCTCCTGTGCTTCTCCTCTGGTCTTAGGGTGGGGAGGAGGGACAGTGGAGGCAGAAGTCTCCTTACTTTATGGCTCCAGACCAAATTTTACACTATTCTTTTGCTTCTAGGACAAAGATGGAGAAAGAGGTTGGAGAGAGATGTAGGCAGGTGAAAGGCTGGGGAGTTGGAGAGGGCTGGGCACACAACAGATTCAGCTGAAACCATTCGTCAAGCCCTGAGGGAAAGTGCCTGACTCCTACAATAGTATGCTCTTTGCATTTAGAATGAGGACTACTTAGAATCTCCTGTTTCCAGCTTTGAACTTTAATCACAATTTTGAAATAAGTTCCACTCAGCACCTATTACCATCCCATTATACAGAAAAAGAAGCAAGTTGAAGAGAGAGAAGATTCACCTTCAGAATATTCTGAAGACATCCAGTGATATATGTAGTGTTGCTAGTAAGACATCCAGGTAGGGTTTCCTAGTAAGCAATTGGTAACAGAGTCCTGGACCTCAGAAGAACGATAGGGACTAGACAGAAGAACGTGGAAATTAGCCACATTGCTAAAGTCATTAAAAGGTAGTTATTATTATAATCCATTTTACTAATGAAAAAACTGAAGCTCAGGAGTATAAATAACTTACCCGAGATCTCATAGTTAGCCTGAGGCAGAAAGGAAATCTGTCTCTGAAAATTTGTGACTGCAAAATCTATGCTCCTCTGACTACATGACAACATCATATGAGGGATAGCACAAATAAGGGAAGGAGGAACCTATGACAATCATTATTTCTCTTGGAAATCATGGAAATAAGATCACAAATGAGATTTCTATAAGTTAAATTAGTTACCCTTTATAGAATCTGCTTCTAATAACTCAGAAGATAGAACGATTCCCATGTACGTGAAGATATGACTGTACTGAAAGACCATTCATAAGAAACAGTTAAGGTGTAGGGATATGTACAAGGTGTAAGGGGGGCATAAAGTGGGACATGTTATGATGGGAATCAGCTAATGAAGCAGAGATGAAAAAGAGCCACAGAGACATATAGTGGCTGTGCTCATCCAAGCTCCAAGCACTACCCATAGGAAGAAGGAACACTGACCCGTGAACACATGCTTTCCCCAGACCAAGAATATACATTCCCATTGTGAAGATCAATTACAAAACCTGCATCTCATTTTCCTGCCCCAGGCTCACTATGCAACCTGCTGATGGTAGTTTGGCTTCCTCACACTTTGCCTTAAAGAGAGAACACATTGACCGGAAGAAAAGAGTATCCAGCACCCCATCTTCTTCCATATCTCACTGCAGTTTGACTTAATCAAGCTAATAAGCATCACTTTCTGGTGACATTTTCCATGGGGGTAAGGTTTGCTAAGTCAATTTTGGAAGCTGAAACCAGAGTTCTCATCCCACAAGACTCTGGGCAATGGTCACTCCACCATGGTAAAGATTTAGTAAGGCTCCATGACCATCCAGTGCCCTCCACCCACTACTTACCTTCACTCTGGACTTCTTGGTCAAGTAAGGAACCACTGCAGATGGCCAAAATAATTTTACAAAGGAAGAATAAGGAAAGAGCCATAGGACAGAGAAATTAATGGATAAATGAGCAGAGGGTGGGTGTCCCTCTGTGGAAAATACTACTGAGGCAGTAGGACCTGAGCATGGAGAAAAGACTTTAACTACTTTCTGTATATCATATGTTTTGATGACTAAAAGATATATATAAAAAGCTAATGGATAGCAATGAAAGAATTGCTTCTGAATGAGGATGTTAAATGAGGATTATTTAAATGTAGTAGGTAATTTAGAAAATATTATTGATAATCTTTAAAAGAAAAAATAAAAAGGAGTAAAATTAAGTGCTTTGACTTTTTAAAAGTATAAGCTATTAATTCATTCAATTATACACAGTCTGGGCTTGCACATTTAAGAACACCAACATGAAACTAGCTCTATAAGATGAAGAGAAACCGAGATGCTCTCCTGAATGTTTGTCTTTGTGGAGATCTTTCATGTGAAGACATGATATTCCTGATAAAACTGCACATATTGATCACATATAGGAATGGCTACGGGGAAAAAACGTTCTTATTTTTCAATTACTGATTTCAGAGTCACAAAACACAGCCTTCCCCAAAATAACTGTTTTTCAAAAAAACCTGCCCTTCTCATTGGCAGCTCTAAATTTTTCAAAATAATAGCATCTCGAATGCAACTAAAAACATAAGCCAGAAGACCCCTGATAAATGATGATGTGTCTGACGTAACAGATGCCACCGTCCCTTCCATGTCCAATGACTCATGTTCAAATTATATGTGAGGTTTGGATGGGAGAATTAAATTTTCAGCCCTGATTTCCCTTCCCACTACTTGTGATTCTCTCAGATAATTTTTATTTAGTGAAGACGGGAATATGAAAAAGGATTACCTAACTGTCCCAGTTAAATAAGAAAACCGTTGTAAGACTATATTTCATTTGCCTAAACATGTGCCTTAGATTATCACACTGCCCAGGCTTCGGCTTCACTGCTAGTTAGTAACAAATGAACTGGGAAAAGCTATGTTCCTTTCTCCCAGCTGAGGTTGCAGGTGTGTAGGCTGCTCAGGAAGGGCAACCAGGGAGCAGAATAGCAAGAGCTATTCTTCATGAGCCCAGTGTTTCCTTTGTGCCCAGACGTGTTTGTTAGGAGTCTCCTCTATGATCCCAGGGTACACTAAGGGGAAACAAAACAATTAAATGATGAAGGTAGTGTCAAAGATTTGAACTTATTAACAATCAGAAAGAACTCTATTCTGGACCCAGTAAACACTACACAGACAGTTCATTTAAGGCAGATACACATGTATATCAAAAAGAAATCTCTGCGATGTCATGTTCCCTGGTGTCTGAGACCTACACAATAGCCAAGTCAAATGTTTGGCAACCTCAGCAGTGTTTCTTTAATTTGATTTGGATGCTGTACTCTCAATATTGACTTCTGAGCTTTATCTAGACTTTCTTTTATTGGCATGGCCTTCCCAAGGAGCTGGTTGTCTAGGTGATGAATGCTGCACACCATAATAAAATAAAGTACTTTTGGTATAAATGGTAATTAATGCATTTGTTTTGTAAATTTAACCTTTACCCTGATGGAGCAGGAAAAGGGGCACCTTCCTTGTCAATAGTCAAAACGAGGTTTGGTGTTAATTCACCCATGTGTTTGTTCATCTTCAGTGGGCTGCAATTAGTCCACATTATGAAAATACTTTTAGTAAGCTCAATTTAAAAAAGGAAAAGAATGCTACTTCATCTCTTGCCAGTTGGTATGTGATGTGTGTAAGCCATTTCTTTACAGTTCTTTTCATAACTTACCAAATTCACATTCCAAGAATTTCCTGGAAGTATACATGCAGTTAGATTTAGATGATTATGCCTTTTTCAGTTTCAGCCCAGGTTTCGGTCTTGCCCCAACCTGAGACTGACATACCAGTCCCCAATTATCAGCAATTCCATCGAGTTAGCATAAAGGGTTCTCTCAGTTATAACTCAGTGATTCAGTGACAAGCAGAAGCTTGAGAGAGGTGGGAGTGTACAGCAATGCAATGGCTAACCCTTTTAGTGAAAATAATGAAACTGAAGAGAAACGAAAGCCATCTATAAAAGAATGAAAGTAATACCAGGATGTAGTGGCTCATTAGGCTAGCACAGTAGATTTTCACATTTAGGAAAAAAGAGTTGAAGACCTAGAAATAAATGAAAGGAAATTGTTTTCAATGTCTGTGCTATTATTCACTTATAAGAGTACATACACACATACTATACACACACACACACACTCACTCACACATTCACACCTACGTACACACCAGAGAACGTTTCTTGGGTGTGCTGTGCCCAAGAAAGGAAAGGGTAGGAGCAGCAGCAGCAGGTCCATTGGCAGAACTACACAACAAAGGACAAATACACACAGCGTGCAGTATCTGTGTTTGACTCAAGTTTGCGCAATTAGTACTGCTATTTACAGCAAACTCCTCGTACCAGCACTTTAAAAGTAAATGACAACAAGATTGAAACTGTTTAATCAGAATGCAAAATTGAACCATGGTAGGTTCCAAAGCTGATTAACTAGCTCACTTTTTCCCCCTCCTGCTAATTGCTAAGTACATTTGCTGGTTCCTGGCATTGATTTGCTGGATTCTAATTCAGGCTATGAGTTTAAAATATTAATCCACAAACTTCTCATTTTCTTTATTGGTCAATACAACTCATGACAAATTGTACTCCATAAATTCTTCATCTTAATGCTTCCACTTTGATTTTTTTTCTGATTCTTCCATCTATTTCATATATTTGTCCTCATCCCTCCCCTCCCACCACATACTACACTTTTATTCTTTCTTCTGGTAAATTTCCTTAGACAAGTACAACATCAGTCAGAAAAACGAGAATGTGAGTAACAGAGATTAATAGATACCACTTAGAGCCTAAGGGCTCAGTACAGTGAGTGTTCTGTGCTACAGAATGGAAGCATATTAGAAACCTTAGAGAGACTGGTACCCAAAGGTAGATGTGGGCCGATTCCTTCCTTTCTATGAATGTTTCCAAATACCTTATTTAGGAAGAATTGAGTCTTACATTAATCACTATGTTTTCCTTCGGTGTTTGAGACCAATCTAATTTTACAAAGATGTCCCTTTGCCTGTTTTTTGGGGCGAATGATACTGGTGCTATAAAGAGGGCAGTTGACCCCAGCAAACATAATGCCTGATCCTTCAGTCTGTTCTTTACAGATAGGGAATAAACTAAACTCTCCACTGTATCATGGGTTACGATATGATCTTCTTCAGCAGATAATGGCATGAAAACTTCTGTATTTCACAGTCCCTTTTGAGAAGAGTTATTGTTCCTCAAAGGATCTACCAATTTAATTGCAATTCCATTTATACTACTTCAGAAAAAAATAAAATACACCTTTGCCAAACAAAAGGCAAAACCATTACATGAAGTTGTACTTCCTTATTTCTAAAACAAATACTTCACACAGAGAACATAAACCAACTAAAATAAAAATTTCTCGAAAAAATTTATCAACTTCTTAAAAGATATACTTGATGCTAATATGATAATGCAGATTTTTTTAAATGCTGCCATTTTATTTACAACAATATAATTATTCATACCACTTACAATTCAGAGAAACTCTGAGGAGTTTTGAGAAATAAAGAGAAAAGGGAACAATATTTTTTAAGATCACCTGTATGCAACATGCTTTACATATATCATTTCAGACATATTTAGATACAAACAGAACAACCATGAAGGGTCCATAGGATTATCTGACAGGCAAAAAATTGAGGCTCAGAGAGACGAAGTAAGTTGACCAAAATCACACAGACAGTAAGTCACATATTCAAGGAATATCTGCCCTGAACAGCCGTCATAACCTTTCCACCATAATACATCAGTCCCCAAAGTTCTCTTTCTTTCCTCTTTTATTCCAAAAGCAAATTTCTTGTATCACAATGACTAGGAAACTATTCAGGAATATATCACTTAACTTAGTAAAGGTGTTCTTACGTATAAACCAAATTAATTTTTAAGTGACCCAAGAGTGGTTTCTTTCTGCTATAAATTCTTTGGCAAATAATTTTAATAGTGTTTTGTTTAAATTCTCTTATATTTAAGGCACATGTACTAATTTGGACTTCAGTATAACGAATTCAAGCAGAGCACATAATAATTATGAGCAATTCTTCATATGTAAACATAAATGACACTGGTGACCAGCCATAAATAGGTAATATTATTCAAGGTGTTTTTCTAAAAGTGGTGATGGATTTGCACTGATTCATTCTTTCTCCTTTCTTTTGCTGGTTCCCTTAGACCCATGTGTATGTACTCGTATGTGCTAGAAAGTCTAAGATTGAGAGCATGAAAATACTGCAAAGTGAACTAGCCCACGAGGGAATTAAACCTATGACCTTGGCCTCATTAGTATCATGCTCAAATCAACCGAGTTAACCAGCTGTATTTTCTTAAGTCCAAGCACATATTTATTTGGTAAATATGGGAGTTCACACTTCTTCAAGCCCTTTGGGGACCATTAAGTGGACTTCAGCATTCACTCATTCAACAGATACTAACTGAATACTTAAACTGAGCAATTTGTCCTTAGCAGTCTGAGAGCTATCAAGCAGTGCAAGACGTGATTCCTGGTCACCAGGAATTAAGTTAGTAGATTAAGGGAAGGAGACATATGCACAAGTAGAGTCTTATGTAATAGTTCAGAGCCTGGGTGTGGAGACAGAGAAACATGACCTTGAAACCTAGCCCTGTAGGACATCTGTCACATAACAGATTCTCTAAGTCTCCACATCCCTACATGTGAAACAGAAAAAATATTATCACAGGTAGTCCTGAGAACTAGGTGAGAGCCCATTCTCAAAGCCCTCCACACAGTTGATAGCATATAAACACCCAATGGATTGTAGCTACTATGTTAAAGACTAGAAAGATGAGAACCAAAATTTTCTAATCTCCTAAAATTACTCAATTTGTCCAGAACTAAAGCTCCTCCCAACCAAAACTACCCATAATTTTCTTCTCCATTTCTTATGGTGACTAATAGTATCACCATTCCTTGAACCAATCTCTGTAAACTCTTGTGTCTTTTCCACACCCACCTTGACCAGATTCCAGCATCTCAATACTACTTCTTGTCACTTGCAGAACCCCTTTAGTTCTCCTCTGAGCCACCTCCTCAGCTACTCCCCAATTAAAGCTCTTGGTTCCTGGGCTGTGGTAGTCCCTTGCCTACTTTGGCAGCCTCCTGATATGGTATATTTCTTTCCGTTTTGTCATTCATCCAATCAGTCCTCCATGCATCTGTCCCCAGCAATCTTAATAAGCACAGTGCTGGTCAAGTCCTGATTTAACTTTCATTGGCTTTCCAATGCCTACCGAGTATACATTAAATGGTCAACAGCCATATAAATATCCCTCTTTTTCTGCCTCCTTTTCCTGTAGTACCCTCAATATTTGCCATTAGACATATCACACAGAGGTCAAACTTCACAACCTCCCCCCACCCATCCTGCACCTCTCCACCTCAGTACCTTCACTTGTACCATTCCCTGCCTCCTGAAACTCTGCCTATCCTGCAAAGCCCAATTTAAATACATCCTCAAAATCAAGCCTCTCACGATACTCTCAGCATGCAACAAGCTCCCCCTCCCTCATAGTCGAATTACACTTCATTTGTAGTTTCATACAGCATTCACTGAAGTACATCTTGTATTGGAGTTATTTGTATATTTTCCTCCATTTCTAAAGTAAGTTCTCTGAAAACGGTCATAGCATCTTACACATCTCTCCATCTCACAAAATTCTAGAGTATGGACTAGTTCAACATGCATGACCCTTACTCCTTTATCTATTTTTAGCACTAACACTGTAAATGATAAGGTTTACACAAGATCTCTTAGCTCCTAAATCTTAGGACACATTTCAGTTCTTATTTTTACTTTTTTTTAACTGGCAGGATTTGGCACTATTCACCCCTCCTTTCTTTCTTTAAATCTCTCTTCTGCTGGCTTCCATAACCCCACTCCCTCCTAATTGTACTCCCTATAAACTTCCTTCTTCCAGTTTCTTTCATAGGGGTCTCTCCCTCACCTACCCCTAAAATATTGGTATTCTCATGTTTCAGTGATCAGTCGTATTTCTTTTACATGCAACATGCAATCTTACTGTTACACAAAATTTGACCTGAATCCATCCAATTCTTCCCCCCAAACTCCTATTCCTTCCTTACTGAAAAGCTTCAACATAAACTCAATCACTCAAACCAAAAACCTATATGTCAACTTGGAGGTTCCCCCAACCTCACGCCAGATACCAATCTCTTGCCTTCAAGTTCTAAATCCATCCTTCATTTCCCTGTTTGTGATGTTGAAGCTGGATCCTGTGAACACTTCTTCTTTACAAGCTGGCCCAAAGGTAAGCTTTGTCAGTGGAGGGAAATGGAAGAACACTGCAGAAGGAAGGGGTTTCTCTTCCTGGCTCGTTTTCTTTTCTCTTTTTGCTCCTTTGCTACCTGTCGAGTGTGAGGGACACACAGTGGTGCTCACCCCCAGAGAGTTTCAGCAGCCTCAATGTGGACAGTTTTCTAGTGATTTCCACTGGTGCCATAACCAGCGTCCCAGCGAAGTCACTCATGAAGTGGCTCCCCAGCAACACTCCTCCAGACAGCTTCCCAACAAGTTCTACCAGCACCGAAGCCAGCTTTATGGCAAGCTTTATCAGAGCAAATGTTTTTCTGCTTGCCAGCCTCAGGCTGCTGTACTGCAGCAGACTTCTTCATCATCAGTGGGCTACAGAACCCCTCTCTGCTGAGACCTGAATCTCAGCCTTGAGGAATGGAAGTGTTTCCAAATTTGTTCCTTCCTCGGGTGCTCTGCCTCATCTCCAAGGGCAGTGGCTGCTCCTTATATCTGCTATTCCTGTGTTCTTTAGAGTTTTCTATACCCCTTAGTAGTTAATCCCTTGTTATAAGTTAATAATTCTTTATATTAAACTTTCCCTGTTCAAATCATTGTGTAGTTTCTGTCTCCTGACTGGAGCCTGATTAACACACCTCCCCATCTCAATTCCACCTCCTGAGCCTCTCTCAGACCTTGATTTCTCGCCAGTCCCAGAGTCCCTGTCTGCATTTAGACGCCTGTCATTCTTAGTTTACCTTTTGGCACAAGTCCCCTCCTTCTAGTTTAGATGCTTTTGAGTACTTCTTCTGACACCAGAGAAATCATTCTATAATGTGCAGTGGGTGTGAATTTTGACCCCAATTTAAGTGCAGATAAAATATCAAATTATTTTCCCTAAAACCTGATTAAATCTAACTCCGAGCAGAAAATCTTAATCGTAGTTGTTACTGAGTTTCTCCTAATCTCCCCAACCCTTCACTCCAGGACTGTGCGAGGATCCCAAGAGTTTTATGTAGATTAAAATATGATCCCTTGATGACAGGTGGCACAGCTAGTTCTCCCAAAGCATAGGAATCTTTGCTGAAGCTGGTAGACCCATTACCATGAGTTCAACTTTCTAAGGGCACCCCACCCTATTCCCCTCCTAAACAGTACAGCTTCCTAGGTCATTATAAAAGAAAGGAGCACAGGTATAAATGGGCGCTAAAGACCTCTATCCCTTCCCAGGTTGGTGGACCACTTGCCTCCCTACTTCGCCCACCCCCTTAACAAGGTGAGGTGTCATCCCAGTAAGATTTATTTCTTCTGGCAGTCCTACTTTAGGATGCTAAGACCCAAAACTCCCTAAGGACAAGAAATACAAAATCCTGGCCACCTTCTAGAAATAGAAAAGGAGAAAGAAATACATGGAGAACAAAACATAACTTACTATCTCACAGAGAGTTAGAATCTTTTTAGAAAAAATCTTCAGCCCTTTATGTTTCTGGCCAAGACATCCTGAGTATATGCTGTATCCTCTTAAACTCCTTTTACCTTTTCCACAAATCCTCTGAAACTTTCAATAAAAGGTTTAGGTTTCAGAGACAGAGTTTCTTAGACTTTTGGTACTTTATTTCTCACTACAACTCTAAGGCAATGAGGACAGGAACAGCAGTCTGAATTTGGCAGGTTGAGGCAGGCAAACAGTAGAGAAAGGGGAAAATGCAGGGTCAAAATAAAATATCAGCTGGTCTCTCATATTATCCCATCAAATATTCAATAAACTATCCTTCTAAAAATGCAAATTTAACTAACTTATCCTCCCCAGCTGATCACCCTTCATTATTTCTCAATTATCCCTAGGACAAAATTCAGTCTTCCTGCATTTGGGCAAGGTCCTTCCCAATGTGGCTCTTGATGACTTCTCCAGAATACCTAGGTAATGGCAGTTTCCTGCCAGCACTTTCCTCCTTCTTACCTTGTACTTTTACTAAGTGTTCCATCTTAGAAATGCCTGGATTTGCCTTTCAAAACTCAGTTCAGGTGACATCTCCACCAAGAAACCTGTAGGCATTTCCCCCACTAATTCAGTACCTGCACTGTTTTTATTATGATGTGGGTTTTTTTACGTTTCTGTTCACTTTTCCTTTCTGCTTTTCTGTCTAGATATGAGTTACTTGAAGGACAGACACACTACCTCTCATCTCTGTATCCTAGAGCTAAGAACAAAGATTGTTCTTGAATGTTTCCATGTTTGTTTAAATCATTTTACAAACTGTTTTGTGTTGCTTCAAAGATATCTGATGACAAGCGTGCTCTGAAAGATACACTGTTCCATGAGGTACCAGAACTGAGCTGTCAGGTATTCTTTCATCTATCTGAGAACACATTAAACTCATCTTTAATTTCAGCTATAAAGAAGGGCCATTTAATTACTTCATCTTTTCAATGCTACTTATAACACCTGCTATGATGTAGTCTTTGGAAACTTCTAAATATGGAAAAGCATAGAACTTCTCATTCTCCACACTTTTGGAAATCAGGTATGTGTTATGGAATATGATACTTTAAAAGAGTATGTCCTTCTGATGACCAATAGGTGAACTTGCTGATGATTTGCATTCTTAGGCTTCCAGAATTTGAATTATTGAGATTTCAGAAGGGGGAAGATATTTTTCCCTTAAAAATATCTTAATCTAATGTTAATATTTTTATGCTGTTTGTGTATTTTGGCAGTCTCAAGAAATGCCATCTGGATTAACAAAATGAGGTATATTTTTAAGGGCTGAAAAATAGCTCACAATTCAAAATGGTAGTGTGGAAAATGTAAGTTACTTCAAAAAACAACAACTAAAGACTATTAAGTTAATAGTCTTTATGTGGCACAAATATGGTAAAGGATTCAATATAATTTGTTGAATGCTTGGTTATCCAAAAGTGAGGTTATCCAAGTGCATTCCATTTTGCATACAACCCAACTTTCTTTCGTGATTATTATGTAAACTGTTTTCACATTTTTGCAAATTAGTAAACTGCTTTCACATTTCTACCTGGTTCAAAACTTGCCTCTGCTATTTTCTAGCTATGCAGTCTTAACCACTCTGTCCCTCAGTTTTCTCATCTGTAAAATGGAGACAATAATATTATCTACCTCAAATGATTGTGGTGATAATGTAATAAATAATTGCATTCAAAAAATATTTACTGATTGCCTTCTATGAACCAGGTGCCATTCACAGTGAATAAAAGAGGCAAAAATCTCAGTCTTCATAGAGCTTATATTGTAGCTAAAATTCACAAGGCTTAGAACAGTGCCTTCCACATGAAGCATGTAGAGAGAGTTATCACTATACTGTGACCAGAAAGTAAGTATGGGTTCACTGGTAAGTAAACATAGTCCTTAAGCAATTGTCCAGGATCTCAAGTCACGTCTCTGTAGCCTGTCACACCCAAGGCTTCTGGATGAAGGTTGCAAAACATTGCCCAGCCAACCCATTTCCTGAGTTGAAGGGAAGGGGAAAGGAGGGAGAGGGCAGAGTTTCATCTACTTCAAGATGCTTAATATTAGCACTAGCAATTGAGTATCATGCTATGTATTTTTCCCCTGCACAAAAGCCTAGGAAAGAAAGGATAAAAACATGAAAAACTCAACTCAGGCCATAGAGACTGACCCAATCCTGAGTGATTCTACTTTTGCCAACAGCACTTCTGGGGACATTCTAAAGAAGTTGCAACACATGGTATGTGAACCTGAAAGGCAGCGTTAGGAGGGGTGTGGAAGCTTTGGGAATAAACCTGCCCTAATCCTCCATTTCCTCCACAGCTTTGTACCAATTTGGGCTTCACATAGAGTACCTTTTCACACAGAATGACTGATACAGGTAGCCTGCAATTTGCTTGCTCCTCTGTCTTAGCTTTATGCTGCTTTTCCCAATATTCTCCTTCCCTTCACAGCTTTTATCCATCTCTTCCTCCTCCCCAGTGCTTGCTTACAGACTCCCCCCTACACCCTTAATTATTTAATAGATCATAATTTTGGAGAAAATTATTAGATTCTTCTAATCCCTTTTTGAAGACAGGCACCAATAAGAAAAGCATAAGCAATGGTGATCTTTTCAGATTGAACTTTACCACATCAGCAAGATTTAGACAAAATTTACTGGGTTCTCATCCCCACCCTGCACACTATCATGGAGGACTCTTACTGCTTCCAAGCTCCTTATCACATGAGGCCAGACGAACATGGCTGCTAACCACTCACTATGCCTACACAATCCATCCAGACCTTGGTTGACAGCTTAAAGAAGTGGGAAGTCTCCCAAGTAAGACCAGATGTCCCTCAAATGTGCAATTCAACTGACACCCTCCCCGAGTGATTCCAGAGGGATCTGAGGGTCCCTGTGCCTCACATTCCTGCAAACTATAGTCACCCTCCAAGAAAAAAGCTTCTCCAATCATTTGTCTGCCCCAGGACACAACCCCCAACATACTCTTTGCTTCCTCTCCACTGACCCGACATTCTGCTGCTCTTCTCCTCCCACATCTTCCATGGGTCCCCTAAACCTCATTTACCCCTAGAACTCCTTTCAGTGGTTAACAAAGTCCACCAACCTCCTCACTAAACATTCCTTCCACCTCCTGGCCTGCCAGAGAGAACAGTGCTTTCCCTATACCCTCTCAAGCTGAGTTGGTAGGTGGGGTCAGTGTCCTTGGGAACCTTCTAACTTCTTTGAGGCTCATGGCATTTTGCTACCTATCCTGGTTCCTATTATCTACCAGCTTGCAGTCACTTTCCCTTTTTCACCAAAATCTTGGACGTCCTGTCTCCATCCACACTTGGAATCAAAATGTTGGGAAAAATCAATGCCCATAAGAGCCCCCTGGCCAGCAATTCAACCACCCAACACTTGGATCCAGTCATCAGCCAGAGCAGATCCATCTTTTTAAATTACAAATGTGGTCATACAATAATCTGAACTTCCCCAAACACAGCACTTACTACACTATTGACCAATTAGATTGTAAGCTTTGTGAGGGCAAGGATTTTTATCTGACTTATTTACTGCTAACTTCCTAACCTCTACCACAGTGCCTGACACAGAGTAAATTTCAAATAAATACTTGTTAAATGAATAAACAATGACCTGTGTTTGCCCCAGTGGACAAAAATGGTTTCTCACATGCAACATAGTTTAAGAAATTCATGAAATTCATGGGACTTGAGCTAATTTTCATTCAGTAATGTGGCAGAAGTGGGTGCCAAGCCACCCATATACATATTAGCTGTTTTCGCAACAGCTAGTAACTAGAGGACCATTTGCTGGGCTAGTGAGTATTTTATCCCCAAGGGAGTTTCCAATAAAGCTTTCCTGGTGATGTTTATGGCCATTTGTTATTTTTTTTATCTTCATGTAAATTATTCTGATTGCTAAATAAATTGCTTTCTTGTGGACTAAGACAAGACTAATCTTGCTGAAAATATTCTTGCTGAAGACCACTGGGCTGCATGCTAGGTATCCCCTGGACTCAAACCTAACCATACCTCACTTGTAAGATGGCCAACAGGCACATGAAAAGATACTCAACATTGCAAATCATCAGAGAAATTCAAATCAAAACCACAATGAGATATCATCTCACACCAGTCAAAATGGCTATCATCATCAAAAAGTCTATAAATAAGAAATGTTGACTAGGATGTGGAGAAAAGAGAACACTGTTAGTAGGAATGGAAATTGGTGTAGCCACTATGAAAAACAGTATGAAGGGTCCTCAAAACACTGAAAATAGAACTACCACATGATCTAGCAATTCCACTCCTGGGTATATATCCAAAGAAAATGAAAACACTAATTTGAAAAGATATATGCATGTTCATAGCAGCATTATTCACAACATCCAAGATATGGAACCAACCTAAGGGCCCATCAACAGATGAATGGATAAAGAAGAAGTGGTGTGTATATACACACACACACACACACACACACACACACACACACACATACACACACAATGGAATATTATTCAGCCATAAAAAAAGAATAAAGTTTTGCCATTTGCAACAATGTGGATAGACCTAGAGGGTATTATGCTTAGTGAAATAAGTCAAACTGAGAAAGACAAATACTCTATGTTATCACTTATATGTGGACTCTAAAAAATGTAACAAACAAATGAATATAACAAAACAGAATCAGACTCACAGATATAGAGAACAAACTAGTGGTTACCAGTGAAGAGAAGGAAGGGGGTTGGGGCAAAATGGGGGTAGGGGATCAAGAGATACAAACTACTATGTATAAAATAAATAAGCTACAAGAATATATTGTACAGAACAGGGAAATATGGCCATTATTTTGTAATAACTTTAAATGCAGTATAATCTATAAAAATATTGAACTACTACACTTACACCTGAAACTAATATAATATTGTAAACCAATTATACTTCAACAACAACAAAAAAAAGACAAGCAGGAGCGTCAACTATTTACCAAAATAGATGAATTTAGTAAGTATTCTTTGGGTTTGATCTGCTGAGCTGTTTTGATACCACAAAGGGGAAATAAAAAGTTAATAATATCACCAAACTCCTTACACTCCTTGAGACTAATTTATTATTTGACTTTGTAGTTTCATTAGCAGAATATTTTCATTAATTAGGATATTTTTTTCAATTGCAATTTAATTTGTGTGATTTTTTCAAGTTGTAATTACAGTCCAGGGCATTGATAAAAGGACATGTGAACTTGTGATTACAGAAGTAAATTGAGATCCAGGATTCCTGGGATTCCAGTGCTAACTTCACAAAAGTAGGTAAATATTTGGGAAAAGTTTCTCTCATCCAGAAAAAGCATGAGCCTCCTTCTGGGCCTTTCTATGTAGTCTTCAGCAACACCACAGAGATCCCCTAAAATTAATTCTTACCCACAATGCACAAATACACAGTAACACTTCAGTTACCCACTGGGCCCAAGAAATTGGTATTCTAAACAAGGAGCTTTTTGAAAATAACCTATTTTTATTATAGAACAGATCCACGCAAGAATAAATCTGTGCAAGGATTTATTTAACAGTGAGCAGAACAATTCTCTTTCATGCTTAGAGTGATATTAGTGCATTCCCCAGTTAGAGGTCTTGAGAAATACAGAACTTTACCAACCACAGACTTTTGAATTTCACTGTAAAAATAATCTCAATGAATTTTTGTAAAAATGCAGAGGGATTTTAAGCCAAATAAAATGAAATTATAACAACAGCTACCATTTATTGAGCACTAGGTAGGTGTCAAGCTCTGTGCTCAGCTCCTTACATGCATAAGCTTTCCCTAATGCAGAAAACTTCAGAAGTCCATGAAAAATGACAGGAATCAAAAAGAAAATTTGATTACAAAATACAAGCATGGAGTGCTGGCTCTGAAAAATAGTGGGCATATGGGAGGTATTATTAAGGTAATAGGCTTTAAAGACACCATCATAAAAATGTAAATGCAGGAGTTAAATCAATTTTTCCCTTCGGATCAAAACTGCAGTCTCTGTAGACTGAGAGCGCAGAATCCTTGAGAAGCTATTGGGAAATGTCAGGGAAGGCTTATTAACTTCACCCCCAACTCTCTCCTCTAACAGAGACTTCTTGGCATGGTTGGTAGACTTCCCAGCCTGCTTTGGAGTAGTGGGTAAATCTGGAATGACTGAAATGTTATTATAGGAAGTACTATGGTTATTATCAAACAGATGCTAACAAAGTGAAATAATAAAAATGAAATGTAAATCACAAGTGATTTTTGAAGATCCCAACAGGAAAATAAACACAGCTCTAAAAAATATTTATTCAGTAAAAAACTTAAAAACTTGAATGTGAAGAAATTCTATGATTATGCACGCACCAAATCAGTACAACCAACCTATATAATATCAACTGTGAAATAACTGTAACAATAATTTTAAAAGGATAAACAAAAAATGTTTACTTTCATCACAATAAAGGCCAAGGTACATTCAAATGGATCTATGTATGATGTGAAAAGTGGAAACAAAACACATTTCACTGTTTGGAGTACTAAAAGGAAATATGAGTAATTAAGGAAAAATTAAAGTAGAGCACACCTCGTAATTACTACAACTAACTGGAGTGATAAAGTATGAACAGTGATTAGGAAAAGAGTCACAGCTACAAAAGAGATTACCTGAAGTTATATGTTGTGATGATGAAAAATACAAGTAAAAGAGGTTAATTCCAAGTGTGAATTAGTTCAGGTGCTCTTTCAACTATTTCTACTTAAGTGATCTGAACCAGGCCTGACTCGGCAGTTGGAGTTTATTTCTAAACATGATTTAGCTGGGTACACATTAACTTCCTTAGCAGAACAGTGTAAGCATCAGCCCGATGAGTATCTATGCAATCCTGTTTAGGTTTTCCAGAAGAAAGCTTTTACAAGAATAGTAAAAAGTACACAAATATTTATGAAAACTGTTTGGCACTGATTTTTCTCTAAAATTTCTCTAGGAACAAAGACTGTCCTTTGTCAATGACAGAAAGAGACGGGGAGTTAGCCTCTGCTCACCTTAGAGTTTGTCTCTTTCGGACATGCAGAACAGAGATCTCTCTTAGGATAGCAATTATAAGCCTAAGACCTTAGGACAGGGGTCAGCAAACTTTTCCTGGAAAGGGCCAGGTAGTAAATACTTTAGCCTTTGTGAGACAAGAAGCAAAATCAAGGATAATATGTGGATACTTAAACAATAAGAGAGAAAACACATTCCACATATTTTTTATTGGCAAAATTCAAAATATAGTGATAATAATTAAGTACATTTTTTTCAAATACAGCTCTATTAATGAGAAAAATGAAATTATTTTGGGGGGAATAACAATTCATTGAATTGAGGTTCAAAGTTAGAGTCCCCTATCTTCAAATCAATTACAAATATTCATTTGTAAAAACCATTCTTACCTTATAGTTGTACAAAATCAGATGGCCAGATTTGGCCTGCACACCATAGCTTGCTGACTAAAAGACTTCTACTAGTGTCACCGAAGAGTTAAAAAGCAGAAGAAAGCAAAAACCAGTAACAATAAAAATTGTAATGTGCTTCTTCAATTTACATTTCATTTTACTTGAACTTCTCCTTGATTGGCCAAAAGCATCTATTTGCCTTGGGGGTAGATTAGAACTATTTAGCAGAAATGAAAAGAGAAGAAAGAATCTACGCTTAGATACTGACTCCCAAAATAAACATTTTCAGTTCCTAGCAAGATCAGAACATTAAAGCCAAGCATAGCTGAGAGAGTGAAACTTTTTAAAAATTACTTAAATTCCTACTTACATACCAAGAGACTGGTTTGACTGACTGATACCTTTAGTTTCACTAAGCCAAAAGAAGAAAGTTCAGGATATATCTTAAGGGAAGTATTCCCTACATAACATCTTAGCTATGGCTACCTTAGTGCTGAATAACAAACCACCTCAAGTCTCAGTGGCTTCCAACTATAAGAACTCACTCTCATCTTCTTGATGCCTAGAAGGCAACTATGGTTCAGCTGATCTAGCCTGGGCTTAGCTGGGTGACTGTACTTCAGGCTGAGGTCCAGCTGGGCTGTGCTCCAGGTTGTAAGTCCATTCAAGTTTGCTCATGTCTACTCATTCTAGGGCTCAGGCTAATGAGGCAGCAGCTAGCCATGCCATGTTCTTCTCATAGTGGATCAGCAGAATGCAAGAGACCAGCCACATTGCACAGCATATTTAAAGCTTCTGCCCATGTCATGTCTACTAATATTCCAAAGTTAAGGGAAGTATACTCTGCCCCCATTGGGAAAGGAAGAGAGTGAAATTTGCTGCACAATAATTCAAACTATCACCACAGGAGAGAAGAAAAACCCTGAGCTAAGAGTCCTATGATGTGTGCAAAGATGAAGGAGAAAGTGAATGGAAACAAGTAAGCATACACATTTGACCTGACATCCCCATTATATTGATCAGGAAAGCATTTGGCTGCATGTATCAGAAAATCCTATTACGGTGGTTTAAATGGTTTATTTTTCTTGTAACAAGAATCCTTGAAGTGGGAAGCTGAGGGCTGATGTAGCTGCCTAGGTCATCAAGTATCTAGAATCCTTTTATCTTTCTGCTTTCACATCCTTATTCTGTAGCTTTCTCTCTCTCTTTTTTCTCTTCTCTCTCTCATCTTCCCTTCCTGCCTGTTGTCTGTCTGCCTCCCTCTCTCTCTCTCTCTCTCTCTCTCTCTCTCTCTCTAATGATCTTAAGAAACTTCAGTATGCCCATATTCCACACAGGGTTAAAGGTGAAGAAGTAAAAAACCTACTCCTCTTGTGGCCTTGTTTTTTTTTTAAGGAAAGGAAATCCTTCCAGCTTCTGCTCCATCTTTTTTGCCAGAACTGTGTCCCATGGCCACCTCTGACCAGATAACTAGGAAAACTGAGTATTTAGTTTTCCAACACTCGTAGCCCAGGAAGGCAAGACAAAAGGAGGTTGGAATTGGAGGCCAAGGGAACTAATCCATAATCTACACCATAACTTCTCTATCCTAAAATCTTGGTAGAAAGGGGTTTGCTGTAACAAAGCCCAGAAAGGAATGAAAGAACATGGGAACACTGTGGCAAGTATGCCACTTACCTGGGTGCAGCCTAGAGGGGGGCCTACAAGCCTGGAAAAGAGGCCTGGCATTGACCTAGAGCAACATCCAACCTGGCTTAGAAGTGTTGGTGAAGGAAGGTGTATAGGGAGATTTGCACGAGGTATGGGTCTTGGTTTCTGCCTGTGCATGATCTGGGATCCAGAAGCTTCTTCCATCCCTGTGAAAGAAGTTGGGATACTGAGGGGGACACTAGAGGAATAAAGGTTCGAGAGCAGGGCACTCTGGGAAGAAATGTTTAGTGCTCAATCTCCTTCCCTAAGATTAAAAATTATTGAAATAGGCTGTGACAGACCAACATGGTTTCAATCAAGACCCAAAGACAGGAAAAGGCAATAGATAACTAAAATAAAGTTACCTGGGAGGCAGAGTAAAGCTCAGTCCAATATTCTGGCTGATGGGAGTCAGATGGGAATGATGGTTATGGGTTTATGATGGAACTAAGGGCAGACTGCCCAGCCCTGCCCTCCTGGATCAGGCCTGTGGACCAAAGAAGTGGCTCTGCGAATGAACTGAAGGGGCTGGGGACAGGGAGAGAAAGCAGGGAAAGGTGGGAATTTTCCTTCAGCACGTTGGAGAATCACAATGCCCTAGGAAAGATTGGAACTGGTAACAATAGCAATGAAACCTACAAGAGGTATCACTGCAGTCTATCGCCACAGACAAAATTGTGGCTGTGGATCTCATCTCATTAGCTATGACCCCAGCTGTCTGGCCTAGTGGTTCAGTTGCCCCTGCTTTACAGCCTGATTCTAGAGAGGGAACAGCATCCTTCATCACAAGCGGTGATGCCTGGAACTAACCCAAACACAATTATGAAGCCAGGGAGTTTCTAGGGTTTATATCAGGAGGATATTCTCTCTCTACGCAAGTTGGGAACTCAAAGTAGAACTACCTCATCTTGAAAGCCAACAGAGAGTAGGGCCTCTGCAACTGGAGGAAAAGAAGAAGGCTTTATGGCTTTGTTATTCTCTTTCTCCTCTGATGAATAGAAAAAATAACTAATCACATCTTCTTGTTTATATAAATGACAGCATAAATCTCAATTTTGTTTCTGAGGAGCATGAGTTAACAATATTTTAATTATTGTGATAACAGCTAACCTTGGTCTGTAGCCCTTAAAATCTTTTGGATAGTAATGATGAAGAACAGGGTGCGGTGGAGGTTAGTTTATGGAAAATTAACTTTCTATTAATTGACTTCAGCAATTTTTTTGGCATCTCAATTTTACATTTTCCAGTGGAATAACTGGAAATAATCTTTAAGAATGTACAGGAAAAAAGACTTCCTACAATTATCTTTCCAATAAATGTGAGAAGTTGCCACCCTGCAACAACACAGTCAACCCTCTTTATGATGATGCTATTAGGGAACAAGGAGAAGGAGAAAGAAAGTGAGAGTGAAAGAGAGAATTAAAATGAGAAAAAGAGAAGAGAAGAGGAGAAAGGAATAGACTCCATAGCCTACCTCTAATACTTTGAAAACAAGGAAGAGGAAGGCAGTACAGCAGAAGTACATTACCTAGGTTCAAATCTCAGATCCCCCTATTTTATTAGCTGTGTGACATTGGGCATTATTTGAGTCCGCTAAACCTCAGTCTCTTTTATCTGTATAATGAAAACAATAGTTCCTACTTCATATGGTTATAATGATGATTAGAAGACCTAGTGGATATAAAGCATTTTCCAGAGTGGCTGTCAATAGTACTTGGTAAACCCTTTATTATTATTTTAGGAAATAAATTAATCAGTCCATTGCTACTCATTACCCAATGGATATCAATCACATCTGAATAAATCTATAAAATGGGTTCTTCCTTAAAGGGATTTACTCTCTTTTATAATTGTTTGTAGTTGATTTTTCTACCCATCCCTTATACAAAGCTTACTATCCTGTTTTTTTCATAAATTCCTCTTTTATATGATTCCTCACTTACCAGCTCCCCACTCCCACCTCTCTTAGACAGAGCTGGCTCTGCCACAAAGCAGTTGCCCAGAGTGCCCACTCTGACTGCTCCTCGCCACTTTCACGAACTCTTCCAAGATGCAGAATCCAGTCATCTAGTAGGTCGGTTAACCAAGCAGAGTCACAGGCTTGACTGCTATGACGTGTTCCTCCCCTGAGTCATTCAGTAGCCACAAGACTACAATGCGTGCACTTAGGAACTCTTGAACTGGGCTTATCAGCAAGCCTCTTCCTTCCCCTCCAGCCATTTCAGAACTCCATGCTTAAAAATTTCTCCTCAGGCAAAGAAAAGTTGTCCCATACTTGGAAGAAACTTGCTACCTGAGGGGGCTCCTCTCAGTAAAGATCCAAAAGAGACTATGACCCTATTGATGTTCACCTCTAATCGTAACACTTTAGAGCTAAACAGGGTACAGTCCTCTCATTTTATACAAGAGGAATCTGCATCCCATAGAGGCTGATGGCTTGGTCACACAGCTAGGTCATGGTGCATCTGGGAGGGACCTGATTCCTGCCTGGTCCAGGATTTTTCCATTTGATCCTACTATTCTCTTCCTTTTTGATCCAGGGACAAAGAGAGAGTGTTGGATTATGTCACACATGTCCCTTTAAATAATACAATCTAAGCAACTACCATATTATAGGGACCATTCACAAAAAGAGGGAATACCCTCCTCTTTGAGATATGCATATGGTGAAATCAGCAAATGTCTTACATTTAAGTTGACTGCCTAGAAAGTGAATCTACGTCTCTATGAATACGTCCAAAAGTATGATGGGAGCAATGCTCACCAAAAGCATGACTTTTATGTATAAAATTTACTTTTAGGATCTTGAATAAGGGCATGGAAAAATCTAAGATACTGTCAACTCTTATCCACCGTGTGTGTGTGTGTGTGTGTGTGTGTGTGTGTGTGTGTGTGTGTTTATCCTGACAGGCTTTTTGTGATCTGACAGGTCACAAAATTGTGATCTGACAGGTCACAATTTTCAATTGGTGAAGTTTCCTGCAAACAAGGAAAGGGCTGGCCCTGTTGTGAGTTTGCCCTAATGACTGCCCCTTCCTTTCCATCTGCCATTGGTCAAGCTGGAACTCCAAGTGGGATGAGATCCAGTACCAAGGACTCTGCAGTCAATGTTGTTCCGGATGAGCACAGATTCATCGGGACACTGAGCTTATCTAGACTTTGGTTAAATATAAGGGTTTAATATAAAGGAAGAATACATCATGTGGGATATGGTCAAATCCATTTAAACTCTAATCCATTTAAACTCAGCATACACGTTCTAAACTCTAATCTGTAGACATTATTTGACTGATTAGTCTTCAATTTCACTACTGAGTAGATGATAGCACACAGAGTTACTATGAGACTTGGGGTAGAAAATCTTTAATTCATTCCCCACATATACACTAAAATTAGATGCAGCTTAGAATAAAGAAACATATATACAAAGAGACCATAAAATACAGGTTACAAAAAGGTGGAGGAAAAGGAAAAAGACACAGATAATTTTATCAGAAACCCAGGATGAGGCAGTTGCCTCACTTGAACACCAAATTTATCCTGGGCATCCTGACCAAAATAATATTGGTGAAACTAAGCTCCTTATTTTTATATCCTACTCCCACATAGACAGCACTCTGATTATCTCATATAATTCTCTTTGGTTCATATACTTTGAACACAAAGGAATCATATATGTAAAGGGATTTCTGAGTTGCCTGACTATAAGCCAAAACTGTCTAAACTAATATAAGGAAAATACATTATAGATAAATTGAAGATCCACCATCACTTATCCAAAACCATTGGGGCCAGAATTCAGAATTATTCAGGATTTGAAAATGTAATAAATTATATGGAGGCTGTGTTATATATCATATCCAGAGTCTGGGGCAGTGCACTATAATCAAACATATGACTATTTCTGAAATGAAATGCATGAGGAGTCACACTCTCTGGTATATATGAAGTCTATAAGTAATCTCACATTAGTTCACACCAGGTTTCACCACCCATGAAGTTTGTCACAAATTTATGAAAAAACTTTTAATTTTCAGAGCTTTTTGGATTTGGGAATGGTGAATAAGAGGTTGCGCATACACACTCACATATGCACACACACAAACATATATGTACACACATAAAGAACTACACATGAGAAGTACGGCTACCGAAAGCTTTACCTTTTTTCTTAATATCTGTTTGAACTGGAGCAAATCATGTTACTCTGGACTATTTTTACAGCCACAAAAATAGGAGTAAGTGTGGAATTAACCAAAAGATAAACTGTGACTAAATGTTGTAAACATTCTTTGAAGCACTCTCGGTGAATGAGCATAGCCAGGAGGTTAGGAGATCTGAGTACCATCACAGCTCTGCTGTTGACTTTTGATGTGACCCCAGGAAAGTCACTTCATTTCCCTAGTCCTCAGATTTCTCTCTTGTAAAATGAGGCGAATGGAAATGTTGATCCCTAAGGCACTTTCCAGTTCTTCAATCTGTGCTTCTAAGGTTTTTCATTTTGCCCATTTAGCTCATTTCATTTTGCTAATACTCACTTTTAAAAATTAAAATCCAATAATAATGCTTTAAATCATCCATTGGTCTAATATGTCTATTTTTACACAATTGTATATGTTAATCAAACTTTAGTCATTGAATTAAAAGTTTTGGGCCAATAATTTCCCTTACCGGTTCTAAATACTGTTATGTTGTTTTACATACAAGCAATATGGGATAACTAAACATGATAATAAAAACAGAACACTCCAGAAAGCTGACATTTGCAAACCCCTCTGTATTATTTTAGATGCCTTAGTGTCCTTAAAATAAGAACAGAAAGTGCCACAAGATTATTTCTCAACTCTGGAAATATTTGTCAGTAATTTTGCCAAAGTATTAGTCAGAAATGCTAATTGAAAACTCCAGATGGCAGTATCACAGTTACCTTGCTTTGCTAATTTTCCTCTTTGAAATCTTGTCCTCCTAAGAAAACATGTTGAAATCTCTTTGAAACATTATCTTGGACATGGAAATTAGCTTCTCAAGGGTTTTAAAGAGCAAGCTCATACTTATGGCCTCTGTACTATGTCTTTTTCGTAGTCACTGTTTTAATCTGTAAAATGTAAATTTTGGAATAGCCCAATGGTAAGAAACAGTGAGTTGAGTTTCTGTAAAAAAAAAATATTTACCAGCTTTGAATCTTACTAAACTTCTGGCACTCAGGAGGACAATCATTATGTTATCCAATGTCCCCCTGGAGCCAATCCACATTCAAAGTTTCCAATGACCTTGAATAGGACTTTGTACCCATGTCAGCTGCTTGGTTATAAAGAATAAAATAAGAATCTAGGTCAGTATTGCTTGTGCTGACAGCATTACAGTTTTTAAACTGTTGTCATGTGAATTTCTCCATGACTTATATTCTTGCTAATGTATATTTTCCCCCTTAGCTGCAAAATATCTCTATTATTGTGTGTGTGCACACATACACATACATACATTCAGTAACCTCTCCATCCTCTGTCCTCAAGACTGGTAACTTATATCACTACAGTTACTTAGTTTATTATTAAAATGCTAAAGAACATAAATATCTTAATATATTTTATTTTACAGGTTAGGGCCAAGTCCTCCAAATCCTAGCTTGACTTTCCACTTCTAATATGTATACTTCCTGCCTTACGCTAGTCTCAATATGTTTAGAATGGAAGTTGGGAAGAAAGTATAAGGATTGGAACATTTTATCTTTTCACCCCTTTTAACTCTTGTCCCAAGCTCTGTCCTACACTCTTATGGTGTCTTGAACAAAGGCCTGAAGTTAATATATTAGTATATTTTAGTATATATTTATGACACAATCGATGCATAGTATATCCAAATACATACTATTGTAGGAATCCAACTGTAGTTTTTCTTCTTTTCCACTTAGTTAAGGAATATGTTCCCTATTATATGTAGTTAAGGAATATGTTCCCTATTATATGTTAAAAAATATTTTTATGGTTCCTTTTATATTTGTGTATATTGCAACTCATTTCCTAATAAGTGTATTTTTTAAAAATAGCTATCACTATTTCTACTCATTGTTCTATTTTTTTAAGTGATAGTCTCACTTTATTAATTTCTTTTAAAGTTCAGTGAGCAGTTTCTGTATAACTTGTCTGCCTTTTCTTTAAGAGTATAGCCTTGAAAATACAAACAAAATTATGTATACTTAGGATGACTATAAAATATATGAAGAAACATTTTGCTAAGTTCAGAGATTTAAATGGGAGGATGAAAAGAAGGCAACCTATTTCTCCCAGCTCTACTCTCACCTACAATATACCATTTACACAGCCCTCACCTATATCACCACCCCCCAGCTGCCTCCCAATGCTTGTTGATTCTGCCTACTGGTATATTTGCCAGCAGGGGATAGAAGAGAATCAGGGATTGGCTATTAAGGAGAGATAGAAAAAAGGCTAAACATAAAAGGAGATAGATGAGGAAAGTACGGGTGTAAGCTATGGGGCTCTTGAACTCTTGATACTAACTAGAAACTAATGTACAGACTTTAAGCAGACCAAGAAGTAGGAGAATTTTTAGTTCTGTGTTCCCTAACCAACAATAGCCTTCCCTTCCTGTCCAAACTTAAACACCTACCCAATTTCTTAATATAAATTTTCCTTCAAAAATGAATAAACAAATAAGCAATTATGCATAACATCTAACCTAGACTGTTTCTATGAGTTAGGCTAATACATCTGATCATGATCAACTGTGATTGTAGATTTTGGTGGAAGTAATGGTGTATTGCTAATAATTTACAGTCTCCCAGTGTACACTCAGAATAATAGTAATAACAGCTAACACCTATGGTATACTTCTATGTGCCATACACTTTCATGTATTCTAAACACTTTCCACGTGTTACATTAACTTAATAGTCACAACAACAATCCCTGTTTTAAAGACAAAGAAACAGAGACACTGAAAGGTTAAATAACTTGTCCAAAGTCACCCAGCTCATAAGTAGCAAACCCAAGGTCACACACATACAAGAAAAATTTTCACTAACTTGAGAAACTTGAGAGACTGAAAACAGATAATTGTGCAAATTAATAAATAAATAAAAATAAGTAAAAAATAAATAACAGTACATTTCATTAAACAAAAATTGGTTTCATATCCCATATTTAATTAATTCAGTGAAATTTCTGGGAGAAGTGGGTTTAGATTAATCAAACAAGAAAAAACCTTTAACCACATAGAAAATAGTCATGAAGCAACCATTTTGTGCCAAGAATTATCCTATGGAGTGAAATGTTTTTATTATTTCCTTAAACTTAGATAATATGTAAGCTGAATATTCCCATGCTCCAGCAAAAGATGCAAAAAAAATGTGTATGCGAGCATTATATATAAAACTGAAGCTGTATTATATAATACTAATACTGAAAATATTTATTGGGAATGCACATTAATTCTCAAGTGCCCCATGTCAGCAGTATATTAAAATTACAGCCCTTCATGGCTTTATATTGATCATTTAAACTACACATGTTATTTAACTCTAATCTTACCACCACCTCAGATGTTATGTTTGTAAACTTATACCTCCTGGTTCATTTTATAGGATGCAATTAAGTGGATAGCTGCAAATGGGTGTGACACAGTGATATATTTCAGCATGGTAGTCCAATTTAAGGCTATTGATATGTTTGTTCAAAAGACTAAAGCCTGAGTGTTATACTAGACATTTAATGAGGTACAATAAAATCAAATTTCAGAAAGTACAATGGTCTATATGCCTATCATAAATGCTCTGCCTTGCTGGGGTTTTTTTTTGGTTTATTTTTTCTTTTTTGCAGTACGCGGGCCTCTCACTGTTGTGGCCTCTCCCGTTGCAGAGCGCAGGCTCAGCCGCCGTGGCTTACTGACCCAGCAGCTCCACGGCATGTGGGATCTTCCTGGACCAGGGCACGAACCTGCGTCTCCTGCATTGGCAGGCTGTGCCACCAGGGAAGCCCCTGCCTTGCTGTTATTTTGAAGACCTAAAATAACTTGGAGAAAACTTCATGGCTTTAATTCTGTCTACAAAAGCAAACAAAATAACTATACTAAACCTAAGCACAATATTAGAGTTTAAACACTTAAATAGAAATAATGGAATGAAAGTTTAAATTTTTTAAATAAACCTTTTAGAAATATTTCAAGGAAGTTAGGAAAATAATAATGTAAATACACAGGACCAAGGTGAATTCTACCAAACACTAAAGAGTCCTTTAGTGTCATAGGCATTACTTTAGAGTCATATGCATTACCCTCCCCCTCCGAAAAATTCATTTTGGTGTCAAATAATTTGGGGAGATGCAAAGTTTCTTTACAGGTTTCTTCTCCATAACTCATCTTGATAATTTTCCTGTGTTAACTGCCTTGTGAATCTCTAAGAAGGGAATATGGCATAGAGCATTTCCTCAAATGTTTGACTCTAAAGCCCCTTTTTTCACAGAACGTCTCAGAGGACTCGAGTTACACAGAAATCATTTGGGGATTTTTAATTCAGAAACAAAGGACACTTGCCACAAATATATTTGTTAGCCTCCAGTGGAAAGACGTTCCTGATTCCAGGCTCTCCTTTCTTATAAGATTCCCACTTGACCCTCATCTCCCTTAAGGTGGCAGCAGTGTCATCCATCATTGATTCCCCAGCCTAGCACATTGTTTGCTACATATTAAGGATTCAGTAAGTATTTGTTAAACATTTCTATTCAAGATATTGTCATTACACTGCTATCTTATTATGCTTTTCCCTTTTTTTTCCAGTTCAGCTCCCTGAAGTTAATACACTGATTGACCATTTAAGTCTTGGCCTTTCTAGTTCCTGATTCAGTGTTTCTAGAGCCAAGATATGATTAGAAGCCCAAACATATCTTCTGGGCACCCACAATCTCCTTGATGGATAAGCTGGGTGCCAGGAGCCCGAGTTATGTGAATAAAAGGGCTTCAGTTATACCCTCTCAATCCCCTTCTAGACTGGCACAGCCCACAGATCTGGTCCTCTTCCTTTGATTATTTTCTCTTATTTCTTTTTCATAAAATATTTCAAATATAAAGAAAATTGAAGAGAACAATATTTTTTAAAAGTACCCAATTCAAGGCTTAACAAAATATTAACATTGTGTCATATTGAATAAAACATTACAGATATAGCTGAAGGCTCATCTCTATCCCTCTTAATCTCATTCCTATTCTTCCATTCTGAAAGGTGACTACTATCCTAACAAAGTCAGTGTGAATTCAGTTTAATGCCTTTACTACATATTGTACAACCATAGCAACACATAAATATTCTTCTGTGTGTTATTAATATACATAAATGATACAACTTATATGTACCATTTTTCAACTTGCTTTTTTCATTCAACATTGTGCTTTCAAGATTTAACCACGTAAATTTAAACATGTAAATTTCATTCATTCATTTTAACTTCTATATAGAATTCCACTGCATGCGTATGCCTTAATTTTTTACTCATTCTCCTATTGATAAACATTAGGTTTTGTTGAATTGCATTTTTTAGGGGAGTTGTAGTGTCCCACCCTTTTCCTCCAGACAGTGCATTTAACCCCAGCTGCTTACTCTAAGGGTTGACTGCTGACAGCTCACAGCTACCCCTTTATCCAGAAATCCCTCTTGGCTGACAGGAGCTACCTCGCCCTGGAGATGACAACACCTCACCCCATACACACACTCCAGGCATGGTGTACAAAACCCCCTTACCTCAAGGGAGGTACTCTTTGATATGATTTATGTCCCAGAGCCCTTCATGGATCTGACCAAAACTAGACTTTTTCACCTAAGACCACAATCTGGCTGGCATTTCTCCACACTGCCCCTGCTTTCCTCACTCCCTCATAGTGAGCACACCCACAATAAATGGCATATATCTTCAGGGCTGTCTCAGACTCTGCTCCTGAGGAACCTGATCTCAGACAGGGTCCCTATCACAAACACTATTATAAAATTCTGTGGCAGTCCTCGTGGGTCTCCACGTGCAGATGTGTTAGGGGGTTGTTTGGGTATATACCAAAATTGCTGCCTAGTAGGATAGGCTTAACTTCAATTCAATTAGATGTCCCCAAATTGCTTTAGAAAGTAAGATCAATTTATACAACTACTCCTACATCTGAGAGTTCCCATTTCCCCCACAGTATCTCCAGCACTTGCTGATGTCAGGTATTTTAAATTTTGCTACCAGGTTGGTAGTGAAATGATTCATCTATCCCACTCCCTTATTCTGGGTTATTTCCTTTTTATTTTGTTATTTAACAAACATTTAGACAGCACTTACGAAAAGCCTTATAAATGTTTGAAGCACTTTACTAATATTAATTCATTTAATCCTCATAAGAAGCCCATGAGGTAGGTACTACCATCATTATTCCCATTTTTACACATGAGGAAACTGAGTCACAGGGGTCACAGGGAGGTAAGTAACTTGCTTAAGTTTGCACGTATAGAGAGTGGCAAAACTCGTATTTGAACCAAAGCAGTCTGTCTAAAAAATCCCTGTGCTTAATCACTATACTAATGCTATCTATGAACTACATCCTTTAGTTGTTCTTCCCGTATTGATCTCTGCCCAGTAAGTCTCTTAAACTTTGATTCTCTGAAAAAAATAAATAAAAATTAAAATAAAACCCTATATAACAACTGTGGTCTGCTAAATCATGCCTACACCCCAAAGTGTCCACACCCTAATACCCAGAACCTGTGAATGTTACCTTTTATGGAAAAAGGGACTTTGCAGATGTAAGTTAAGGTTCTTGAGATGGGAAGATTGTCCTGGATTGCTCAGGTGCACTCTAAATGTGATCACAAGTACTCCTATAAGAGGAAGGTAGAAAGAGATTTGACAACAGAAGTAGATGTGACAACAGAACAAAAGAGTGGAGTGACACAAGAAAGGAGGAGCCAAGGAATGCAGTCTGCCTCCAGAAGCTAGAAAGTCAAGGAAACAAATTCCGCCCTAGAGCATCCAGAAAAAGCAACCCTGCCAACCCTTTGGTTTTAGCCCTATATGACACACTTTGGACAGCCCAAACTGTAAGAGAATACATCTGTATTGTTTTAAGCCACTAAGTTTGTGTTAATTTGTTACATCAGTAATAGGACAATAACACAATAATCCATCCCCAAACTCAAGAACGTAAAAAGCAGTGATTTATCTTCATGAATCTGTGGGTCAGCTTATCTCCTCCACGGTCAGTTTGGGGTGGCTCTGCTCTTCATGTCTCTCATCCTCCTCCTTGGACCAGTGGGTGGCTCAGGCATGTTCTTCTCCAGGGCGATAGCATTACCGCAAAAAAAACTCACAATTGAGGCCTAGGTTTGAAACTGGTACACTGTTGTTTTCACTTTATTCTACTGGCTACAGCAAGTTGCACAGCGGAGCTCAGAATCAAGCAGTAAAGAAATACACTCCACCCCTTTTTTACTTCAACATTTAAAAATGCATTTCATTGTTTCTTGAATCTAGTTTTTCAGTGAGAAAACCACTTTCAGTCTAAATGTCATTTCTTTTAAGGTTTTGTTTTTTTTTTTTCTATTTCTCCCTGATAGCTTCTAAGAGTTTGTTTGTTCTTGAGGAGACTAGATTTGGACTTTTTTTCATTTATCTCATTCAGATGTTAGTATTCTATCAAACTGAGGACTCCTGTCCTGCTTGAGGTCTAGAAAATTTTCAATCATACAACTTCATTCTTATTATCTCAATATTATGCTTCTGAAATCCCTATGCGGGGCCTCCCCCATGTCTCTTCATCATTTTTTTTATATCTCTTTATCTTCCTGTGCTATATTCTAATTGATTTTTTCAGAATAGCTCCTAAATCACTTATCCTCTCTTTGGCTGGGCCTAATCTGCTGCTTAACATTTGAGTTTTCATTTCACTTATTATGTGTGTTTTATACCCATGCCTTTTATTTTTTTATAGCACTTTGTTTATTTGTTTATTCTTTCTTTTTTAATCTCTTTTAGCTTTTTTAGTGTGCCTATTATGTTTCAGATCATTCTATAATCTCTAGTTCTTGGAGTGCAAATTCTCCTGGTTATTGCAGCTGTTCTCTCTCCCTCATGGCGTTTTGTTTTCTAATATATTTTTTAATTCCCATGTGCTCTGCTTTGTAGGATGATCCTTTAAGAGCTGTTCCACTCCTGTTTCTTCCAGAGACCTGGGAGGTTCATGAGCTCTAGTGCCAATACTGATGTTAATTTCCCTATTTGGAATTCCTGCACCCTGAGAGTATTATAAATTCAGGATTCACACCTGTTTGTGCTGACTTAAGTTTCCAATTCCTTGCAGATTTTTTTACCCAACCCATCTCAGGCATGTCCCAGAGGGTGGAGTTTCTGTAGTCCATTTCATACAAGAAGCAGTCCTTTAAGACTCCCATTAATGCAGGATACTGACCCCGTGTCTGTCTCACTGGGCCCCCATCTCCTGTCTCTGAACGGGACTCTACTTCCAACTTTCAAATCTGTCTGGTTGGGAAATCCCTGTGAGCCTCTATGGCTATATTCTTCTCCTAGCAAATCTGACTTTACGTTCTTTCCTCATTTCTGACACCAGGGATTTTTATTTTCTTTCTTTCAAGCTTGGTTTACATTTAAAATATACATTTTTTCCAGTATTTCCATAACTAGGAGCAGGAGGAAAAGATGTTCACTGTCATCTCCTTTCACTACTTACAGTTACATCTGGTGATCCTTGATTTTCTACTGTATAGTCACATCTGGTGATCCTATTTACTTTCCCAGTCCCCCTTTAGCACTGGGACCCTTTTCTAAATCCAGCTCATATGTGTGGGCCCTAATGTCTCCTAGCTTTCCTTCCCCATGTTGTATCTTCCACTCACAAGCACCACTATAAAAAAGTCTTTCAGAACCAATCAACCACTGTCCACCTGGTCAACTTTCCTAGTGGTAGCAATCCCACCATATTTGAACTCCTATTTCCAAAGTAAAGCCAGAGTTTACAACAGTGCTTGGATGCTAAACAGACTACCCTCACTCAAGGCCCATCTCTACATCCAGGTCATTTCCTCCTATCCATTCCCCAACTGGGAGTTACACCCTGTTGAGTGAATCACTGCCAGTGTATGGACTAGGCCTCTGCAGTCTAGCCCTGTACTCACCAAAATTCCATCAAGAATACAGTAAAATCCTATTTGAACAAACATCTATCTATCTATCCATCAACTATCAGGGGTTTTAAGCCCCTGATTAAACAATTCCAGTCCCAAACCATTACTAGAACTCTATTTTGATGAAAAGGAAAAAGAAGTACATCTTAAGAAAGGAAGTTTATATGAAGGATTTAGTCAAATAATAAATTCCCTGGTTATGTGCTGAAATTATATATATATTCATCCCAATCTCTGACCAGACAATGATTACTGACATTCAGAAAGATCAATATCAGACACTGGAAATTCACAGTGGCCAAGGAGATTAATACACTTTTTGTACTTCCCATGACAGTAAAGATTGTGAATACATTTCTAAAAGATTTTCAGTAAGAATTAAAAGTGAAACACTTCATCTTAAATTAAAAATTAAAAAGTAATTAAACAAAATAGCATATTACCCAAATATTTTCATCAATTGAGGCATTTTTGTACAACATTTCTACTAAGGTACAGTATCATTTAATGAAATTTTTTAGTTTCCTGAAATTGTTTCCTATAGATGTTTTTAAATTAGATTATAGATTTCATTCACCCTGTGAAAACCTGCAGAAAATACTGGTTTTTGACATGGTTAAAAAAAAAAATCAATAATGCCATTCAAAGTTGACTTTTTAAGAATATTTTGACATACAACAGGATAAGTACTATAGAAAAATCTTTGGAAATTGTAAAAAAGAAAAAAGAATATAAATAAATCCTAATATTCTTCTTGAATGTTATCATTTTTCAAAAAGAAATCTTCACTACAGAATAATTAACACACTTGAATAACCTATCCGTTAGCTTTTTTCCCTAGAATTCCTTAAAAACATTTGCTTATTCATGTGTTCTTCAGGTCATTTCAGTTGTCTCCCTTCTGGGAATTTTTTTTAAAGAAAAGTCCCTAAATAACTTTCTAATAAAGAAGCCCCTTATGTATGCTATGCCATGTTTTCTATTGGATTATTTTTAAAAAGTTATACCACAAAATGTTTAGCAACATTTTCTAGGGAAAAAATTTCCATGATTAGAACCAAAAGACTTTCAGTAGTAAATATAAACTATCTATTTCTTACAGCTGATCTGTGTAATATTAAATATTTCTATATACACTTTAAGGTAGCTGATGATATGATTTGCTACATGATATAACTGAACCATGAAATGAGCTCTATGTTAAAAATAGGGGTCTGTGTTACTCTTAAAGATATGGAAAAGAAAATATTCTCTTAATACAGGTAAAGAATGAGGCATCTGTTATAATATCCCTAACGTCATTTTCATGTTCAGTCTCTCTGGATTAGAAAGCATCTGATATAACTCATTCTTACTGTAGAATAGACCAAACTATATTTGCAGACCGCTGATATTTATGGATCAGAAAGAATGCTACAGAAGGTATCTAGATACGGTTTGTTTTTAACTGGGACATTTCTAATACCAACATAGGATTGGATTTGCTGATAAAGCCCTAGAGGTCAGTTTATTGTGGTAGCTTATATTAATAATACATAGGGCTTGCTTGTGATTAAATTTCCAAGAGTTTAAGTTGCTTGCAGCAGTGGTAGGGTCCCTCAGACATTTCAGGCCTCTGTTAACCAAGACTTCATGATTCTTCCCTTAAACTGAACATAAATATCCTCATTACTTTTCCTATTCTAATGAATGCTCCCACTATATAAAAAGACTTTTCTTTAGCTAGACCTTACATTTTACAACATGACTTTCTGTTAAAACCAAATTAGTTTTTAAGGGGCTTTGTCCTTTTTCTTGTCTAAATATGATCAATATTTGAATAGACAGTAGTAAATAATTTTAACAATTTCACTGATATTGCCTCACTTAAATTTTTCAGTGTTTTCTGAACTTCCAAATCAAATGCATATTAATTTTGGAGTAGTGATAAAAGAGTGAGTTTTTCAAAAAGAAAACTCCATAAAGATTCTCTTGTCATTTGTGCATAGACAACTTATAAAAATAATCAGAGGGCCTTTGACATAGTGACACAGCTCAGGCTTTGGAGACTGACAGACCTGGTGTCAAATCTGTACTTACTAACTCTACAACGTGTATAGCTCTCAGAGCATCACTTTCCTCATCTGTCACATGGGTAGAATAATTAGCAACGCTTACAATTAAAGGAGACAAGGTAAGAATATACAAGGAAAGTTCTTCTCTCCCTTAGAATCTAAGGATGTCCATGCTTTTTCCTTCTGACAAGAAATAATATAGATGATCAGTCTGTCTTCTAAAACAGTAGCATGCTTCCCATTTATTCTGGCAAGTTACTTCCTATTAGTAGGAGTTGCCAGAAGCAGATGGAGGACAGTTTATAATATAAACCAAGAAGAAAGCAGATCATTATCAGTCTTACCTTAAATTATTTCATGTCAGAACTAAATGCTGAGCAATTACCATGTTGTGTCCCCAGAGAGGTGTCTGCACCTCAAAGAACAAGCCGGAAATAAAAAGCCAAGGGCTCTAGAAAAGATGAAAGGAAGGCTAAGACAAAGCATGGTCTGTGCATACTCTGCATTGCCCTCCCTTTGACAGGATCTACTCTAAGTTACTGAAATTTTTCCAGAAGGTAAAGAAACTCTTTTTCTTTAAAATTCTCACAATTCCTTGTGTAGGGAATTGCTGTACTTCATAAGATTTCAAGCCTCAGACCCTGGGTCACTAATTCTCTGGAACTCTAGAAAGACTCTATAAAAGGTTGGCCTGTCTAAAGATCTTGTCTCAATTTCCAAGTGTCCTAATGGGATGCCTTTATTGCTACCCTGACTTTTATCAGGTGCATCACCTCAGCCTGTGGCTTTGTTTATTCCTGAATTCTAATCCTGGACTGCTTCCTGGACCTTGACTACTGATCTCATGTCAGAGCATCTGTTATAGTCTCACCCAAGTTTCTATGATTTCTTAATTCTGATCATTCCCATAAACTTCACTCATAATGTTGTCTTAACTAACCCAATCCAGACTTCCAACCCTGCCTTACCAATCTATGGTCATTCCCAGCTCCAACGTGATAACTTGTCCTCAAAAAAAACAACAATAATAATGCTGCCCCAGAGCTGCCTTCCTTCTTGGAATTTCTATTGAGAATTTTAGATATTTCAGCAATACTTTTCAAATACAATTCATCAACCAAAGTTGTTAGAAAACTAAGTTATACAAATTGTCCAAAGAATTCCAACTCTAGAACTTCAAAAGCACTATGGGACAATCCTTGATAAAATCCTATGGGTCAGTGGTTCTCAGAGAATGGTGTATGGTCCACTGGTGAGTGAGCAATGAGGATTCTCCTCATGAGCCAAGAAAGGACAAAAATCTTTCCTTAGTCTCTTACAGGGGAATGATACGCACCTCTATAGGTTTTCATTTGTATATAGGGCAAAGGACCAATTTCCAAAGACCATAGTCTTAGCCAGGTTCCTTGGAAAGCAGAGACAGAAGTTAAAGCACACGTGCAACTACTTTATTACAGAGTGCAGTTCAGCAAAGCAGGAGACTTACGGCAAGAAAATTAGTGAAACCAGCTTCAGTTCCTACATCGACTGCTGGTCTCATAAGGCCATAATTGGTATTCATCATCTTATCTTCCCCCCTTCACCATCCACTCTAGATTCATTCATTCTTGGCCAGCTTTGGATGGTCTGGAATTCTTGCCTAGTGAGTGGCCCAGAACTAACTACAGGGTGTTAGCTCCCCCTCATTTCTAGGTCACACATATGTGGGCACCAAGCAGACCCCATAGTGTCTTCTTCCTCACCATCAGCAAGGAAGTCTCAGAGCAGAAGATGAGTAGTGCATGGGAAGGCGTAAGGAGAGGTGTTTTAAGGAGAGCTGTACTCTCTTGAAATCAGCTGAAACCCTTACCAAGATGTAGTGAGTGGAATGAGAGACCAAAGACTCTTGGAGACAACTGACGTCAAAGGGATCTAAAACAGTACAGAAGTGTCTGGTACAGACTACCACATGAGTTAGCCAATGTTAAATTTTTCATTCTTAATCTAAAGGGAGCATGTTCACTGAGTTATTTTTCCCTCAGAAAGTAGAAGTGAGGAAGGTAAGTGGTCCACAGACCCTTTTGCCTTAAGTAGTGGCTGGGGGGGGGGGGGGGGGGGGCGTGTCAAAAATACTGCACACTATTGCCTTAAATGACCTTTAAGCTGCTTATTTAGTTATTAACAATCAACTTATTTTTTATCTTTATTTTTTTAAAGGATTTGAAATGGCTTATAAGAAAAGGAAGACCAATATGATAGACATATAATGGCCCAAGCAAATGAGGGAAATACAAATATGCTAATCCTATGCTTAACATTATTGCAATGATAGAGCTGCGAATTTGGCTTGGAGTTGTATGGTTCAGAAAGCATGATAAGTTATATAGCTCTTGTTATCAGAAAGGAAGAAGCATGCTTTAGGAGAAGCAGATTTTTTTCTGGCACTGAAATCTAAAAGAACTTTCTGCTGTGGTGCTTTATAGAGGGGAAATTGCATGATGCAATGGACAATGCCCTCAGCAACATTTTTATTGCAAATCCAGAAGTTGGCTTCATTTTATAATGAGGTAGGGAGACTTATTATTTCAACAAATGGCACTATAATTTCTTTAAGGGAGAAAACAACTTTTGCTGAGAATAACAGTTGGGGTAGAAGGGTACAGTGTGGGCTGTGAAGGCCTCAGAGGAATAGGAAAATAGTTCTGTCTAATAGAGGAAAAGAAATTTGGAGGTCTTTAGGACAACTTGGAAATGAGTCGGTGAACTCACCTCAGAGCTGAGGTGGGAAAGGAAATAAGGGAGAGCAAAAGCTACTGAACAGGTGGAAGGTTCTGTGAACAAGTGATCCCTCGTCACCTGCCACCACCCCCAGTCCTCAGTAAAGTTGCTAAACTCATAATTGCTTTGGGTATTTCAATACACATTGAAAGCAAAGAGTGTTAAGTTTCAGTCAAGATGGCAGTGGGGCAAGACACTGACAGAATGTGAAGAGTCCAGAAGCCAAGAACAAAAGGAAATCAGGCAATTGTAAGCTAACTGGTATTAATGAGAACTGAAGAGCAAAAAACAATGCTGATTGAGGGCAGGTTCACTGGATTTCAATACCAGATCTACAAGTGTTCACTTTAACATCTCCTTATAAAAGCCAAAAGCCTAGCAGTGCCAGCATGACAGACCATCCCTCCTCTGAATGCAGATGACATATTCATTGTAAAAGTGGCAGGTAATTGTCATCCAGCATCCATTTCCCCTCTTCTTTTAAGTTGTAGGACTTCCTCATTTTAGCTGGACAAATGGGGTCCCACCTAGAGCCATTTCTAACAGACCATTCAGCTGGTTGCAACTTGTTAAAAAATGGCCAGTAAGATGTAACTGGAAAGGATGTGGACAATTTCTAGATCAGATTCTTTAGGGAGGCTACTTGCCCACTGCATCTAACTTCTCCCATTCCTGAAGTCTACAATATGGACATGGTGGTAGTGAGCCATCTTTTACCATGTGGATAATGACAACACTCTAGCCTAGAGATGGCCTAGCAATGACATAGAAGGAACCTGAATTTCCTGGTGAACTAGAGCTGTCTATCCTCCCTCCCCCGACCACCTACCTCTCAGACTTTTACATGAGAGAAAAATTAACTATCATGTTTAAGCCGCTGTTATTTGGTCTCTGTTTAAGCAGCCAAATCCATATCCAAATGTAAATATAAATGAATTTCTAGTAGTCAAATACTTCGAATATATGTTCATCTATTGATACTACTCTACTCTTTGGGTATAGCTCTTAAAATTAATGTAGTATAAAATATCTTCAAACTTAGCCAAAATTGTACCTCATCAGTTATAAAAATGGTTCCATCGTTGACATACTGCAAGCACTTCATCAAATTTATTTTTGCTATAACCAAGTATATTACTAGTAGATGGAATGTTCTGCTGAGTAGACTATGTTGCCCATAATAAAGGAGGATTAAATATGCTGCAAATAAGAAGTAAGAAGCATGTCATAATGTAATGCTGGCACAAAGAGCCCACGCTTATTAAACATGCCAAAACTCTCCCTCATAAGTATAAGCAAGAAGGCAGCCAAAGCAGTAACAGCTCCATTCATAAAGAAACACAGTGAGCAGAGGCAAGTCTGTGAATGCTTTTACAGATCCTGTGGTATACGATTATTCACTAGCAGTCATTATATTATAATTACCACTGACTTTTTTAGATTAATAATTCCACTAGAAACTGGATTTGACTTTATGCAACAGAAACTCAATTGCTGTGGCCTAACCACATACAAGATTATTTACATCATGTTTAAAGAAATCTAGAGTAGACTGTAAGGTCTACTTTCTCTTAGTAAGCAAGAAGCAGAGAGTAGGCACAGGGTAGGCAACCATCTGTGTCTGCCACATTATCGTCACTAAAATTTCTGCTATTCTCTGGATATCATGTGCTTAAAAAGATTAGAACCACTGGAATACAAGATTCCAAACATTTCTGAACACTCACCAATCCATTCTATTACTTCTTTTCACAATGTTTTGTCACTTTTTTATAGGAAGAGTGAATGCAACTGCTCGTTATCTTAATTATTTTTCTTTCTGTTGTTGTGTCTTCATTATTAATTTAAAATGTTTAATACTAGAGTAGATCAAAGATGTTCACAATTTTTTTTGACAATCGTCAGTTCAAATTCATGAGGTTTGTGCCACTTTTCTTGAATCTGAGTGGGCTCTGTGACTGCTTGACCAATAGAACTTGACAGAAACACTGCTGTGCCAGTTTTCAGGCCCAAGCCTTAAGAGGCTGGTATCTTCCTCTTCCTGTCTTTTCAAATACATACTCTTGGAAATTAGTCACCATGTTGGGAGGAAGTTCAAACAGCACTGTGGAGAGGCCAACAGAGAAATGAATCAAGGCCACTACTGTATAGCCCTGCTGACCTCCAGCTCAGAGCTGGCACCAACTTGCCAGGCATTTCAGTGGAGCTATTTTAAAAGTAGATCCTTTACCTTCAGTTGAGCTGTCCTAACTGATGCTTCATGGAGCAGAAATGAGCTGTCCCCTCTGAACACTGCCCAGATCTCAGATTTGTGAGCAAAATAACTGTTACATTTTTAAGCCATTTAGTTTTGGGTGGTTTGTTACACAGCAATAGGTTACATTCAGTGAAAGAAATTAATGATGCCTTAATGAAATGTAAATATAAATGAATTTTTAGTAGTCAAATATTGTGAATATAAATATCATGAACATGCCGCCTATCTTTACTTAGTACAATAAGCCAAACTGTATTTATTACTAGTATTTGACTTTGTAGTTTATCATGCTATATGCACAGAGCCAGTGACACAAATATTTGGTAAAAAAAAATCTAGAAGGGTATATATATTCCTCATTCACATGAAAGCAAAAAGTATTTAAGAGGCAAATGAAAACTACACCTGAAAAGCATTTGATACAATAGTATCACCTTCCTGAACTCTGAATAACTTTTGAACTCTGAAGGAATTTAGAATAAAGATCACCTATTTTTTCTAACAATGTACAGCTAGCTCTGTTGGGTTTTACCATTTAGAGGAATCAGTTACTGCCACTAAACCACCCAGCTGATAAACAAAAGAATGAGACAGAGCAGGATAGAGTGCAATGGTCAGTCAGGATGGTTTATCTGTCTAATGTATCAGAATTGTATAATTTTAGTTTAAATATTTTCTTTCAGTTTTACTACGTGAATAATGTTCAGGGCTTTCAGAGGATGAAGTCATTTCAAAGTAGAGCTCCCTAGCCTGTTTGGAGGCACAACTAAAGACATTTTTCTTTATCCATTTCAGGACGAGGAGTCACACCCCCAAATTAAAACTTTTTAATGTACCCAGCACACAAATAAAAATTACAGTTGATTTTTCAATGAGACCTGATCCATGAGTGGGCAATTTGGTGTGAGATCTGAAAATTGACAAAATTTTTTGTCCTCTTGCTTTCTGTAAAGATAGGCATAAGTTAGGACATAATAGGTGGTTTATAACCAAGACTCAAGCTAATAATGTCTTAAACACATTCACAAATAGGCATTATACGGCTGCTTTGGCAGCTCTCTTCTGCAAGTTGCTCAGGGACCCAAGTTCCTTTTGTCTTGTTATTCCTCCATCTTTAGGCTGTTTCTTCACCCCCATGTCCAAGGTGGCTTGTCACCACATCTACATTCCAAGCAATAGGATGAAAGAAGGGCATACCCTCCCTTTCAGGATGCAACCTAAAGTTTCACAGATCACTTCTGCTCACTTTCTATTGGCTGGAACTTAGTTATTACAGGCCACATCCAGCTATAAGAAAGGTGGACAATATGTAGACTTCATTCGGGATGTCCACGTGCCCAGAAAAAAAATTCGGTATTCTATTGTTATGAGAGAGAAATGGATATTACAAGTTGGGGAACAACTAGTATGCTTACCACAGGAGCACTCACTTGGGAGCAAGAATGAATCTTCCGGCTAACATTTTACTATATATGAGATCAGTGATTTGAATTTTCTGCCTGAATGAACTCCAGACAAATGCTTTACCTAAACCTCTCTGACCAAAATTTCATAAAGAATTCTTAATTATGAAATGAGATGATGCATCTTTAAATCATCTTTATGTACCAGTCATGAAATACTATAATAAAGAAACCAGAAGTCATTGATTCAGACATGGCTAATAGATATTCAGGGCACTTTCATCTTGGCTAAGCAACAGTTTCTATTTTATTTGTTTATCATTTAAATTTTATTTATTTTTTATACAGCAGGTTCTTATTAGTTATCTATTTTATATATATTAGTGTATATATATCAATCCCAATCTCCCAATTCATCCCACCACCACCACCTCCACCTGCCCCCTGCCACTTTCCCCCTTTGGTGTCCATACATTTGTTCTCTACATCTGTAAGCAACAGTTTCTAGAGTGCTCTACATGTTTGCTTTTTATATAATTTTAATGCACATAATATCTTTCAGCAGACAATCTCAAGAAGCTTTTATAAACATTAATTAACTGAACTTCACAACACTCTTGAGAACTGAGAATTAATACATCCATTTACATGGCAGGAAGCCAGATGAACATTACGATCAAGCAATATGGAGCTTATGTGGTTTCAGCCTCGTAATGACATCAAATGGGCAGTACTATAAACTTAATGTTAATCTGAAAATTGAGTATTTAGCTACTTCTAGGCTGGCAAGTGATTATTACCCTATATTCAATTCAAGCAAAGTCACATTACTAAAACAAACACAAAAAGAAACACTTTATTTTGAAAATGCTCCTTCAATTTAAATGACTGATATCTAATTTTCTATCTATAAATCTAAATATAAAAATAAAATTGGAAAGATTCTCATCAGATAGACTTTTAGCACCAAGCTTGATGCCATTTGTTTCTAGATTAAATTTGAAAAGAACAGCTGTTAAAAAAAGTTATTCATCTCACGTGTCAGGAAAGGAGAGCACATATCAGATTCCTCTGAATAAAATAACCAAATTATATATGAATGTATGTTATGTGTACTTCCTCAACCTATCTTAGAGTTATAGTGATGAATAAATAATAAAAATATGGTAAAATACTGTGAATACACTATCCAAAGAGCTAACTTCTCAGTATGACATGAAATATCTTGACAATACTTAAAATCCCAAAACTGTTATTCATTGGAGAAATTAATTATATGCATTTTGTATGTTTGAAGGAATTTTCCAAATACATAAGGAAATACAACTGTGGTCCTTTAAAGAGGCAGATAAGGTTAGTTCAGTCACTAAATAAAAGCTTTAACATTACACTTACTTCTTGTAATCTGATCTATGTCTGAAAAAAAATGAGGTCTAAGCCTCACTTTAATGGAAGTTAAAATATAGAAATAAAGGCAAGAGTGTTATTTATTTTTATAGGACTGGACAAGTATCCAATACAAGATTTACTGATGACAAACAGCATGAAGACTAATGATATACAAACCAATGGCTTTTAGCTCAGACTTTCGTCAGTGATCTTTCCAAAATGCTCCTTAAATAGATTTTTTTAAACCCTTAGAATAAAGGCGATCCAAAGTTTAGATATAGGACAATATCCTGAAAGATTTTTTGAAGCTGCTCACTTTCCAAATCACAAGAAACTTAAAACAAATTTTTGGAAAATTTCTCCTAGGACATTTGTCCTGGCTAGGCTAGAGGGAACTGGGATTCCATTCCACCTGGCTCACCCTTTCCTGTGGACTGACGCGCTCAAAACATTAGTGTTTTAAGCCAGCTAACTAACGAAAGCCATATCAAAGCTAATAGTTTAAATTTATGGGTTATTTTATTTGGTTGCAGGGGTGTGGGGGGTACTTTTCCAAAGGAATATCAAATTTAACTTTAATGACTTACCCAAGGAAAAGAATTCTCATCATCAAAACCTGATAAACATGGAAAGTCTCTGCTAATAATAAAGGTGGAATAGAAAAGATGATAGTAATTTATGATAGAATGGGAAATAGCTTTATCCAGGGATATAACACTTTTTAAGGATACATATACATGTTTTCCAATACACATTAGAAAGTTTTTGTTGGTTTGTTTTTTAATAAAACTATAGAATTTTGTCTACATATGAGTAATATGAAATTCATTTTAACAACAGTTATTAAGAGTCTTCTATTGAGTATAGTAGAAGATATGGAGAAGAGCAAGACATGGGTTCTGCACTCAAGAAGCTTACAATGAAAAAGGAAGATAAGGAGGTATATTTCCAGGGAGAATAAAATAAGTATCGTTAGAAAAGTACAATCAATGTGCTATGAACTTTAGGGGCTTCCCTGGTGGCACAGTGGTTGAGAGTCCGCCTGCTGATGCAGGGGACATGGGTTCGTGCCCTGGTCCGGGAAGATCCCACATGCCACGGAGTGGCTGGGCCCGCGAGCCATGGCCGCTGAGCCTGCGCGTCCGGAGCCTATGCTCTGCAACGGGAGAGGCCACAACAGTGAGAGGCCCACGTACCGCAAAAAAAAAAAAAGTGTGCTATGAACTTTAAAGGAGAAAAAAATTGAGTTTCTTGGAAGAATCAGGAAAGGTTGCTTAAGCAAGAAAATACTTTATATGGGCCTTGATGGATGGGTAAGATATTGGTGCTTGGAGTCTTAGGGTAGACAGTAGTGATGGAAGGATTCCAGGTAACAAAAACAAAGCCAGGACATGTGAAAGTCTAAAACATACTGAGTAGTATAAAGTAGAATGCAGAGAGCCAAGTAATAGAATATAAATTTGGAAAGAGAGGTCAGAGTAAATACTGTTCTTCTTTTCAGCTTGCAATATGTACATTAAAAGTGTTTGGTACAGGGACTTTCCTGGCGGTCCAGTGGTTAAGACTCCATGCTTCCAGTGCAGGGGGCAAGAGTTAGATCCCTGGCCAGGGAACTAAGATCCCACATGTCTCATGGCACAGCCAGAAAAAAAAGTGTGGGTACGAACTCCTGAGACTGGATTTGATTTTTAAGAACTTCTTCCATACACTCTTTATTACAAAGAGTACTCATTCAATGCTTGTGATAGTGAGCTATGCCATATAATTGTACATTAAATGCTCCAAATGTTTTATTAATTGTGCACTTAAAATGATCATAGCTAAATTAAAACCTCATTTATATTCTTCAAATGAGAACTACATTGGCTGAGTAGCATCTGTGATCTTTTTCTCTTTGAATGTAATGAATATAGAAGAACTTTAGAATCTAAAAATGTGACAAAGTGAGAGAGTGGCATGGACATATATACACTACCAAACATAAAATAGATAGCTAGTGGGAAGCAGCCGCATAGCACAGGGAGATCAGCTTGGTGCTTTGTGACCACCTAGAGGGGTGGGATAGGGAGGGTGGGAGGGAGGGAGACGCAAGAGAGAAGAGATATGGGAACATATGTATATGTATAACTGATTCACTTTGTTATAAAGCAGAAACTAACACACCATTGTAAAGCAATTATACTCCAATAAAGATGTTAAATATAAAAAATAAATAAATTTAAAAAATTAAAATGAACCTTAGAGGTGTGAGTCTCTTCTAACCAACCCTTCTCCTGAGATGCTGAATGAGCACTAGTATTAAACAACTTAAGTTTAACTTCCTCTCTGTGCCCCTTCTTTTAATAGAATTATTAATTAGTATTGAGATAACCTAATGCAAGTTCAGCTTTTAAAGCCAAATGTGATATAGAAGATTACACATACCCAATTGCTTGTTTTATCTGGGAAATGAAAACGCACAGGTTGTGACTCATCCAAAGTGACCCAGCAAGTTACCCTAGCAAATTTTCAGAGTTAAAGACGAAACAGATAATATTCAGTACAAGAGAGAAAATTTATTTACCAAAATAATTTTTTTCTTTCGACATCTTTTGTCAAAGATCATTTACTAAACTAAGACCTCGACTTATTTAAAATAATTAAGATAAATATGTTTGAGACTGTTTTCCTCACTTACTTTTCTTTGTCCACACTGACCTCTTTGTTAATCCTCAAAGATGCCAAGATGCGGGGCATGGTATCTATTTCATATATACATATATATTTTGTATACATATGAAAATAATTATATGATAAATCCCACAGGTTTAACATCTCAATCCTGGAGTCCCAGAAGAGAGAGCAGAGAAAATGAATAGGAGGAGAAAAAAATCAGGTAAAAAATTATCAAACTTTCAAGAACAAGAATGAAGCTAGAAGATAATGGACACTTGTCTTTCAACCTAGACTTCTATATCCAGACAAGCTATCAATCAAGCAATAGGGTAAAATAAAAACATATCTAGACTTGTAAGGTCTCAAAAAATTCTCGTCACATGCATCCTCTTTCTTCCCCTTTAATTTTTTTTAATTGAGGTAAAATTTGTATTAACATAAGTTTCAAGAGCACAACATTATAACTCAACATCTATATACACTACAAAGTGATCACTACCAAAGGTCTAGTTACCATACATCACCATATAATTGACTTGCTTCACCCATTTCACCCACCCCTCAACCCTCTGTCCCTCTGGTAACCACCAATCTGGGGTTACCAATCACATGCCACCATACCACATGCACCAATCACATGTACCCTTTTTCAGGAGGGTACAGGAGGAAGTGTTGCACCAAAAATGAAAGAGTAAACCAAGAAAGAGGAAAACAGAGGACCTAGGAAACAGGTGAGAGGTAATGGAAATGCCAGTCATCCCACTGCTGCCCTCTTGGCTCGTGCCTAGGATGTGACCTTGCTTCATCCCTTAGTCCTGACACAAAGAACTGCCTCTTAATTTTTACCTTTGTCTTTCCCCTTTCAACCTTAATTCAGATACTCTGGCTACATTACCATGGCCATCACAGGTAAATAAGTCAATCTTTTATTTGAGCTATCTGACCCGCAGCACCTTATGCTGTGCCCAATTCCTCATGAGGACTTCTGTTTAAGTTACTTCACTCCCGTGACCAAGTCCCAGACAAGCCCCATGGGACTTGAATCATATAACCAAGAAAGACTTTTCAGCAACTGTGTATTAGCACCTTTTCAGAAGGATTGTGCTGTCCTTCAAAAGCCAAGCCCTCACTACATGTTTTTGAATGTTGCCAAAATCAGGGATTCTTCCTAGGTCAAGTTTCATTTCACTTCTTTTCATTATAATGAGAAAGTAATTTCAGGACCACAAGAGACAAACACAGATTGATGGAGTCTTGCCTGCCTGAGCAGTACAGGAACCCTAGCAGTCATGGCTCACTTAGCCTTCAGGTGGCAAGAGGGCTTCTCCCCACCCCACAGCCAGGGGTCATGGGCATGATCACAAGTACATCAAAGGAACAGGTGTACTCTGAGTTCTGGGTGACATCCAGGCACAACTCTCCTTCCCCAGGCCCACAAGACTGTACCCTCTAGTCACACACTCTACCTCATTTGTGATAAGTTTAATGGACACATCCAATTCCCAACATTTTTGCCTCCTCAGCACTAAGTAGTGGATACCTTGCGAGTATCTGATAGAAAACAGCTAGCAAGCACGTTATCTGGACAAAAATTGTCCAAGAATTTGCACATATTGCATGACTCCCCCTTTGTGCAGTACGTATACTAACTACGTCCTTTAGGGAGGAGACACCCATCTCAGTGTGACTTCCTTAAGAAAAATCAACATTGGCACCATTTGCTAATCCCATTTGTTTCCCAAGAGAAGGGAAAGATTATTAATTAACAAATCCTATTTGTTTCCCAAGAGAAGGGAAAGGCATGGGTCAAGGGTCATGAGACCCATAAAGCAGGTTGCATATGAAGGCTCTGCCCCCAGAGCACAGTCTCCAATGCCTGCCATGCCTGCAGAGTAGCATGCAGAGGACATAGTCCAATTTCCAGAATTGCTTATGCATTTTTAAAACTTTGTAAATACAGAGATACCAAGGATTTTAGGCAAATGGATTAAAAGGGTGTTATTTCTGGTGTCTTGCCTAACCAAGCAAATACAAAGCCAGGTTATATTGTATTTGCAGCAAGACAGTCCCTTCTGAATGTACAGCAGTCTAAGAGATGTAAAACCTCCTACCTTCCCCTGGCCCCACTGACAGCTTTTCTCATTTTCTTTGCATTACTGCTTTCTGATCCATAAAGGAGAAGATAGAAAAAAATCACATAAATTAATATATCATGCGGTTATGCTGTCAACAAAAAAGATGAGTTGTAATACAGTGTGAGATATGCTAAATTAGGAGTATGAAGTGCCCCTGGAAAACAGATGAAGCAACCTGTCAGCCTGCCCAGGGTGTGGGACAAGGTGGAGTGGGAGAGGGCCAATCAAGGAAGCCTTCCAACATTAGGTTTGGACCTTGAAGGATGAGTCAAAGTTTGCCGTGCAAATAAAAGAAGGAAGGCCATTCCCACCAGAGGAATAGATAATGCCAATACCACTGCCTTTGCTGACAAGGCTGTTGACACTGCCTCCTTCACCAGTCTCTTCTTGCAATAGAAGATACCCATGTTCTCCTTTGCTGGATTCGGAGAAAGGCAAAAAAAGCAAAGAAAAAAAAAAGGTACTCACCAGGGCACACACCTTTCTAGATCAATTCTCATTTCCCATAACTGACAACAAAGTCAATACCTCTTCGTTATCATCCTTGGAGTTAAACTCCACCCTCTTCCCAGGGCAGGAGTGGTCTAAGAAGAGCAACCCAAATGCTTATTCCAGAGTTTTGGACAGCCCCTTCCTCTCATTCCCATTCTTGAGCTGCTCATGATGAGATCCTCATTGAGCCAATAGCATCAGGACCTCTGTTCCACAGCTGTTCTTCCAACAAGAACCTACATGCCACACACTTCACCCCACGAATGGCTCCACTTGCCAGCAGGAAGAAAACCTCTTTTCCTGCCACAGTCTGCCTTGGTCCTCCCTCCCTGTCTCCAAGGCACCTGAGATCTTCATGCCTGGCTCTCTTTGGTCCAGACAGTTCTAGAGCACTAGATTAAACTGTATTAAAATGTTCACATACAAATAATAATGATGATGATTTCTTTTAAAAGCAAAAGAACGAAATGCTTAATTTTCTTGAAATTCCTCTTAGTTATCCTGACAATTTCTCCTATTTAGACACAGTAAGATCATCATTCTGCACCAGTGATCACTATCGAGAAGTCAGGAAAAAAACAAACTCTCAAAATCAAAACAACTTCAAACGATAAGTTTCAGGTATTAAATGTAGTGCTTTTTACAAGGAGTTCTGTTGCAAAATACACTTTGGTTGCAGCTTTAAAAACATTCAGTCTGGGAAGCAGAACCACTATGAGTGATACGGAAGAAGGAATTTATAATAGGAATTAGTACTTACACGATTGTGGGAAGAGCTGGGAAGATAAAGATCCAAAAAATGTAGTTGAAGGAGCAGAAAAAAAGTCACGAACGTGTCAGAACTTGCAGGGAGCCAGTACGTCCTGCTCTTGGGATGAGACCACGAAGGCTATGGAAGGTTGCTGGCCCTTCATAGTTGCCACCTCTCTCAGTTGTCAGCCAAGCGTCCGGTGGAGGCCTGAGGTCACTTTTGATGGGCAAGGCCAGTATCAGGAAGGCAGGAAGAGCAAGAACAAACTGGCACCCAGCAGCACCCCTGGGTCTGACGATAACCTTCAGAATATAATGACCGCTGCTTCTCTTCCGCATCCCAGAACTCACACAGTTTTTACCTTTAGGCCAACTCCAATCTGGAATTACATGGAGAAGGAGAGTCTGAGAAACGTAGTTCCCAGAATAACCAAGTAGACAATAGAACAATCTGGCACATTGGTATTTTGACTTAACTACCAGACCTCCAACAACTCATTGTGCAGGGACATACAAACACTCAAACTCAACAAGTCCAAAATGAAAGTGTCATCATGTCCCAGACTTTCATTAAATAACAAAAAATAAACAAATAAAAAGCAAACTTTCTGAATATCGGTCAATTTCTATTATTTCTACGTGGTCCTGTGTGTCCCACACCCAAGGCATCTATCAAACCTTCCTCTCTGTCCTGCACCCAAGAGTCTCTGCCTGACATCAAACTTACATCATTGCTCCCCTGCATTAAAGAAATAGTTTTCCCTCTTGCCACCCTGCCTTCAACTCACCCTGCTCCAAACCCTCCATTAAGCCAGAGTGACCTGTCTAAAACGTAAAATTCTAATTATTTTACTTAAAATATTTTAGTGGCTCCTTATCACCTACCATACAGATTTTCTTTCTTGGTGTGGTATATAAGACGCCTCATATTCTGATCCTCACCTATTTATTTAGCCTCATTTCCTGCCCTTGTCCCAAACACACTGTGCTCCCAACTATTCTGAACTACTTGCAGAATGCTGAATATATAATTATTTTAAGCCTGTATGCCTGCTCCCTCTGCTAAGGATTCACTTCCTCACCTCCATCACCCTGTAAATACAGTCACCAGGCAAACTCCTGCTCATCATTTCACATGTGGCTCAAATGTGGCCTCCCTTGCAGCGTCTTCCATGTTTCCTCACCTCCCCCTGATCCCCACAGTTAGTCCATAACGCTCGCCTAACAGTATTTAGCACTTGCCATATTGTATCAGGTCTGCTAATTTACATGCCGGTTTTCTGTGCTAGACTATGAGCCCCTCGGTGTTAAGGACCACATCTCATTCATCTTTGTAGCCCCAGACACTAACACTTCCCTGGCACATGGCAGGGGCTCAATAAACATTTGGTTAGAAATTTAGTTGATGGATTACAAAACCTGACATGTTTAAATATTTTATTCCATATTTATAACTGCTTCCATACAAATTATGATTCCCATAAAATATAGGTTTATATTTATAAAGAACTAATTAATTTGGAAGTAATCCAGTATATGTGGATGGCCAAATATTGAAATTCAGTCTAAATCTTGAAACAGCCCTAAATCATATGACCTCACTGACCAGATTAATAAGATCTCAATTTCTAAATCTCAATTTCACTGGTGCTGTTTAAACAGCCTCTTGACCTGCCATCGGAATATAGAACAACAAAGGAAACATCTGGTTTTTCTTAACTTTGGGGTGACAAATCCATTTGTTAACAGTAGCAATGGGAGAGCCAACAGTACTTGATAACAGCTCTAACACGGGGAGCTTGGGCCAAAACAGATGGCCCAGACACTTCAGGGAAAGCTTTAAAAGATGTCTTTTCTAATTCAGGTTACACACTCCTTGAAAGTTCCTTCAACACAAGCAGAATGTTTGCAGATGATTTTATTAGTTCTGACTGTTCTATCTAGAGGTTAGCTTGCAATTGCCTTTTGGGGGCAGTTTTGGTTGGATTTTGTTTTTCAAAGTAAGTAAAGGCATGAATGTTTATAATAGACCAAAAAACTGCAAGGTTGAAGCAGTTTGCATCACCACTGACTTTCTGAACATGACCTCTGACTGGTCACCATTTGTCTGTGCTCTCATTTTTTTAATTCTTTTTGGCAAACCAAGGTTAATCCAGAGTTAGTGCCTTTCCTTCCACGTACATACACTAATAGTAATTATGCTTAGACTCTGAGGTTGTTAAACAAAAGGTAAAAATCTGGCCAATGCAAAAGTGTTGGAACCATCTTTGTTATACATCAGAATACATTATTAGTTATGTGTAATAGTTACAGTGACTCTAATTAAACCTTTCAAAACATTCTATCATTTTTCAATGTCACTAAAACCTAGATATTCCTGCTTAAACTGTTAAATATTGTAGCCTTTTCTAAATCACCAAAGTTACTTTTGGATTCACTAAATATATTATCCCTGAGTCATTAAATCAGTCAGTCATTGGAATGGAAAAAAGAATTTTATCATATTTGAACAAGGCAGTAGTTAATAAGAACCACACACTGGAGTACTTTCTTTCTAATATAATGTCCCATTATATATAATACAATTAGTAAATTGTTTGCTATATTCACTCCAAACTCACTGGCTTCAGTAAAATTTTAGTTGATACTTAATTTTTTTAAGTCATTTTCATCAGACTTTGGAACTGTTTTTATAGCTGAAGAAACTGATCCACAAGGGTTAAGCACCAAAGCCCTCATCAAGTTAATGGTAAAGCCTAGAACTGCAGTAATTACACAAACACACATACACATTTGTAAAGGGCTATTCATAAAGAAAAGTTGATCAATGAAGGAAACACTTTTTTTAGTGCATTATTTCACAAGATGGGTTAATCCATTTGTATTAGTGCCAAACCATTTAGATTAACAGATGAAATGGATAAGATAGTTGGGAAATAATGCTGTACTATGCTGTATAAAAATGAAAGATTTTTTTCCTGTTTTCTTTCCCAAAATGCTTTTACCAATTTACCACAAGGTAAAAAACAGAAAAGAAGAGGAGAGGAGAGGAGAAGAAAGGCGAGGAGAGAAAAAGAGAAAGAAAAAAAAAAATTAATACAGTTTCAGGGAGGAAGTATTGATAGAAAGAATTATGAGGGCAGACTTCTGGGACTTTCTGCAAGTTTTGTCTTTATTTCTCATCTTCTGAAAAGACAAGAGACTCTCCAAAGGCCTCGCTTAGTACTCCCTGGCTCTCTGTCATCTGGTGCTTCCCTTTCTCACATTCCCCAGGTCCCCAAAGGAGAGCTCAGGAGTTGTGAAAACAGAGACATTGGAGAGAGGGCATTCCTGTTCCTTTTCACAGTGGGAGGTCTTGGTCCTATGCACCCACAGTCCACCACGTAGGCCATCCAGACTGCTAGGACCCATGCTCCAACCTGTGTAGTGTTTTATAGACCAACAATGTAGGTGGTGTCAGCACCTTTATTCTGCATGGCAACATCCAGCCCCCGAGGTCAAGCAGAGGGGTGGCCGTGTCTTAGGTTGTGGCTGACTTTGGTGGACGGAAAAGAAGGGAAAATAAAGGAAGCCTTAAGTTATCCTGCCCCACGTTAAGAACTGCATCATTCACACACAGGACCATGGACAGTTTATAATGGCTACAAGGGGAAGTGCAGAGTTCTAGAAAGAGACAGACTTAGGCCTGTTGTGTGACCCTGGATAAGTTACATGATCTCTCTGAGCTTCATTTCCCTGGACATAAACTGGGAAGGATAATATCCATGCTGGAGTTTTTTGTTATGAGGACCTAAGTAGAACTCAAAGACATGACTGATAAATAGCAGACATTTAATAAATGAGAGCGAAGTATGTTATACCTTTGCCTGATTTGGGGAAAGAGGCAATAAGTCAGATGTGAAAATGAACCAAATCACTAACAAAATTGCAGCACCCTGTTGGAGATGGTAATTTATTTTCAATTTCTCTGCCTCCAGTCTCCTAGACCTTCCAATTAAAATCATGATACTTGTAACTTCAAGAGCCTAGCAGTCTTGTACTTGTCCTCAATATTGAATATGCTTACTTATATTTTTAGATAACTTAACATTGCATGTTTTATTTTTAGAGAGCCCAGCCACAAACAAAAGACCAATATAAATCAACATAAAGTAGTTCATACTGAAAGTGCCCTCTTCTAACCCTTTGTAGCTGGTATATCCATTCTTTAAGGCAAGGTTTCCCAAAATACGTTACCTATTGAACTAATTTTATAGAAAATTGCTACTGAAGATGTTAAGAGGAAAAGAAGCATGTTTTTGTTTGTTCTGTTGTTGTTTGTCCATGTGAATTTCCAGAATCTTCAATATTCTAACTTGCATGATGTATCTCTAAAAAGGTAAGAGGAATCCTATATCCCCAAACTGTATTTGCCAAACAGAGGTGACCTGAGGAACTATCACCTGAACTCTTCTTGTCATTTTGGAGACACATTTTTCCATAGGCACAATAATAGGGGCACTGGGGCTGGGGAAGGGAGGAGAGCAAAGAGAATCCAAGAATAAATAAGAGAGGGGACACAAATCCTAAACGGCTTAAGAAAGTGACCTCAAGATCAGAGGTAGGCTGGATGCATTACAAGAGAAGATGGGAGGACAATGGCAAACCACTGGGAAGACAACAGCAAACTGCAGAACGTATCCTCTGTCTACACAACTCAAACTTTTAAAAAGCATTCTATGGGCCTGTGCATGTCCGTGGGCCCTGCCTTCCACAGGTTGCCAGCAAGAAGCTGCTGTTTCTAAGAAGGGTTGCTTTCATTTTTGTTTCAAAAACAGTGCCATATGAATGAACTTAAAGAGTGCCATCAAAGATCCGAATTGTTATCTGTTGAAGGGAGAGCAGAAAGGATGTGGCATGTTTAGAGCAGGTTTAGAGCAGCTGTTCCTCTCCCTCTTGACCATGGCTACCATTAGGCCTACCTCAGGGTTAAGAGATGGGATCCTCTTTATAGTTTAGCACTATGTGTTATTCACAAATACATGGAAAATAATAACTCATGCCTTTGAGCACTTATATTTTACCAGACACTATTTCATGTGCTTCACTTATAGCTTCTCATTTCATCCTCACAATAACACTATTATTTTCCCCATTTTACAGATATGGCACAGAGACTTTAAGCCACTGACCTACAGTTACAAAGCTAGCAAGCAGCAGAACTGGGATTGAAATCCAGGCTGACTGGTTCTAAAACCCACACTCTTAACTACTGTGCTAGACTTAGTCTTGGAGATGTCTTGCTTCCCATTTGAGAGGTACATCAGCTTTGAAGGCTGCTGGCCCCAGGTGACAGAAACCCTGCCTAACAGTGTCTGGAATGAGTATTTTTTCCACAAAACAAGAAATCTGGAAGCAGGTGTCTACTGGCATTGGTGCTACAGCTCAGCAGCGTCAGAGCCAACTTCTCTCCTCATGGTCACAAGCTAGCTAGCTCTCTGCCGGATATCATACATAAAATCAAGAAAGCAACAAGTGGGAAGGAGTGGCACAAGTTTATTACATCCCTTTAATCAGAAAACAGACTTCAGCTTAATCTCACTGCCAGAGTGCCATTACATGGCCATGTCTGACTGCAGAGGAGTCTGGGAAAGCAAGTATTTCTCCTTTCCAGCCCTAAGAGTGGAGGGAAGCAAGGGAATATCTAGTTAGGAACAGGTGCTGGCCTAGCCAGCCAAGAGCGTCAGCCACAAGGGTTTGGTTTCTTTCAGAAAATACCAACAGAGCTTCATCATACAGTGTGTCACCCATGCCATGGACCCAAGGAAAGTTAAACAGCAACAATTAGAGTTTGCCACAAAACCGAAATGGAATTGTAGAATTCCTATTGCTTTTTTTAAAGTATCTGCTTCTATCCAAAACCAAACATGTGAAATTATACTTCTAACCCTTTTCCTGAAAGGGAAACCTATCTAGTAGTGTGTAAAAACTATTTGATTTTCACACACTCAGATACTTTTTAGTTACGTTATTCTTAGTTACATTATTTTTATTAAATGTTTTCTCCTTAATTTATGGTTACTAAATCATAAAGACAATTTTTAATCCAGTTTCAAAACTGGATTGGAAATTTGTCAGTAACTAGAAAGTAGGAAACTTCAGGGCTGAAAATACAGAATAGGTTATGTGGATTTATAAGCTATTTTATTTTCCAGTTTGCATTGGCTTTGCTGGGTCTACCACTTTAATTGTAATTTTTTTCTTTTATATTTTTATCTTAGCACACAAACTCAGAAACCTGTTACAGCAACTACATAATGCAATCTAAAAATCCAGTTAACATATTGCTATGGAAACCAGGAAACAGAAAAAATAGAAACAACACTCTAATTCATTTGGACAGCTATGGCTAGGTGTGTGTGTGTGTGTGTGTGTGTGTGTGTGTGTGTGTGTGTGTGTGTCTAAATTCATTAGTTTATTCACCTTTTATTTAAAGTTGGTCCTGAACCCAAATATATAACTGATCTGTCCATAAATAGGACCAGTGCCCTTCAACCAGTAAATTTGCGTTTTAATGTGAGTAGTCCTTGTTAAATTGTGTCAGGTGATTATGAGGAAGTCTTCAGTAGGACTGGGCTGTTTATGCAACACTTGTCAGCCTGTAGCCTCTTGGCACAGTGTGAAGAACACCTGGCTGGGATTTGATAGCTGGGTTCTAATCACTCCTCTTTTACTAACCAGTTGTGTAACCCTCTTAGGAACTCTTAGGCACTCAGTTTCCTCATCTGCAAATGGATCCATGCAAGGCTCTAGGATTATGTAACGAAAACTTTCTTTTCCACAAAACTGGGGACTTATGAGGTAATCACTTTGAGGTTTGATAGCGCTCTGTGTAGTTCATGGCAGATAAGAAGCTCTCAGGAAAACGGTAACTATCCTAACTATACTTCTGTTTTTCGTTCTGTGGTCATTCCCGAATCCACATAGTAAATGTTGTTTCGCCCCTTGACTCTCACTAGAGCCGCCATTATCTGACCAGCCCTTGAGAGAGTAGGAAAGGAGAGCTGCTAAGTCCCTCACAGGAGAGGCTGTTCCTGTGAGCTTGCTACATGCGTTTTATTTCCTCTTGAAGGTTAATGCCAATTTTTATACTCAGACACGTGAGATATTAAAGCTACCCTAACACACATTAATCCACCAAACCCCCAACCTTTTTTAATATCATAAGATTTCAACATTCAAGAATTAAACTTTTGTGCAGTTGTGCTTCCTCACTGCTGTTTGTTATTTAATCAGCCTGTTTCCTGCTATGAACGGGGGAGGGGGGGGAAAAGTTAAAACAGCAAGTTTCCTCAGGGTTAAACTCCTATGTTGTTTCTCCTTCCAGAAATCTCAGCTATTACAGTCGGAGATAATCGCTGCATAATTAAATCATTGGGACAATTCGTCCATCCACTCCTACCTCCATCCCTGACAATGAATTCCTTGTTTGTGTGGTGCCCAAATCTCCGCGTCCCCGCGTCAGCGCCCGGCTGCTAACCGAGACGAGACGCGGGAGAGGGTCCTCACAGCAGAGCCTCGCGCTTTTCGCGCCGGCAGCGCGCCAGGGGCGGGGGGAGGGCGCCGTGTGCGCGCCTAGTACTCTCGGTGCGCCAGGGCCGCTAGCTGCACGGGCACCAGGAGGGGGAGACTCGGTCCCGCTTATCTCCCGCTGTCTAAGTTCAAACTGCCCGAGCTGGTGGGGAGGAGAGTGCGCGGCGGCCAGGGCGGAGAAAACTTCTACTCCACCTAGAAAGTTTCACCTTGTGGCGGGGGAGGGGGCGGAGGAAAACGCGACCCCCAGCGGGGCCCGGCGCGGCGCGCGGGCGGCAGGAAGGGCGGGGGCCGATTTCCTCCCCTCAGGGTGTTGTTGCCAGTACCCCACCTCAGCTGTCCTTGGACCCGTGGACGAGGTGGACGGAACAGCGCACGAGACAGACGGACACGTGCAGGGGCGGGCGGACGAGAGCACGATTCGGGTCTCCTGGCCGTTCCTCCCGGCTGGACGCGCCCGGGCCGCCGCGGGCCGCGCGCGCCGATGCCTGGCTGAGTCACGGGCCCGGGCAGCGCGCGGGTGGGAAGGGGCGGAGGGAACGCGGGTGGGGAAGGGGCGAGGGAGCGCAGGCCGGCGGGAGGACGGGGGCGTTCGGCTGGGCCCGGCCACAGGTGACCCGAGGCTCTCGCCGCCGCCGGCGCCCACAGCGCTTTTGTGACCAGATGCGAAGCCCAGCGGAGGGCGCGAGCCAGATGCGGGGCGACAGCTGACTTGCTGAGAAGAGGCAGGGAGGCGCGGAGCGCGCGGGTGGTCCCTACGCGGTTGATCCCTGCCCGGTTGACGTCTCCTCCGCCGGCTCCTGGGCGACGCAAGGTAAAAACTACAGCCCCTTTCGTATCCTGCACCCCGTCTTTCGCCCCTGCCCTTCTGCTCTTTGTTCCCCTAAGAGACCTGACTGCTGTTCCAGAGGGCAAGACCCAGGAGGTGGGCGAGAGTTTAGGGGCTTCAGAAACTAAAGAGCTGTGGCCCCAGGGGCGAGGTCGAAACTAGAATGGGGCTTTTCGTTTTAGGGGTTTGCTTCTGACAGCCACCTGTGTGACTCAGGAGAGGGGTGCAGGGGTGGGCGATGGTGTATGACTGTTACGGCCCAGCAAGTTTCAAGGCTGTGATCTGACTCAAAAGTGATCCGGTCACCCTGACGGAGGGTGATGTGGCCAGCAAGCTTCGAGCCTGCAGTTTCCTTGTTCCCATCCTTGCTTTATATCTGTATTATGTGGGGCCCCTTCCAAGGGGCAGGTGTTTCTGTGAGGGTCTGAATTCTTAATTTCTGGCAAATACACAGGGCTTGTTGTGACCTATCGTTTTCAATCTTACCTTATCTCTCTGCTGGGGCTCTGTGGAGGACATCTGTCTTATTAGGTGAAATAGATTATAACCAGAGGTCGGGCAATCTGGCCACGACTGTTACTGACCCAATAATTAAAGCACGAACGAAAGGATTTTCACAGACTATCTACAATGCAGAATTTACTCCAAAGTACGGTTTCCCATTTCATACCTTTTATGTTTTAAAAGAGCCATTTACTAATTTGGCAGTTGGAGAGAGTTCCTGTGGCTCATGCATGAATAATTCTGCCCAGTGTGTTTTACCTTATCACAGTTTTATGTGCAAAGGAGTCCTGGGGCAGAATGAAATATTGTCAACTCTCTTAGGCAAAATAATCAGGATACTTTAATTGCCAAGTTAAGACGGTCGGTGAATATGAGAGCATTGTAAAAACTGACGTTGGAGAGAATATAGACTATCTGGACCCTCTCCTGAATTTTAAGAACACTGTTCACATTTTGTAGAGTTGGGTGGAGGTTTATTTTGTCATTTCCATCAGGCAGACACATGCACATTGCCATGCAAATGGATTCAGAAAAACATTTTCCTTTACAGCTAAACCATTATAGCTGACTAATGAATTTTTTCTGCATGAAGATGATCTGAAAATGATGTACATCATGTTTCTCTGTGCCTCTAGGACATAAATTGTGCTTTTATGTAAACTGTAAGTGGTGCTTGGATTATTTACAGGTACATAGTTTTTCTTTCTAGCTCCAAGCTTATTGGGCTTTGTTTTAACATGTAAACTTCCATAATGGAACAGAAAGTGAGGTGCTTTGGTTCCAATTGTAGACTGTTCATTATTTTTGAGTTGTTGAATAATACAAGTAAAATTTACGTCACTCATAAGAAATTTTTGTAGTACCAAAAATGTGGCTGATTGCCTATAAAATTTACTGGTGTTTTAAAAGTTCTGTTCAGGTTTCAAACTTAACAGTGCATAAACCTGTAGTTATTAACCTAAATATATTTTGATTTTAACATAATGGAATTTATGGCATTTAGAAGATGATCTGTTGACTACTGGTTTTTCAAAGATTGCTTTATTCTTAATACATCACAGTAGAGGTTTACATTAGATGTACTTTCCATGACTTCAGAATTAGTGGTTGAGGTTTATCTGAATGATAAAGATGTATAAAATTAACCATAGCCAGTTAGTATAAAAGTTCGTAACTAATATTTTCATGACTTTTAAACCTATGATAAAAGAAAAATGACACTTTTCTAAGCAGCAGAAAAACCCTTATCTTATAAATTCCTTTTAAGACTATGACCCACTATAATCTTGAAGTTCTTTAAAATTTGTTCCAAGGAGAATTAGACTAAGAAATACATTTCAAAAATCAATTTCCTTAGCTGTTGGTTAAAAAAGAAAATAAATAGTCCAAAAGAGCATTAGTTTGATTTTCCTTTTGCACATCTATATGATAGCCTCAAATAAACTTTTTCTCAAATGTGGTCATCTCAAAACAAAGTGAATAATTCAAAAGGGCTAACATTCTCTCAGGACACACACCTTTCTCTAAGTGGCTGCACTAGTGCCTATAGTGACACACCCATGTTGAGTAACAGTTCCCTACAAATTCAGAGCACCTCCCATCTCTCTGCCCTCTTCCCCCTCATCTCTTCCCCTTGGTTTGGTCAGAGCTGCTTCCAAGCTTTCTGTGCCCCCATTTCTTCCCTCTAATTTCATGTTTTCTTCACTGTCATTAGTCTTACCAGAATCATCTACGCTTTCCTTTCCCATCATCCCCAATATTTTTCTTGAGCTGCTATGTTCATGGGATACTGAATTTCCTAATTGTGCAACCTTAAGGGGAGAAAATATGCAGAAACTCAAGTGCCAGGGAGTTTACCTCACTGGTGTATGTTGAAACTGGTGTCTTTGACTCTGAGCCCTCAGGGCAGAGTTTCTTCATGGGCTTTGCTCAGTGCAAAACAAATAGTCACCTCTTACTAATAAACGATAGATATAGTAACTAATGTCAATTCAGGATCACTTTGATTCCCTGTTCTTAACAGAGTTGCTGCCAGGCCCACATTTGCTTCAGCAAAAATAGCTAAGAACTGTAGGTTAAACATCATATGTGTCTGGTACTAGAGGAACATTTTTAGAAAGGAAGAAGGGAAATATCTGCCTTTGAAGAATTAGATATTCAGATAAATAAATCTCGTGCAGAATGGAATCAAGGTCCGTAATTGTTACAAAAGAGTGACAGCCTTGGAAACCATCCCACTTGCTATTAAATAATAGAAATTTTTTTTAAATCAAAAGATTGGAACTTAACTCTTAAAATTTTGAAGCTGCTTCTGAGTATATCATCTTTCTGATACTGCAACAACCTTACAGAATAGGCAAGGCTGGTTTCACTATCTTAACCTCCCCATGTTATAGACAGGGAACCTGTGCATGAGTCTAGCCCCCATGCTGTCTCAACAGCACCACAGCCTCTGCCCAGCCATCAAGGAAGTTTAACTCTTTGAAGCATTTTGCGCTGAGGCGTACATTGGGATCCTTAGGTTAGTGATAAATGATGACTGTAACATTTCTAGTCTCCGGAGTTTTTCTCACCTTCTGTTTCTCCAGTTCTCTTTTTCTCCCTTTCTCTTTTTGTAGTAAAGCATACCAAGAAAAAGCTCCATTCATATGTGTGGGGCATTCTCCTATTATCAGATTAAGAGCTGTGAGTAATTTTGTAATCTACCCTTCTATCAGAAAGCACATTCTCAGATATCTCTTCAACTGTGTTTAACAGTTTAGTATATTCCCCTTGGGATTTGTTTCAATAAAAACATCCAGTAAAATCTGACTACTTTGCTTTTCAAGGGACAAAATGAAGAATGTGTTTTTATAAGCTGTAAAATATAATTGAGAGAAAAATCAGTCGTGTGGCATTTGTAACAGGAGGTGTGAGCACAGTGAAATTAAAAAATAAAAGTGAACTGGCTAATTGCATACCCAAGTATACATGTTTCTCCTGTGATTGTATAAATTTGTGCAAGTATGTTTATACAGGTTACTCCTGTTGTTTTAAATTTCTATGATAAATTATGTAGCTATAGGGCAAATAGAAATTATATAAAAGTTTATGAGCCATATAGATTATATAATGGTCCGTAGGATTTGAAATGTATTTATTCTAATATAACAAAGGATTATTAGGAAATCTGGCCCAAGCAATTATGAAAAATGGTCAGAGAATCACAGGTTCTAGTGAAAGCCAGGTTCCTGTACTCTAAGAATGTGACTAAGTATTTAGGCATTCAGGATAATTTGTTATGCATCTACTAGGCATGATTCTAGACTCTGGCAATGCAGCAGAGAATAAAACAGACAAAAGTCTCTGGCCTTATGATGCTCTGTTCTATAATGAGGAAGGCAAACAGTAAATAAAAACACATAAATAAGATGTATGTGAAGTAATGAGAGCTATAAGGAAGCATAAAGTGGAAAGAGGAGTAGGGACTGTCAAGGCTAAGAGGGAATAATGGGCTGGTGACTGAAAAATTCAGTAGTGGGGTCAGAGAAGGCCTTAATTCAAAGGTGGCCTTTGAGCTAGAACCTGAAGGAGATGAAAGAATAAGGCAGAGCTTCTCCTTCGCATTCCTTAGGAGTGTCATTCTCATATTTTATCTCTGGAATTGTGCAATGCACAGCCTGCACAACTGTACGTGGAGTCCCTGGTCTTTTATGGGAAGTACCTGGACCGTGCCTGCCATACTTCATTACAGTCTCTAAGGTGAAGATGAAGGAGAGGCCCACATCCCTTGGTTTGAGGGCAATGAAAGAAAAGAACCATGGTATTTTCTTGCATTTACCTGGTCCCATCCCCACACCCCATCCTTGATCAGGGAAATTGCTCCATTCAGACAATTTTCCTTCTTATTTTCTACACAATGACCCTGACCCAGTGGAATTTGTTGAGACATACCCATAGCTTTGTCACAGATCCCTTTCATACTATAAATCTGGAGACAGCAGAGGAGGCAATTGCTGATGGTTTACAGCTTCTGTCTGCTGTGTACTTCTTTCTTGCCTTCTCTGTCTCTCCTTCCTTTTCCCTTTCCAGTGTTAAACCACTGTGTTGGATTTTCATCTTCTTTTCTTTCTTCCCCCTATGCCTTGTCTATATCCTGTATGAAGATTTGCAAACAGGTAACCTAAATGAGTAAAACTAACCAAAAACTGGGACCAAAAACCTGCTCAGAAAAAGTCCTACCTAAGGGGGAGCAGCCACTGCTTGGCATCATCAGAGTTGCCGTGAGGCTTAGTGAGTGGCACGGGCCCATGTGGTGGTGTCTTTCAGCTTTTCAGAGGCTAGAAATCTCTCAATTTTAACATGTTGACTCAGCATCTTTAAAATTGTTTGAGCTAGAGAGACAAAATGTTTGCAGGCCAGATTTACAGTCTTGGCCACAACTATACCTGCCAAGTGGTCCCCTGTTTCACCCGCAGGTGCTGTTTAATTCAGCAGCATGCACAGCCAAAAAGCCCCAGGACTGCTTCTGAAAAGTATTTTATCTTTTAGAGTTCTCAGCCTTTTTTCCTCACTGGAAAATTAGCTACTAAAAAAAAAAAGATATTTTCTAATTCATCATCTTTCGGCACATACTTATTTTCCTAAACCCATCAACCCACATACTTTCTATCAAACTATGTATATTTCTAAACTATAAGAGTAATGTCATTTCATTCTTAAACTGCAGCAATAATTTCCTGAAATCTAAATTCATCATAACTTTATATGTAGATTTCCTATTTCATTTCCAGGTTCTCATTCAGAATAAACTCTCTGTTTAGAATGCTGGTGCTTTCTCTGTTTTGTTTTGATTTTTAAGACCTGCCTGGACTTCACCAGTTGTTATTCCTCCACCACTGAAATTCAAAACGTGCACTGTGTTGGTTTTGAGTACCCTTTAAAAGCCATTAGATCAGTGTTGCAGTCTATTTTTCCAAAGGAATAAAAGCTCACAGGTTGTGCACTAACTTGTTTCCTTTAATCCTGAAAACTCGGTGAAATACCCAGGCTAGCGGCCTTCCGGAAAGCCATTGTGTTAGAACGGAAGATCATGTACTGTATTTCTTCCTACTATTTTAAATGCAAATATAATAATATGTCATGAAACAGTGCACATATTAAGATCAGTGGCCTTTTCCTGTTTTCACATTATCTCTTGTTCTCTGATAGCTGGAAATCTGAACCTAGCACCTAGAATCTCAGGTCCAATTTTAAAGTTGTATGTAAAAAAAAACATAATTGACTTGGAGGAATTAAAATGTACTCCAGTTGTTCGATAAGACCATGGATTGTTTCTGGTTTTTAATATTTTATTGAAAATATCAAAAAGAGCATTCAGAGCTAGAGACCTTTGAAGTAATGTAGTCTTCACAAATGAGAGAGGTGGAGTAAATTTGTTGAGCAGAAGGCAGGTTGTCTCCTTTGAGGCCTAATCATGTGGGAAAGTAAAACCCAGCCAAGTTTTAGGTCCATAAGACAGCTCAAACTATCTTTAAAAATAAATTTTGGCTTTTTGGGGACTAATGTGTGTTTAGACCAACATTTTACCTCTTAAAATTTAAACCTAGGGGTCTTTTAAAGGAAATTTAATCCATGTGTTTTTGATTCACTAAATCCTAAATCATTACCCATAAACTGTATGTCTCTCTAAGCTCTTTGATGTCTAAGAAATCTTTGAAACCATGTAAGGCCCCTTTTGTTCCAGAAAAATAGGAAGTTGGTTTTTGTTAAGGGTTAGTAAACAGCATCTTCAAAAATCTGAGTTAGGTCTAAAATCCTGCAACCATAACAAAATGGATGTTTGAATGAGTACTAATGCATTTTTCTGATGCAATGTGAAAAATGTAAGTACTTTTAAGGACCTTGCTCACTATTGGTATTCCATTGTAATCCTTATTAACCCCAAGGAAATTATTTTGGAACAACTCCTCTTTCTATTATAATATAAAGTCCAAATGTTTATCATTTTATCCTGGCACACAGTAGGTACTCAGTAAATATTTTGTTAAATGTTAAATTAATGACTTCTTCTGCCCAGAACCTTCCAGCTGATGTCAATCTTTTTATTCAGTATCAGTATCCATCTGTCATGTCTTGGAATGAGATCTATTCTGAGTCAGTGACCTGGTTCAACAAATTTTAAAAATAAGCCATCTAACTAAATATATGACATTTATTGAAATTCATTCTGTACCATGACACAACAGCCTTGCAAAGAGTGCTGAAAATAGGAAGGAATTTCTAGGCTAATTTGATTAAATATTCAGTTGTTACCATATGCTTTCTGAAAATTGATTTTTTTTTCCCTTTTACTGTTCCTGCCATCCTTCCTCCCACCTTGACATGCTTACTGATTGAAAGCTTTGCACAGAAAAGGGCAGGTCATTTGTATCTATAAGCAAGAGCAGCAAGTTCAAACAGGCTTGGAAAACATAATGATATAATCATAAGTTGCCATAATATAGGAGGGGAGAGAGGGGTACTCAACAATAATAGTGGTGTTGGGTTTTGCTCCAAATTACATAGATGACACATCTTTGAACTCTATTGTGTGGGGGAAAAAAACACCTTCTTACTGTAGTTAGATTTCCTGTTTGTGAGTGTGTATTTTATGGTAACTAGACTTCCCATATAGACTTGGAATAAATATGTAGCTTTAAGTGCAATTGAAATCCACATGATTAGAGTACTGAAGGCTATGGAGACAGCCACTCCTCTCTAAAAGAAAGAAAGTAGTATTTAGAAGGCATAGAAGGCATGGTCATTGACATTTTCCTTGATATCATGTTGTGAATTTCTAACAACTCATCACATTTTGTCCCCAGAAAACCTTTCCTGATCAAAAGTGTGTTGTTTCTTTATGACACTGAGGTGCCAGAATTTTTTAATTTTTTATATGTTGGTGGGAACAAAAAGGAAAATTGTGCTATTACGGTCTTGAAATGGAGGTTTTCTTAGGTGAATCTGAAAGTTTGCTGCTGAATACATATACTATCATTAAAACTTGTTTTGAAATTTAATTGTAGATAGCACTGTATAAGGAGTAACTTATTTATGTAGTTTTCACATGCTTAATTTCAATTTCAGTGGTTGACCAAACCATCAGTAATAATTATATATCCATGTGTTTGTACACATTTACATTTAGAGAATTTTTTAAACTCTAATTAAAAGGTCTCACAGCTTGATAAATGAGCAGTCAAATGCCTCTGTACATTTGGAAAATGTACAGAGTATTCCAATGTATTTGTACATTTGGAAAAATGTAATTCAATTTAAGACATTTTTCTGATAACTCTCATGCTACAAGTATAGGAAGTAGATAATGAAGGAGAAGACCTGCAGGTTTTGCCAGGGTAATGGGTCAGCAAGGTTAAAGGAATGGAGAGGTGGGTGGATACGCTTAAGGGTCATGGATTTGGGTGCATTGCAAGTCATGAAGAGAGTGTCCCATTAGGAATCAGGCTGCCACCTTCCAAATAGGAAAAAGGTTGGTCAAAACTGAGTGGGGAGTCAAGGGAAGCTCACAGGAAAATGGTAGGCACATGATAAGCAAAGTCGAAGCCTCCTCCAACTCTGTCACAGGTGGTTTGATTCTGAGAGAAACTAGGCTATCATCTACCCATTTCTAAATCAGTCCTCTTAGTCTATCCTACCCTTAGCTACCAGTAAGAATAGCAGGAATATGTAGCAGAAAAAGAGGGACTTCTATTCTGAGTGTCAGAGGCATGTCCTATGCACTCTTTTAGCTACTCAAAAACACTGTAAATGAAATTCTGTGTTCTCAGAAGGAATCACAGTATTAAAAGAAAACCCCAGGGCTTCCCTGGTGGCGCAGTGGTTGAGAGTCCGCCTGCCGATGCAGGGGACGTGGGTTCGTGCCCCGGTCCGGGAGGATCCCACATGCCGCGGAGCGGCTGGGCCCGTGGGCCGTGGCCCCTGGGACTGCGTGTCCGGAGCCTGGGTGGGCTCCGCAACGGGAGAGGCCACAGCAGTGAGAGGCCTGCGTACCGCAAAAAAAGAAAAACCCAGCTTACAAATGTTTTATACCATTTTCATGACTAAAATTTTCTAGCATATCAGGGCATTATAATCCATTTGTTACTGTTGGGATCAAAAGTTATGGCCCTTAAAACAATATCAATAATTATTTTCCATTGGGATATCATCTGCAGTGTATGTATATAAGCTTTTCTTGGGGATATTATCTTGAGACCATTTCTTTGGGTCTTGATTGTACAGAGTTCATGCTTTTGTGTGCGTAAGAATTGTACTTCTCATGTTCTAAACTTATACAGTAGTCTAAAGAGTTAAGGAAAGCTTATATCAGGGCCTGCCTTCACTTCCTGTCTTTTTGCTACTCTGAGAGTCTTAGGTGAGCAGCTGTCATCTGATTCTGGCCTCACATTCAGGCAGAATCCCTCCAGCTCCTGCTGAAGGGCACACTGTCCAAAGTGAGCTCGTGGCCTGACCACTCTCTAGTTAAGATAAAGACAGCAGACAAATAGAATCATTCAGGGCCTGTGTGAAACTTGGGACCTAAAATATTACCCCAGCTGTTTTTTTTTTAACTGAGAGTAAAAGTGTACAGTAAAATATTTTAAGTTCTATTGAATTATATAAAGAAGCAATCAAAGCAAAGGTTGTTGACAGAAGAAAGCTTTCTCCTAACAGAAATGAATATGCATTTTGGACTTTTTAAAATTCACTTTCTGTCATGTCAAAATTAAGATACTTCTAAATTTTATTTCGGTCTCACTAACACACATTTGGATTGTTCATTGAAATTTGTACGTCAAGGTCCAATGACTTTAAACATTCTTATAGTCTTCAAATAGCTTACCAAAAAGTTGTTCTTTAAATCACCAGAAAAGTGCAGATAAATCCCCAGACAGTTTCATTAATGACAATGAAAGGTGACAGCTCTTGAATCTATGTCATAACTTGATTAATTGCTTTCCAAATGTTATTAAAGAATCTAAATGAATAACAAGACTTGTATTTAGGATCAACTCTCCCTCACAATTCCTAAATGGGTTTTAATTTTCAGACTTAGATAATTATTATATCTGATTCATTTCTTTAACATCTTTAGACTGTTGGTCTTACTGAAAAGAGAACAGAGTATCTGTTTCAATATGTTTTTCTTTTCCCTGTTTTTCTATTTTCTTTTCAATATGTTTTTCTATTCCTTACAGATTTCAATAATAATGGTTTTGAAATAAAAATAATCAAATGCTGGCATTTCCTCTTAATAAACGTTCATAGATCTGATGAATTAATAAACATTACAAAGAATTCACTACAGAGGTTATGATTATGGGACCATTTAATCCCCAAATCTGCCATGCTGACTGTTTAGATACTCAATGAAAATGAGCATTGTGCATTAGGATAAGTATTATCTCAAGAGAACTTTATTCTTGTTTTGGTCATTGCCCATTTTGGCCAATTCATAGCACCTGCTTCTCTTACCAGCAAATCTGTTTACTTGTCTCTAGTCTCATTTTTACCCTTTCCCACCACAATGATTACAAACTTCCACTATTCCCTCAAGCTCTTGAATCTCACTGGCTCCCCTTCTTCTCAGTATAGTATCTTCCCTCATAGTTTAGAGAGCAAACAGAAGCCTGAATAGTTTCTATGTCACCCGTTATTACTTCTTTGCTTCTCTGTCAAATGATGAAATGGTCTTTTCAGCCTATGGTTTTGATCCCATTCTTCCCCACATCTTCCAACACCTTGCTCCATCTATCCCACCTTCCCTACCAATCCCTCTCATCTTTAAAATCTCCATCGCCTTTTTTCATTCAGCCCTTACTCAACTTGCTGCTTCTAGAAAGAAACACACACCCTGAGAAGATCCTTAATATACAGTTACCTTAAGTATTCACTCCTATTTCTGCCTTATCCTTTAAATAAAGAATTCTTGAAAATCACTATCTCATTTTTTCTACTATCATTCATTCTTTAAGCTATTCAACTCAAGCAGTCCCTTCCCCACTCCCAAGAAAATATCCTCACTCTAATCACTGGAAACCTCATTGCCAAATCTGACAGACACTTCTGTTATCCCACTTGACCCCTCTATGAGATTTGACACTATACATCTTGCTTTTCCTTTCTTGAAATTTCTCAAGCTTCTGAAATACCACTCAAACCTTTCCTTCAGCCTTTAGATATAAAGTTTAGATTCTGGTCCTTAGGGTTCCATCTGAATCCCTCCTTTCTCTTACTGAACATGCCCATGGGTGATCTCATTTACCTCCATGACTTCAAATACACCAATGGACCAATGGTTCACCAATTGCTATCTCTAACTCCCTCTTCTCTCTAAACCACCGTGCCCATGTTGTTAGTCACCTTAAAGACACTGCCACTTGAATGACCAACAGACACTCAGTTATTAACTGAACTATTATTTTTGCCCAAAACTCTTCTCTGCCTACTTTCCTTACTTTTGTTTATTACACCCAAGGTAGACATTTTTTAGCCATCTTTGATTTCTCAGTCTCCTCAATGGTCAGTATTGATGTTGCATCATTGTCACATAAATTTCTAATCTAGTCCTTTCTTTCTGTTATATCCATACTGCCAGAGTTTTTATTCAGGATCATTCTTTCATGTGTTAATTCATTCCATTATCTATTCTTCAACAAATTCTTACCAAGTGCCATGTAATGGCAGTATGCCAGGGGCTAAATATGGAGCTTATAGTCTAGTGGGAAGTATGAATAAGTAAATTACAACACAACATTATAAAGTCTAGATAAGGCGGAGGCAGGTTTGATGTATGAGCACATGGGAGAGTTCCTAAACCCTTCCTAGAGGGCAAGAGAAGCATTGGAGAAGGCTTCCTAGAAGAAATGTTCCCTAAGATGAGACTTGAAGAGAGAGTAAGAGTTAACCAGGTGAAGGTGAGGGCAGAGGTGTTCCATGAAGAGGGATCTATGTGCTGAAACCCAGAGTGGAAGAACACATGGCTTGCTTCAACAACTCAAAGAAGGACAGGGTGGCTGGAGCCTAGATTTCTAGGGAGGAGATGGCAAGTGGCAAGGCTGGAGAATTAGGCAGAAGCCAAATCATGCATGGCTTTTAAGCTGTGCTAAGGAGTTGAACTGTTTTTAAACATAAAAATAACATAATCAGATTGTCTTTTTAAAAAGGTATCTCTGTTACGTTGGGGAATGGATGATCAGGGACAAGAATGGAGAGGGAAGACCAGGTAGGAAGCTGTTGTAATAATCCAGGTAAGAAGTGATACTGCCCTGGGGATGGATGCAGGTGGACATATTTAAAAGACCTGTAGGTGGGAGTCAAGCATGATGTCTTGGAAATGTGGGAAATGTTCGGCACCAAGGTAGGATATGGAATGGGAGAACAAGTTTCATGGGAGTAGACGGAGGTGCCAGACGGTATACCCAACTGCTCCTTCTTGGTCACCCTGCTCTCCCCAGCCTGGTGGCATCAGTGAGCCCTAGCATGCGGTTCTCCTCTCTTCATTCCCTACACTCCTTTCCTTGGTGGTTTCATCCAGTCTCATGGCTTTCATACCATTGATATGCAGACAACTTCCTAATTTAAACTCCAGGGCTCAAATATCCAACTGCAAACTAAACATCTCCATTTAGATGTCTAAAAAGTATGCCAAACATGAACAAAACTACTGATCTTCACACATCTCTGCCAAACTTGCTCCACCCTCCAGTTCCTTTGTAACTGGCAGAACCATTCTCCCTGTTACAAAAGCCAAAATCCTTGGCATATTCTTGACTCCTTTTTTTCCTTACACACCTCATCTCCAAATCCATCTGCAAATCCTTTTAGCTGCGTTCAAAATATAACCAGAATTCAGCCACCTCTCATCACTTATTCCTTCCTCTTGGCCTAGGCCACTGCCATCATTTACCTACACTATTAACAGCAGCCTCCCAACTCCCAAACAGCCTCACTTCTCCATTTTAGCCCTATCCCAGCCCCCTGCCACCAGCAATCTCCCACACCCACTCAAGGTGATTCCATTCAAATATAATCATTTCCTTGCTCAACACTCTGCAGTGGCTTCATATTTCACTCCAATAAAGGCCAAGGTCTCACAGTGGCCTACAAGGCCCTGCCTGATCCGATTCTTTGTCTTCTCTGATCTCATCTTCTAATCACCGAGGTCCAGGCTTACTGGCCCCATTGCTGTGCTTCAGACACACCAGGCAGAGCTGTATTTAGAGGGCTAAGTCCTCTCTTCCTCCAAATCTTTACTTAAAAGGCAACTTCCCAGTTTTTCTTTTTTTTCTTTTTTAACTTCTTTATTGGAGTATAATTGCTTTGCAAGGTTGTTTCGGTGTCTGCTTTATAACAAAGTGAATCAGTTTTACATATACATATGTCCCCATGTCTCTTCCCTCTTGCGTCTCCCTCCCTCCCATACTTCATATCCCACCCCTCTGGGTGGTCACAAAGCACCGAGCTGATCTCCCTGTGCTATGCGGCTGCTTCCCACTAGCTATCTATTTTACATTTGGTAGTATATATAAGTCCATGCCACTCTCTCACTTCGTCTCAGCTTACCCTTCCCCTCCCTGTATCCTCAAGTCCATTCTCTAGTAGGTCTGCATCTTTATGCCCGTCTTGCCCCTAGGTTCTTTATGACCTTTTTTTTTAGATTCCATATATATGTGTTAGTATATGGTATTTGTTTTTCTCTTTCTGACCTACTTCACTCTGTATGACAGACTCTAGGTCCACCCACCTCACTACAAATAACTCAATTTCGTTTCTTTTTATGACTGAGTAATATTTCATTGTATATATCTGCCACATCTTCTTTATCCATTCCTCTGTTGATGGACACTTATGTTGCTTCCATGTCCTGGCTATTGTAAATAGAGCTGCAATGAACATTTTGGTACATGACTCTTTTTGAATTATGGTTTTCTCAGGGTATATGCCCAGTAGTGGGATTGCTTGGTCGTATGGTAGTTCTATTTTTAAGGAACCTCCATACTGTTCTCCATATGGCTGTATCAATTTACATTCCCAACAACAGTGCAAGAGGGTTTCCTTTTCTCCACACCCTCTCCAGCATTTATTGTTTGTAGATTTTTTGATGATGGCCATTCTGACTGGTATGAGATGATATCTAATTGTAGTTTTGATTTGCATTTCTCTAATGATTAATGATGTTGAGTATTCTTTCCTGTGTTTGTTGCCAATCTGTATATCTTTGGAGAAATGTCTATTTAGGTCTTCTGCCCATTTTTGGATTGGGTTGTTTGTTGTTTTGATATTGAGCTACATGAGCTGCTTGTACATTTTGGAGATTAATCCTTTGTCAGTTGCTTCATTTGCAAATATTTTCTCCCATTCTGAGGGTTGTCTTTTCGTCTTGTTTATGGTTTCATTTGCTATGCAAAAGATTTTATGTTTCATTAGGTCCCATTTGTTTACTTTTCTTTTTATTTCCATTTCTCTAGGAGGTGGAGCAAAAATGATCTTGCTGTGATTTATGTCATAGAGTGTTCTGCCTATGTTTTCCTCTAAGAGTTTGATAGTCTCTGGCCTTACATTTAGGTCTCTAATCCATTTTGAGTTTATTTTTGTGTATGGTGTTAGGGAGTATTCTAATTTCATTCTTTTACATGTAGCTGTCCAGTTTTCCCAGCACCACTTATTGAAGAGGCTGTCTTTTCTCCACTCTACATTCTTGCCTCCTTTGTCAAAGATGAGGTGACCATATGTGCATGGGTTTATCTCTAGGCTTTTTATACTGTTCCATTGATCTATATTTCTGTTTTTGTGCCAGTACCATGCTGTCTTGATTACTGTAGCTTTGTAGTATAGTATGAAGTCAGGGAGCCTGATTCCTCCAGCTCCGTTTTTCTTTCTCAAGATTGCTTTGGCTATTCGGGGTCTTTTGTGTTTCCATACAAATTTTGAAATTTTTTGTTCTAGTTCTGTGAAAAATGCCAGTGGTAGTTTGATAGGGATTGCATTGAATCTATAGATTGCTTTGGGTAGTATAGTCATTTTCACAATGTTGATTCTTCCAATCCAAAAACATGGAATATCTATCTATTTGTATCATCTTTAATTTCTTTCATCAGTGTCTTATAATTTTCAGCATACAGGTCTCTTGTCTCCTTAGGTATGTTTATTCCTAGATATTTTATTCTTTTTGTTGCAGTGGTAAATGGGAGTGTTTTCTTAATTTCACTTTCAGATTTTTCATCATTAGTGTATAGGAATGCAAGAGATTTCTGTGCATTAATGTTGTATCCTGCTACTTTACCAAATGCATTGATTAGCTCTAGTAGTTTTCTGGTAGCATCTTTAGGATCTCTATGTATCTGCAGTGACAGGTTTACTTCTTCTTTTCCAATTTGGATTCCTTTTATTTCTTTTTCTTCTCTGATTGCTGTGGCTAAAACTTCCAAAATTATGGTGAATAATAGTGGAGAGAGTGGGCAACGTTGTCTTGTTCCTGATCTTAGTGGAAATGGTTTCAGTTTTTCACCATTGAGGACAATGTTGGCTGTGGGTTTGCCATATATGGCCTTTATTATGTTGCGGAAAGTTCATTCTCTGCCTACTTTCTGCAGGGTTTTTATCATAAATGGATGTTGAATTTTGTCCAAAGCTTTCTCTGCATCTATTGAGATGATCATATGTTTTTTCTCCTTCAATTTGTTAATATGGTGTATCACATTGATTGATTTGCCTACATTGAAGAATCCTTGCATTCCTGGGATAAACCCCACTTGATCATGGTGTATGATCCTTTTAATGTGCTGTTGAATTCTGTTTGCTAGTATTTTGTTGAGGATTTTTGCATCTATGTTCATCAGTTACTGGCCTGTAGTTTTCTTTGTGACATCTTTGTCTGGTTTTGGTATCAGGGTGACGGTGGCCTCGTAGAATGAGTTTGGGAGTGTTTCTCCCTCTGCTATATCTTGGAAGAGTTTGAGAAGATAGGTGTTAGCTCTTCTCTAAATGTTTGATAGGATTCGGCTGTGAAGCCATCTGGTCCTGGGCTTTTGTTTGTTGGAAGATTTTTAATCACAGTTTCAATTTCAGTGCTTTTGATTGGTCTGTTCATATTTTCTATTTATTCCTGGTTCAGTCTCAGATGGTTGTGCATTTCTAAGAATTTGTGCATTTCTTCCAGGTTGTCCATTTTATTGGCATAGAGTTGCTTGTAGTAATCTCTCATGATCCTTTGTATTTCGGCAGTGTCAGTTGCTACTTATCCTTTTTCATTTGTAATTCTGTTGATTTGAGTCTTCTCCCTTTTTTTCCTGATGAGTCTGGCTAATGGTTTATCAATTTTGTTTTTCTTCTCAAAGAACCAGCTTTTAGTTTTATTGATCTTTGCTATCGTTTTCTTCATTTCTTTTTCATTTATTTCTGACCTGATCTTTATGATTTCTTTCCTTCTGTTAACTTAGGGGTTTTTTTTGTTCTTCTTTCTCTAATTGCTTTTGGTGTAAGGTTAAGTTGTTTATTTGAGATGTTTCTTGTTTCTTAAGGTAGGATTGTATTGCTATAAACTTCCCTCTTAGAACTGCTTTTGCTGCATCCCATAGGTTTTGGGTCGTCCTGTTTTCCTTGTCATTTTCTCTAGGTATTTTTTGATTTCTTCAGTGATCTCTTGGTTATTAAGTAGTGTATTTTTTAGCCTCCATGTATTTGTATTTTTTACAGATTTTTTCCTGTAATTGATATCTGGTCTCATAGCGTTGTGGTTGGAAAAGATACTTGATACGATTTCAATTTTCTTAAATTTACCAGGGCTTGATTTGTGACCCAAGATATGATCTATCCTGGAGAATGTTCCATGAGCACTTGAGAAGAATGTGTATTCTTTTGTTTTTGGATGGAATGTGCTATAAATATCAATTAAGTCCATCTTGTTTAATGTATCATTTAAAGCTTGTGTTTCCTTATTTATTTTCATTTTGTATGATCTGTCCATTGGTGAAAGTAGGGTGTTAAAGTCCCCTACTATACTTGTGTTACTGTTGATTTCTCCTTATATGGCTGTTAGTATTTGCCTTGTGTATTGTGGTGCTCCTATGTTGGGTGCATAAATATTTACAATTGTTATATCTTCTTCTTGGATTGATCCCTTGATCATTATGTAATGTCCATCTTTGGCTCTTGTAATAGTCTTTATTTTAAAGTCTGTTTTGTCTAATATGAGAATTGCTACTCCAGCTTTCTTTTGATTTCCATTTGCACGGAATATCTTTTTCCATCCCCTTACTTTCAGTCTGTATGTGTCCCTAGGTCTGAACTGTGTCTCTTGTAGACAGCATGTATACGGGTCTTGTTTATGTATCCATTCAGCCAGTCTATGTCTTTTGGTTGGACCATTTAATCCATTTACATTTAAGGTAATTATCGATATGTATATTCTTATTACCATTTTATTAATTGTTTTGGGTTTGTTATTGTAGGTCTTTTTCTTCTGTTGTGTTTTCTGCCCAGAGAGGTTCCTTTAGCATTTGTTGTAAAGCTGATTTGGTGGTGCTGAATTCTCTTAGCTTTTGCTTGTCTGTAAAGGTTTTAATTTCTCCATCAAATCTGAATGAGATCCTTTCTGGGTAGAGTAATCTTGGCTGTAGGTTTTTCTCCTTCATCACTTTAAATATGTACTGCCACTCCCTTCTGGCTTGCAGAATTTCTGCTGAGAGATCAGCTGTTAACCTTATGGGGATTCCCTTGTGTGTTATTTGTTTTTGCCTTGCTACTTTTAATATTTTTTCTTTGTATTTAATTTTTGATAGTTTGATTAATATGTGTCTTGGCATGTTTCTCCTTGGATGTATCCTGTATGGGACTCTCTGTGCTTCCTGGACTTGATTAACTATTTCCTTTCCCATATTAGGGATGTTTTCAACTATAATCTCTTCAAATATTTTGTCAGTCCCTTTCTTTCTTTTTCTCTTCTTCTTCTGGGACCCCTATAATTCAAATGTTGGTGCATTTAATGTTGTCCCAGAGGTCTCTGAGACTGTCCTGAATTCTTTTCATTCTTTTTTGTTTATTCTGCTCTGCACTAGTTATTTCCATTATTTTATCTTCCAGGTCACTTATCCATTCTTCTGCCTCAGTTATTCTGCTATTGATCCCTTCTAGAGAATTTTTAATTTCATTTATTTTGTTGTTCATCACTGTTTGTTTGCTATTTAGTTCTTTTTTTTTTTTTTTTTTTTTTTTTTTGCAGTATGCGGACCTCTCACTGTTGTGGCCTCTCTCGTTGCGGAGCACAGGCCATGGCTCACGGGCCCAGCCGCTCCGCGGCATGTGGGATCCTCCCGAACCGGGGCACGAACCCGTGTCCCCTGCATCGGCAGGCGGACTCCCAACCACTGCGCCACCAGGGAAGCCCTGCTATTTAGTTCTTCTAGGTCCTTGTTAAACGTTTCTTGTATTTTCTCCATTCTATTTCCAAGATTTTGGATCATCTTTACTATCATTATTCTGAATTCTTTTACAGGTAGACTGCCTAGTTCCTCTTCATTTGTTAGGTCTGGTGGGTTTTTATCTTGCTCCTTCATCTGCTGTGTGTTTCTCTGTCTTCTCATTTTGCTTAACTTACTGTGTTTGGGGTCTCCTTTTTGCAGCCTGCAGGTTCGTAGTTCGTGTTGTTTTTGGTGTCTGTCCCCAGTGGCTAAGCTTGGTTCAGTGGGTTGTGTAGGCTTCCTGGTGGAGGGGACTAGTGCCTGTGTTCTGGTGGATGAGGCTGGATCTTGTCTTTCTGGTGGGCAGGTCCACATCTCCTGGTGTGTTTTGGGGTGTCTGTGGCCTTATGATTTTATGCTGCCTCTCTGCTAATGGATGGGGTTGTGTTCCTGTCTTGCTAGTTGTTTGGCATAGGGTGTCCAGCACTGTAGCTTGCTGGTCGTTGAGTGAAGCTGGGTCTTAGTGTTGAGATGGAGATCTCTGGGAGAGCTTTTGCTGTTTGATATTACTTGGAGCTGGGAGGTCTCTTGTGGACCAGTGTCCTGAACTTGGCTCTCCCACCTCAGAGGCACAGCCCTGATGCCTTGCTGGAGCGCCAAGAGCCTGTCATCCACACGGCTCAGAATAAAAGGGAGGAAAAAAAAGAAAGAAACAAAGTAGAATATTAAGTAAAATAAAATAATGTTATTAAAATAAAAAGTAATTATTAAAAAAATGTTTTAAGTAATAAAAAAAAGAAAGAGGAGAGCAACCAAACCAACAAAGAAATCCACCTATGATAACAAGTGCTAAAAACTATACTAAAAGCAAACAAAAAAAGCAGACAGACAGAACCCTAGGGCAAATGTTAAAAGCAAAGCTATACAGACAAAATCACATGCAGAAGCATACACATACTCACAAAAAGAGGAAAAGGGAAAAAAAAGAAAGAAAAAAAAAAATATATATATATATCATTGCTCCCAAAGTCCACCACCTCAATTTGGGATGACTCGTTGTCTATTCAGGTATTCCACAGATGCAGGGTACATCAACTTGTTTGTGGAGATTTAATCCGCTGCTCCTGAGGCTACTGGGAGAAATTTCCCTTTCTCTTCTTTGTTCGCACAGCTCCTGGGGTTCAGCTTTGGATTTGGACCCGCCCTCTGCATGTAGGTCACCTGAGGGTGTCTGTTCTTCCCTCAGACAGGACGGGGTTAAAGGAGCAGCTGATTCTGGGTCTCTGGCTCACTCAAGCCGCGGGGAGGGAGGGGTACGGATGCGGGGCGAGCCTGCCGCGGCAGAGGCAGACGTGACATTGCACCAGCCTGAGGCATGCTGTGCGTTCTCCCGGGGAAGTTGTCCCTGGATCACGGGACCCTGGCAGTGGCGGGCTGCACAGGCTCCCGGGAGGGGAGGTGTGACCTGTGCTTGCACACAGGTTTCTTGGTGGCAGCGGCAGCAGCCTTAGTGTCTCATGCCCTTCTCTGGGGTCTGCGCTGATAGCCGCGGCTCGCGCCGTTGTCTGGAGCTTCTTAACACGGTGCTCTTAATCCCCTCTCCTCGTGCATCAGGAAACAAAGAGGCAAGAAAAAGTCTCTTGCCTCTTCCGCAGGTCCAGACTTTATCCCGGACTCCCTCCCGGCTAGCTGTGGCGCACTAGACCCCTTCAGGCTGTGTTCATGCAGCCACCCCCAGTCCTCTCCCTGAGATCTGACCTCCGAAGCCCGAGCCTCAGCTCCCAGACCCCGCCCGCCCCGGCGGGTGAGCAGACAAGCCTCTCGGACTGGTGAGTGCTGGTCATCCCGATCCTCTGTGCGGGAATCTCTCCGCTTTGCCCTCCGCACTCCTGTTTCTGCGCTCTCCTCCGTGGTTCCGAAGCTTCCCCCCTCAGCCACCCGCAGTCTCCGCCCGCCTGCGAAGGGGCTTCCTAGTGTGTGGAAACCTTTCCTCCTTCCCAGCTCCCTCCCAGAGGTTCAGGTCCCATCCCTATTCTTTTGTATCTGTTTATTCTTTTTCTTTTGCCCTACCCAGGTACGTGGGGAGTTTCTTGCCTTTTGGGAGGTCTGAGGTCTTCTGCCAGCGTTCAGTAGGGGTTCTGTAGGAGTTGTTCCACATGTAGATGTATTTCTTTTTTTTTTTTTTTTTTTTTTTTTTTCGGTACGCGGGCCTCTCACTGTTGTGGCCTCTCCCGTTGCGGAGCACAGGCTCCAGACGCACAGGCTCAGCGGCCATGGCTCACGGGCCCAGCCGCCCCGCGGCATGTGGGATCTTCCCGGACCGGGGCACGAACCCGTGTCCCCCACATCAGCAGGCGGACTCCCAACCACTGCGCCACCAGGGAAGCCCTGTAGATGTATTTCTGATGTATCTGTGGGGAGGAAGGTGATCTCCATGTCTTACTCTTCCACCATCTTGAAGCTCCTCCCCCTTCCCAGTTTTTCAAAGTTACAGACCTCTTCTACCACCTCTCCTCCAGGCACTCTTGATCCCCCAATGCTGCTTTTTTTTTTTTTTTTTTGCCTGTAACACTCATCAACTTTTTTTTCACATTCTGAAACTTCTTTATTTGTTGAGGACAGTTAACAAATAGAATAAATACTTTTCACATGGAGCCCTGCATTTTTTCCAACATTTACTTATCAACTTCTAATGTAGTACAGGATTGACTTAATTGTTTTATGTATTTGTTGTCTGGAGCACCTGCTACAGAGTAAGTTCCACAACAGCAGGAATGTTTGTTTTGTTTACTGGTGTAGCCCCAAGCACCTTGCACATATTAGCTCCTCAATAAATATTTGTCAAATTTAGTCTTGAATAGCTGTTGAACATACAAAATTGATGCTTGAGAGATGGATTTCTGGACTCTCTGGAGCTAAAGAGGTGAGGATGCAGATCTGGGAGTCTTCACTCTATTGTAAGTCTTCATCCTCTAGTGCCTGGAAGATTCAGTGACGTTCCGTTATGTCTTCTGGCCTGTAGCTCCTTTCCCCTCCAGTCCACTCACCACACTGTCACCAAAGTTGTCTAATATATAGTTATAAGTATTCTGGTTTCCGTGTCCTGATTAAAACCTCCCAGGGACTCTCCACTACTGAAAGAGTACAGGCCCCTCAATAAGATGCATAAGACTTTCTCTGATATGCCCCAGCCTAACCTTCCGGCTTCATCCACACCCAGCCCAGCCCACATAGCCTCTGTGCCAGTTACAGCTTCCTGACCAGCCCTGCACATTCTCCCCAAGGTGCCTGCATGTATGGTCTCTCAGTCCAAAGTGTCTGTCCCAATCTCCACTGTGCCTGAGCAACTCCAGCATATCCTGCAAGTAATATCTTCACTCTAGGATACTACTTGGCCCTGCCTCTGTCTGCTGTAGTTAGCTCTCCTTCCCTGTATTCCTCCAGAGATGTGCACCCATCTGGAGTTCACAACTAGAGGGCAATGTGCCAGGAGGCTGGGACTGCCAACCAGTGGGCAGCACCTATATGGTTAAAAAGTTTTTTAATGCCTTGCTCTCTTTTCTCTCTTTCTCTCCCTCAAACACACACACACACACACACACACACACACACACACACACACACACACACACACCCTGGATTATTTTTCCTTGAATTGATCCATTATATAAATGCAATCCTGAGCACAGTTGTTTTTAAGTTGTCCTAACCTTTTAGTTTATCGATTTTTCAAGGATCCAGAGTTTTAGATATTGGATTCTGTACTTATTTTTCTGTACTGTTCTGTTTTTATGAGGATAGCTTTGCTTGGCGTTCTTTATTCATTTTAAAGTATTTAAGATTTTTGTAGAAAGTTTTATTTGGTTCTTTTTTTCTCTGATTACATATTGATCTCGACGTCGTGATATTTATGTGCTTTTAATTTTTCTCTCAACACTGTTAGAATTGCATTATGTTCACCCAAGGAATCCACATCTATACAAAATATGACCAGTTTTGTTATTTTTTCCATTCATACTATTTTCATGATTTCTAAAAGTTTTTTTTTCTACTTTGCTTGAAAAGAAAACATCATATACTGACAAAATTCACCTTGAAAAGGGTCCCTAGTTCACTTCACTGCCAGAGAGTCTACTAGTTAACTTTGATTTCCAAGAAAAGTTCTCAGATGTGAGCAAAATAAAATTCAGCCACACCCTAAGAGCTAGATGCAAATAACGTTAGAGGAGAATGCCCCCCTTGCTTGACCACTCCATATTTCAGGGTCACAGCCTGCCCTTTGGCATCCTCATGTGTCTCCTCTTTTTCTCTCTTTCCCTGGATGCTGATTTCTCTTTCTTTACGTGACAGTGGCCATGACACGAATGGGGTCCACTAACCACCAGCATTCCTCTGCAGCCATTTGATTTCTGCTTTGGGTAACACCAGAGGAGATTGATCGGTTATATAAACTCAATCCTGAGCACAGTTCTTCCCATTTGGAATTCACCGTGCCTTATGCCGAGGACATTTTCAAAGGGAGGGAAATGTCGGATTTATTAATGAGTGATGTACCGGCTTCCTCTCTGTGTCTCCCTTTTGTGGTTCACATTCTGACCATTCAGTCAGGTTTATCCTGTTCAAACCCTGTATTTGAATGCAACTGGAAGAGGTTGCTAGGCTTTTTTTCATTTTTATTTTAATTTGTGTAGTTAGAAAAATGTTTCTCAAATGTGATTTGTGGATTCATGTTATTCAGGGTTCCTGGATTAATTGAACAAAATCTGGTAGCACTTCTACACGATCTGAATTATAAAATTACGTCTATCCATTAGGCTGAAAAATATTTTAAAATAGTTTTATAGGATTTCAAGAATCTTAGCACTTTCTTAACATTGAAAGTTCAATCTTTACATTTTCAAGGGCAGTGAAACATTCTTATCTGACCTACGGCTTATTAATGGGACAAAAGCCTGTCCATCAATCAAGACTGACAGTTCAATGTATTTTCTGAACAGAACTTCTTACAATATGCACAATGATAAAACAAATGTCCATTTATTCTTATTTCCCAGAAGTTGAATACTTTCAGCCATTCTTAAAAGGACAAAGATATTTACTAACAGATTATGACTGTGTGAGGGATAATGTTGAGAATATAATGGAATTCTGTTGTTTTTATCTTTACTGTTACCGTATCAGAGTTGGACAATTATCCTGATCATGTTTGACAACTAGAAAATGCATGTTGGCTTTTTCTTGTGCTATGATTCAGTCATTTTCAACTTTAAAATGTTTATTGGAAGAAGGGATACAATACTAGATAAGAATCTGAATAAGAGCACTATTTAGGTATCTATCAAAGAAGCAACATTTGTATAATAATCAAGAGTAATTGTTTAGAGGAGCTGCTAAAACAATATTTATAACACATGAAAATTATTTTTGTACCATGTTTAACTTGTTTTCTCCTATAGTGACCTATATATGAATTTTAATAAGCTTTTTATTATAAATAAAGTATACATATTAATATAGGAATACTTTTTCTGTTTCAGAAATTAATGTCAGTGATAGGTTGCCGTATACACTATAACTTTTCTCTACAAGCACACAAATCTTTTCCTTGATTTTTAGTAGAAAAAAAAATCTTCCTTTTACATAGTTGTACCTTCACATGATATTTAAAACCATCTGTTAGGAACAGGTTACCCTGATAATCACTTTGAAAACAGCATGTTTTAGACACACAGCAACAACAACAAAAAATATGCAGTTTTGCAACATAACATGTGCTACAAAAACCTTAAAAATACAGTTCTACTCCAACAGATAAATAGGTTTGGCCAAAATATTTTCAATCTAAGTTCTGTTAGTAAAAAGGGTGATTATTCCCTTATTTTTCTCCATTTGCTTACAACTCATAATGTCATATAACATACATTCATTGGACATATTTATACTAAAAAAATTACTCATTGTTTATCTGAAATTCAAATTTAACTGAGCATCCTATATATTCATTTCCTAAACCTCAGTGGGGGCATGGGTTTGCTCTTCTTTAAAGAGGTAAAGTAATGGTTCCTTATCTGTTGTTCTTCATTAGTGTGGAAGGCCCTTACCATGCCTTGGAGGACAATTTTTTTTTTTAACTTTATTTATTTTTTTTTAACATCTTTATTGGAGTATAATTGCTTTACAATGGTGTATTAGTTTCTGCTTTATAACAAAGTGAATCAGCTATACATACACATATTTCCCCATATCTCTTGGAGGATAATTTAAGAAGGACTTCAGGAACTTAAAACAGCTTTAGAGGAAAACCACAAGATGGCCAAAGGGTGGGAAAATAAGAAATAACACTATTTAAACTGTAGATGAGAGGGCCAAGGTGATGAAATAGCAAGTATTTGGAGTGGGCTCACATAGTGGACTGTGCCAAGTTCCTCATTTTTGATGAAGGTACGCAGAAACTGGCTAAGACACAACTTAGGAGGGTAAGCGTAATAGCTACATTTATTGGATGCCAGTGTATGCTGCATAATTGAATGCCGGTGTCTCATAATTCATCTCTAACCCTCCTGGCCAACCCACAGATGTGTACCATTATTATCCCCATGTTTTAGATGAAGAAACTGACACTCAGAGTCAGAAGGTATGTAAATGGTAAAGCCCAGATTCACGTCACATCAGAGTATGATGACACCAAGGCCCATACTCTCTCCACTACACCCACCTGTTCTCCAGAAGGCTTATGAGTTATTGGGAACAATGTTGTTAAGCAAACTAGTCTGTAAATATTAGGCATAAGATTAACTCATGGGTATTTTGAATAATTTAAATGTGGTCATATAAATGAGCAGTTGTGTGGGCTGAAAAACCCTGAAGACTTCTTCTGTCCTTCTGACTTACTGTTAGAAATCATTGTCAAGGTAGTGTCTGGCTACATTAGAAGGGATTTTTGACATGTATTGTTTTATCTTTCTAAAGTCAGCTTAGGTTTTTTTTTGTTTTTTGTGTTTTTTGCGGTACGTGGGCCTCTCACTGTTGTGGCCTCTCCCGTTGCGGAGCACAGGCTCCAGACACGCAGGCTCAGCGGCCATGGCTCACAGGCCCAGCTGCTCCGCGGCATGTGGGATCTTCCCGGACTGGGGCACGAACCCGTGTCCCCTGCATCGGCAGGCGGACTCTCAGCCACTGCACCACCAGGGAAGCCCAGCTTAGGTTTTTTGATGATAATAACACTAAGTGTTAAAGCTTTAGGCCTAGGAATCAAATGTTGAACAAGGCATGTTTTTAAAATTTGCTTTCTCGACAGCCCAGTAGATCTGTCACTTTTCAATTTAGGTTACATATTTAGATTTTTAGCATTTATCTTGCTATCTTCAAATCCACAGACTGTATACTTTTTGAGAGTAGAAACTCTCAGTATTTAGACAAGGGCATGGTATGCAATGGGAGCTCACAAATATTTGATTAATATTATGTGATATAACATGACTCTTATAAGCAGTGAGTGTTTATAAATACAGTATTTTAAATGTCATCAGGAATCTCCTATTGGGATCTTCTTTCCTTAGCTTTGTTTTTATGGGCCTACTTTTCAAATTAATGGAAATAATATAAATGTAGAAAGGGCTAAGAATTTTCCTTAGCATTTCACTCTGGCAAGTCCTCCTGGAGAATTTAGCCATGACTGTTTTTATGACTGCAGTTTCCTTAATACGGGGCCTCGGCCATTTTCCATCATCATAAATCCCTTATATACTTATAAGCAGGATTGAAATGTTTTCTAGTTTTTATATTTTGACTCTTCACTTAGATGCATTATTTCTATCTTGAGATTATGTTAAGTAAATATTGTAGAAGAATTTGAAACTATAGAGCAGAAAAAAGCTAGTGTAGCACCTTAGAAATTTTAACTAGTAGATACATCTCCAAATGCAAAGTGAAATATTTAAAGAAATTATTCAAGTAAATAAAGAAACTGTCTTTGCCAATTACTTGAATGTTTTATATAAAGTTGCTTTTATGCACTTGACTTTGTGTTTGAATTCACAAGTTTGTAGAATCTTCGAGTGGACGTTGTTTAGTCAGGGCTTTCAGACACAAGGAATAAAAGAATCACAATGAGGGGCTTCCCTAGTGGAGCAGTGGTTAAGAATCCACCTGCCAATGCAGGGGACACAGGTTCGAGCCCTGGCCCGGGAAGATCCCACATGCTGCAGAGCAGCTAAGCCCGTGCACCACAACTACTGAGCCTGCGCTCTAGACCCTGTGAGCCACAACTACTGAGCCCGCGTGCTGCAACTACTGAAGCCCTCAGTCCTAGAGCCTGTGCTCCACAACAAAGAGAAGCCACCGCGATGAGAGGCCTGCGCACCACAACGAAGAGTAGTCCCCCCGCTCACCGCAACTAGAGAAAGCCCGCGTGCAGCAATGAAGACCCAAAGCAGCCAAAAATAAATTAATTAACTAATTTTAAAAATTAATTAAAATCTTTTTTAAAATCACTATGAAACTGCTGATGGAAAAAAGAAAAAGAAAGGAGGAAAGGAAAAATTTACTGGTTCTCATTAGCTGAAGACATGGTGGATGCAGATGCTTACACAATAGCATTAGTGGCCTGCCTTTCTTCATGTCCAGGATCCCCTGCCTCTTGGGTCACTTTCATGCTCAGGCAGGCTTTCTCCACACAGTGACAAAGATGGTCATCAGACAGTACAAGTTAATATCATTCTTAGTGCTAGTGATTTTTGAGGGAGAGAGGTCCCCTCCCAGTATCTATATTAAACCCCAAAAGACCCTGGTTCACCTTGCTTTAGTCACAAGCTCACCTCTGTCCAAGCTCTGGGTCAAAGGAATAGAATTCACTAAAAGGCCAGCCTGGTTTGCAAGCTCACCTTGTGGGGAAGAGATAAGCCAGGTGGTTGACAGCCCCATTAGATAGGGGAGAGTTTTCAAAAGAGTTGCCAGTAGTAGAGCCAGGGGCTGGGCAGGTAAATGCAGAAAATGTTTTCAAAATATTATGCCTTTAGAACAAAAATCTTTTCCAGGAAATGCAAACAATTTGGAACAGCTCAAATAAGCATCATACTTAAAAATATTAGAAATACACTTATAAGAACTAGCTTGCATGTTTATCATATTTTAGATAATATTTTATCCTCTTTGAATCTCAGTTTTGTCATGAAAGCATGGGAGTTTCCCCTGAAACAGTTTACCCTGAAAACATGGGAGTAATGCTTACCTTCTAAGAAAACGTTCAGATTAGAAGAGGTGATGTAGTTGATGGCATCTTGTAAGCTATAAAGTACTACCTATGTATATAGTTATAAAATATTATGATTTCTAAGAAAAATCAGTTCCTAAGGAAAGCAGAGTTACCTGTGTCAAAGTTTTGAAAGTCCCTCTCTTTTAAAAACCTATTCCATGATACCTGTTGTGTTTTTTCATGAGCCATCAGTACTTGCTTACAACACAGGTATATGCTTTGAGACAGGTTTCTGTTGATGAGGGCAATGATGCTGACAGTAGTAGTGGTGATAGGCACAGGTAGTTACTCAATAACTCTTAGAGAACTAACTGTATTTCTAGATTTCTAGGGCATGAAAAGCCCAATGTAAGCTAGTTAAATGAGAAAACTAGAGGTAGATAGATGGCAGACAGAGTTGAGTATGTGGTCTTACCATTAGGTTAAGCTGGTATTTGTAGCTAATAGAGCAGCCTCTTTAAAGGAAATACCCCTAAATACCAATAGTTTAATGACCAAGGTGCCACTGAGATAATCACTCCCAGGAAATGTTTTGCCAGTGAGTTTATGTTAACTATCAACTGAAAAGAAATACGGAAATGTTTTATGAGTGATTCAGTTTCACCTGCTATGTGCATGACATTTTAAGAGAATGAATTAGTCTGTTTGAATCATCTTTACGTGTTCCTTTTAGTAAGGAACTCAAAGTTGGTTAAATGGCCAGTGCTGCTTCAGAAAGAAAGAAAAAACAAACAGTAAAAAGACATTTTATATTGAAAGCCTGATCCAAGCACATCACAGGAATAAATGTATCAAGGCAAAAATACATAAAAGATGAAAGTAGTTCTGGAGTCACTCCCAATATAAATATAAATATTAAAATTGCTCACACAGCCTGATCTGGCAGATGATATAGATAGAGAAGAGAGAGCAATATATGCCAGTTCAATGGCATTGGAGTAAAACGTAGAAAAACAATCTCAGAGTTGAAAATTATTGGAGTTGGAAAATACTTCAGCATTCATCGGTTCAACCCAGGGGTATGCTTGTAAGTATTTAATAACCATCCCTCCAGGGGGGAAATAAGCCCTGATTTTTAGTGTTTGCCAACTTCTATGGGGTAAATACTCCCACCAAGGCCGATTTCAAGCAACCAAGATGAGGTCACTGAACACGAGTTGGGAAGGGATGCGTACGCTAAGCCGTCATTAGCTGGTTCCAGGGGCCTCCAGCACACAACTTGTTCAACACTGTAATTTTACAAATAAGAAAGCAGCTAAGGCCAAAGGAGTTGGGTGACTGGCTTTGGGTCATACAACCACTTAGCTGTACTGCCACAACCAAAACTCAGGTTTCCACCCCACTCGCCCGCTGAGCTTCAGTATTGGGAATGCATTGTGAGGAAAGGACTATGACTGATTGATCAGTAAACTTGCCTGACTCCCTTAGCCTGGATAAGTTCCCCTTGAGGGGCTCCCATAGACATTTCCACGTTGAGTTTAAACTGTAGTCCGTTTGTCTGCCTCTTCATCTCACAATTAGAAAGTTTTTTATTTATTTTCATATCTTCTGCACAGTATCTCAAACACAGTACATGCTCAAAAACTATTTGTTGAGGGCATGAACAAGCAATAATAGAGAATATTTATTGTGCCAAGCACTGCTCCTAGTGGTTTATGTTCATTAACTCATTGAATCCTCAGAGTAACCATCATAAGTGAGACAGGTACTATAATCACTCTGATATTTCAAATGAGAAAATAGATGCTCAGAAAAATTTACCGAAGGTCACACAGTGAATGGATTCAAACCCTGCAGTCTGTCTCCAGAGCCTGTGCACTTGATCACTCAGCTGTCACTCAGTTAACTGGCAGTGTCATCAGTGTGCATAGCTCAGCAACAGGTATTTCCCAAAGTATTCCTCCATTCCTTGTGAGGGACACAAACATTTCCTGGAGAAGATCTAATCTGACCAACACACACCATTGTTAACGGGGAAGGGCCTCAGTTAATTGGAATGATTAATAAAACAGGATGTTTAAGTTTTCTCGTATCTGAGGATTAAATAGAACCCATATTTTAATTAAAAACTCTGTTGTTGACAGTGGGCCCTAGTCCTATATTTTGCTTTAATAAAAAAATTTTTTTAATTAACATTTTTTTGATTTCTCAACCTGAAAACTGGCATCACCATTTGCTATCAAGAGAATATGAAGAAAGTATAGGAGACTGGGTTACTAACTCCAGGGTTATTCTGCAGGGTTTTTTCCTTAAATAGAAAAAATTTTTCTCCTTCCCTACTGGTTTCTTATGATTTGCCATCTCATCAAATGAGATAACAGTTTGTACATTTTCTTGGATTCTAGTTGATTGAGGTTTAGTACCGTGAAAGACATGTACGAACCTTCAGATAGGAAACTTATTTTTTAAACATAATACCTCAGATTTTTTTTTTTTTAAGATCATGTTGAAGGTTCCCTCAAAAGCCTAGAAGAAAAAAGCCATTCTTACTCCACCACTGCATTAATGGGCATCAACTAAGATGCAAATTGGTTTGTAATGCTTTTTTTTCTTTTGACAATGATAGTTTATTTTCTTCCCGTATTTTTCCTAGAGAAAATACAGTGATAAATTATGTACTAGGCTAATGTTCCCAATTTCAGAAGATACACTGATAGCATTTTGAGAAGTGCATTTAATTTTTCTGCATGATGTATTCTAGAAGGTTTAGACCACATATTTGTAGTTTGTAGTTTGTATTGTCTTGTAATAGAACAACTTGTCCCAAATCCTTTTCTTCTACTCCTTGTTATTCCCCCTACCAGTGCCAAAACTTTTCTAGTATACTTTAAAATAGTGAGACTTACATTCAAAAACAGCAAGTTTATGCATATATATACATATATATGCACATATGTAACAATCATATAGTTATACATGTTTAAGTGTGTATACACACACACATGTATACACTATGTAACAAACAAAGTGCTTTCAAGGATAAGATCTCTTTTCGATACTTAAAGCAGTCATGTGAGGCTGTTGGACCCTGGGAATCAGAGGTGAATGAATTGCCTAAAGTCATATAGCTAGAGAGGGAAAGGGCCAGAACCAGAGCTCTGTCTAACTTCTGCTCCAGTGCACTCTCCCTCTTAGCTCAGGAAGCTGCTCCAGTGTTAGTGAAGCATTCAACGTCCCGGACAGATTCCTGTCAGTCAGACATGGGATTGAATCTGGTTTCTGTGTGACTTTTGGCAAGTTTGCTCATCTAGAAATGGAGAATAATAATACTTCCTACTTCACAGGGTGTTTACAAAGAGTATATCAGAGGGTTTAGCAGAATGCCTGGCACGTGGTAAACACTCGTATACAAGTTATTGTTATTTTTATTATATGGTTTATACCTTACTGAATCTCTGCTTTGCCCTCTGGTCCAACTATAATTTTGTAGCCTTTAAAGCCTGTATCCTCAATCAGATGTCTTCATTTGGATCCTTAAAATCATTGTGTCCTTGACCTTCTTTCTTGGGTTTCTTCCATATCTCATGAATGTGAAGAGGAAGTCATATACATTGTGTCTTCAGGAAGCCCTCAGAGCTACTATACAATCCTTTCTTTCTTGCTGACCTCAGTTTGCATACCCTGCTGTAGATATTCTAAACCTCCTCCTTTACCCTGAAGTCCCTGGTCACTCCTCTGTAACCATCAATTTCAGCAGATGGTCATATACCGTAATTTATTTTTTAGGACATTGAGATCATATTCCCTGAACTCCTTAAATGTCCCTATATCTTTATGTGACTTCTCATCTTCTCCTGCTGTCTCAGAAAGAGTGACTTCTCTTATGTTTCAGGGCTCTTGGAAATGCCCTTTTTGATCCCTTGGAATGTTGATTGAACATTTTTATCTCCCTCATTTGCTCTTTTTGTTTTCCCCGCTTCTCTAGGCCCATCTACTTGCATTTTTCCTGATTGTATCATATGCTCTCTCCTGCCACTTTATGTTTGCACAAACTGCTCTTCCACTAGGAATTTCCATTCCTCATCCTCCTTCAAGACTCACCTCTAGCCTCATTTCCAGTCTGGTTGGCTGCCCTTACTACACATTCCCATAATTTCTGTCAACCCGTTGCCTCCACCAAGTGACTGTGAGCTTCCTGGGAAAGGTACCATGTTTCTGGGTTCCAAGACCTACCACAGTGCCTGGCCTTTAGTAGATACCCAACAAACGTTAGTAGAAGAAAAAGAGACCTACAAATAAGTGTACATCTTTCCTGCAACTTAAAGTCCTCTCAACCCTGATATTGCCTTCTGCTTGTCCTTCCTTTGACAAACATTCTACTTTCTCATCACATGTACCCTTGCAATTTAGTGGTCTGATACCACTGTTGAATCTGCTGAACCTACTCTTGTAAAGGTCAACAAGGAGCTTTTGTGTGGATTACAGCCACCTTCCTGAGGCCCTCGCCTGCCTTCTGTGACACAGTGCAATTTTGGCTCTCATGACGCCTCCCTGAACTAACTTACCTTCTTTGCTTCTTTCACTAGTTTCTCTAATGTGCGTATTCTCCGAGATCTGGTTTATTTGTCTTCTCTTCCTTCACCTTTTCCCTCCACGAACATACTCTTTCTTGGTTTTAACCATCCCCTCTGTGCAGATAACATGCAAAGTTTATTTCTATTCCAACTAGAATCCCAATTGCCCCACTAAGATCAAGTCCTGAAGTTTCATTCTTTCTAATGCACAGATGGCAGATACTTGGCACTTATGCTTATACTTGCCTCTGTCTCATCTAAGATGGATATTACCTCACCCAAGACCAATCGTGCCACTTTCCCAGTAAGAGCAGGCTTCTCCTCAAAATCCTTCTCATTATTCTCCTCTATTGCTTGGCACATATGCTGTCTGCTTGGAATCTTCATTCTTCACTTCAGATAACCTGCTTGCTGGAAACAATGTAAAACCTACTAGTCATTCCTGTAGTAGAATGTTTTCACTCATTTCAATAACACATCAAACTCAACATATTCAAAACCAGCTTATCATATTCCTTGATCTTTAGCCTAACTTCCTCCTACTGACCACCCTAGTTTGTAACTTGTTCCACTTTTTCCCAGATGCTGCTGCTTATCTTTACCTTCTCTTTGTGTTCCACCAGTTTAGGTGTCCAATCTTATTTATTCAAATATGTCTCTCATTCATCCCTTCCTTTCTATTCTTGGGGCCACCATCTTGCTTCTGGCCCTTACTACCTGGTTATGGGCTATAATGCCTGTCATCTGGTCTTCTCATTGCCAGGTTCTCCCTGCTCTAAGCCACTTTTCCTCCAGATCAATCTTCCTAGAGTAAAACCTTGCTCATATGACTCTCCAGCTCAAAACCCTTCAATGACTTTCTATTACCTCTTAAATAATGCCTGTAATTCCTATCAGTTTGGTAGGGTAAAATTATCTTTGATTTTGGAGTCAGTAAATTTGGTTTTAATCTCTGGCTACTACTCTTATCTGTTCTGTGACTTTGAACTTATTGTTTAATTTTTATTCACTCATTTATTCAACATATATTTATTGAACACCTACTCTGTTCTAGGTTCTATATCAAGTCCTTGAGATAGAGTGATGGACCGAACAGGCATTGTCTTTGTCTTCTGGACCTGAAATGTATTGGACTTGTCCATATTTCTCATGATCATAGTAATCCTAAGTACAGGCCATGCCTTCCTCTCTTGATGCTTTTAGTATTTGGTTTTTGCTATGCAGGAAATTATAATACCATGTATTATAGTAATTTGCATATATGTATTATCTCTCAACCCCATTGTAAGTTCACTGAAGGGTAAGTGCCATGTCCCATTTCCCATAGTGTAAGCACAGAGCCGTGCACAGTGAATTCTGTTGTGTTTTTGTGGACCTAGAGTTAGTCTTTGGCATAGTTACAATGCCCAGTATGTTTTTAGAGGCTCCCTTTGTCCTGTCAGAATTATGCATTTTTTCAAAAGGGGGAAAGAAGTAATAACTATTTGGTTTCTATTTCTCTAAGGCCTTTATTTTCTAACCCTGCCTATAGCTGTTATAAGTAAAACTCACAATGTTTATAACTTGTGCACCTTAACTTTTTAAAACCTGAATAACAAATCCACTTATGCTTCCTAGTAGAAATACTGTCCGTGTGCATACAATGGAATGTTAAAATAATGTTCTTTTAACTAAATAACTTTTGACTTGGTAACGAACAATATGTTGTTTTTCCCTGAGAAATAATTCTAGGACTTTAGTCCTAAAGATTATATTTTATTTTATACATTTTTAGCTTTCTGTTTTTACATTCCCAGTGATCTTACATTAAGTTAAGCATTTGTCTATCCAAAACAATAGGTCAGTTATAGCCAAATTATAACCATACCTTTCCTCTGCACACAAAATCCTATAAACAGCATGTGATCATATTGCTTCTAGAATTTATGATTGTTTTCCACCAAAAGGAAGCTAAATTTAGCCCAGTAATTCTACATGCTCCCAAGGAAACAATGCCTGCTGTGACTTGTAGAATAAATGAATCTGAACCACAATTCCTTTACTTGACTAACTGAGAAAGTTTAAATATCAACCTAGTCATTAACCACAAATATTAAACCACATTAAACAACCAGCAAAAGGTTAAGAAAGAAGTTTGCTATTTTTCTGACTTCGCTGCTGAATGAATCTAACCTAGTTGCTGTTACAGAACAGAACATTGTTTGCATCTCATAATGGTTCTCTAAAATTACTTGTTCATGGCTTGAGTTCTAAAATTAGACTATGTAGAGTCATGTCCAACTGCACAATGCATCTTTATGTGAAACCAGCTACAGTTTTTTGTTTTCACTCAATGTAAAAATTCCACTTAGGAAGATTTGTTTCTAATAGTTTAACTGGTATAGTTCTTTCAGTTTCTTCTTTGTTTCTAACAACAACTAAACTGCTCTTGCCCTGAACATGTTTTGGCAGATAAACTTCTCACCATGAAGGCCCCTGCTGTGCTTGCACCTGGCATCCTTGTGCTTCTGTTTACCTTGATGCAGAAGAGCAATGGGGAGTGTAAAGAGGCACTAGTAAAGTCCAAGATGAATGTGAACATGCAGTATCAGCTTCCTAACTTCACAGCAGAAACACCCATTCAGAATGTCGTTTCCCACAAGCATCACATTTACCTCGGTGCCATTAACTACCTTTACGTTTTAAATGACAAAGACCTTCAGAAGGTTGCTGAGTACAAGACTGGGCCTGTGCTAGAACACCCAGATTGTTTCCCATGTCAAAATTGCAGCCACAAAGCCAATTTATCAGGTGGTGTTTGGAAAGATAACATCAACATGGCTCTGCTTGTTGACACATACTATGATGACCAACTCATTAGCTGCGGCAGTGTCCACAGAGGGACCTGCCAGCGACACGTCCTTCCACCTGACAATACTGCTAACATACAGTCGGAGGTTCATTGCATGTACTCTCCACAGGCAGATGAAGAGCCCAGCCAATGTCCTGACTGTGTGGTGAGTGCCCTGGGAACCAAAGTCCTGCTGTCTGAAAAGGATCGATTCATCAACTTCTTCGTGGGCAATACCATAAATTCTTCTTACCTTCCAGATCATTCATTGCATTCGATATCTGTGAGAAGGCTAAAGGAAACACAAGATGGTTTTAAGTTTTTGACAGACCAATCCTATATTGATGTTCTACCTGAGTTCCGAGATTCCTACCCCATTAAGTATGTCCACGCCTTTGAAAGCAACCATTTTATTTACTTTTTGACGGTCCAGCGGGAAACTCTAGATGCTCAGACTTTTCACACAAGAATAATCAGGTTCTGTTCCGTAGACTCTGGTTTGCATTCGTACATGGAAATGCCTCTGGAGTGTATTCTCACAGAAAAGAGAAGAAAGAGATCCACAAGGGAGGAAGTGTTTAATATTCTCCAAGCTGCGTATGTCAGTAAGCCTGGGACCCAGCTCGCTAAGCAAATAGGTGCCAACCTGAATGATGATATTCTCTACGGGGTGTTTGCACAAAGCAAACCAGATTCTGTCGAACCAATGAATCGCTCTGCTGTCTGTGCGTTCCCTGTCAAATATGTCAATGAGTTCTTCAACAAGATCGTCAACAAAAACAATGTGAGATGTCTCCAGCATTTTTATGGCCCCAACCACGACCACTGCTTCAATAGGGTAAGTCATACATGTTCCCTACTTACAAATTATGAGGTACAAGTCATAATAGGTATCAGTCTAGAAGAGAATATAAAGGGCTTTCTGGTGCTTGGTAAATGGTCTTTATCCAAATATTTACAAATTCTCTCCAAGAAAATTTAGAAATTGAATCTTCATTTAAAGGTAGAATCATAGCTTGAGAAAAAGTTAATGTGATAACTAAAAGAAAATACTTTTACAATTTGGGTTTACAGGTTTGCCAGTATTTTTCAGATTATTAACCTTGTTTCTCATATCAGCTTTAGTAGTTCTGGTCAGATGTACATAAAGTTTAACACAACAGCAATTCCTGTAAAACACAATTATTGAGATGCCATGCAGTCTTTTCAACATTTAGAATAAGATGCTTAATTTTTAGGTTTTGAAGGCTTTTTTTTTTTTTTTTTAATGAGATCCCATTCGCTCACTGATGTATGAGTGAACAGTCTCTATTCTTGGCATTATTTAAAGAAACTTCACTAAAAACAAACAAAAAAACTCTTCTAAAATGTTGATAAATTAAACATTTTTAAATGCACTAATATACCTCTCTGAATAAATTAGAAAACTACAGAGGAAATTTTTGCTCTCAAATCCATACTTTGGATCTTGACTTTAATACATAAACTTCGTGCTTGAATGGGCAGGTGTCTACCAAGTTCTAATTTGTTGCTTTTTACCTGGTTGGCATTTATAGATATAAATATTCTTGATTGATGATTGTTTGTACTTACATGAAATGATATTTTCCCTGTGATCATTAGGGAAATTCTTTATTGCTTCGATTTAGATATAGTAAAGGCCACCAGCTATACCCAGAGGATTTATCCTGCTAGTCCTCAGATCATTTGGTGCTAGAGGAAGAGCATCAAACTGGGAGTCCCCTGTGGCCTTGGGCTTTCTTGGTGGGGACCTAGATTTGAACATACAGACCTGGTTATGCCTCCTCACATAATGACCACTAGTGATCATAACTGGATGAACAAATTCTATACCTTTTCTAAAGACAATTTGACTTTGAAAATGTACATCTCACTTACTCTAGCAGTTTTCAGTCTAAGTGGTAAAGGTTATAATTGCAAGCAGGAAGAACATTAAACATGTCCTTGATAAAAGAAAGTATATAATTTGCAGATGGATAACAAGGGCATAATAATTCAGAAACGTTTGTTTCACTTTTGCTGAAATATCTAGGATACTTCTCCAGATGGAAACTCTTAAGTAATTTATTTATAAAGTTAGAAAAGTGCTTCTGAGAAAATGAATCCATCTTTTAGTGAACTAAAGACATAACTTTTTTCTTTCTCAAAAGTCTATGAGGGCTTCCCTGGTGGCGCAGTGGTTGGGGGTCCGCCTGCCGATGCAGGGGGCGCGGGTTCGTGCCCCGGTCCGGGAGGATCCCACGTGCCGCGGAGCGGCTGGGCCCGTGAGCCATGGCCGCTGAGCCTGCGCGTCCGGAGCCGGGGAGGATCCCACATGCCGCGGAGCGGCTGGGCCCGTGAGCCATGGCCGCTGAGCCTGCGCGTCCGGAGCCTGTGCTCCGCAGCGGAAGAGGCCACAACATTGAGAGGCCCGCGTAACGCAAAAAAAAAAAAAAAAAAAAAAAAAGTCTATGAATATACATAATATACATACATATATATCCCAACTAAGACTTATTTCTCCCTGGATACATTTAATATATGTTGCAAAATCTGTAAGAAGCAATGGGATTGCTCATGAGGCTGTCCCTTTTCCTCACTGGAAAAGACAAAGAATGAAAGGAAACAAAAAGACTTTCAGAAACCTGGGAATTAGGACATAAAAGTGTAATATTAATAGCATTTCAGAGAAATTATTTTTCCTGCATCCAATGAATTGCTTCAGAAACAAGTTTTAAAAAGAGTCTACTGGGAATTCCTTCAGAGCCTCTAAAGCACAGGACTTTGCTATTTAAATCTTGTTCTGTTAAAAATTAAAGAGACTTTACCTTACAAGGGTATACTGATATCTTATCTCATTGTTTTATTTTGTACATTTCAGCCCCCAGGTGTAAAAGTATTTATCAATTCTAGAAATTCTCAAAACACAGCTGAACTTTATCCTACCCCTTTGACTTTTTTAGTGTTCCAAAGGGAACAGAAAGGCAGGGTTACCCCATGAAATTCAGGGCAGGTTTATCACCCAGGAAAAATGCCCAAAATGCACCAACCACACCTGAAACTGTTATCACTCCCATCACAAAAATTCTTGTGGGAAACAAGGTGGAACTGGCCAACATAGTCTTCTTACAAGGGAAGGCAACTTTTACACTAGCCAAATTCCACAGAGACAGATACCTTCCAATCTCTTCTATTTATTTGCCTGTTTATCTTCTCTGGTTACTAAAGGTCAGAATTCTTCCAAGAATGAAACTACCCACGTTATCAGTTTTCATATACCCGCCACAGAAATACCTCAGATTGTTCCAATAGTCAGCATACAGTCATTTCCCAGCTTCATCTTAAAATGAAGGCACCTAGAGCTGTTACTCACACAAAAACAAAATGATTTACAAGATCAAAAAAGTTTGGAGGGGCTTCCCTGGTGGCGCCGTGGTTGAGAGTCCACCTGCCGATGCAGGGGACACGGGTTCATGCCCCCATCCAGGAAGGTCCCACATGCCATGGAACAGCTAGGCCCGTGAGCCGTGTCCACTGAGCCTGCGCATCCGGAGCCTGTGCTCCACAACGGGAGAGGCCACAACAGTGAGAGGCCCGCGTACCGCAAAAAAAAAAAAAAAAAGTTTGGAAATACTCTAAGCAATACAACTCCATTTTGTCTTGGCAAAGATATCAGGTGACCCTTCTGACAATTTCTTGGAACTAAGTTTTTATTTTGGCATAACGTTTAGTGAATAGATACATATATTGTAGTTTTGTTATTAACAAAACTAATCAGTCAGATCTTTATGGAGGGACCATTGTGTGCTCTGTGGACAAAGTTAAGAAAACTGCAACAGTAACCTTCCGAGGACGTAGAGAGCACATTCGCAGCAGCAGGGGTTTTCTGGCCCTCCGTGAGCTTCCACTCTACGCAAAATGTGTCTCTATCACAGGATCAGACAGAGGACCAAGAAAGGGTCTTTTAGATTCTGTGGGTCCAACAGGTGTATCAGACCTGACTTGCTTAGATCACATATTAGATCACATATTATGTTGCTTTTTCCACTCTCACATTTTATGAAAGTATCTGTGCAAACTCTTCATGTACATCTTCTTATATTGATGACATCACTAAAACCGTCTTTTGAGTCATCTGATAGTTTCCAAAGCAGATCATCTTCACCTCTTAGTTATTTGTGCTTCAGAACTTATTAATTCCACATATGATGCTGTTTTTGGAAACTTATCCCAAGCCACAGATATCCATTCATGTAATACAGTGTTGATTATTAGTTGTTCTTCTTGATCTTTGCAGTGTAACCATTTTCTATGTTGCTTTTGAAAGTGATTCCTAAAGGGTTTGTTCACGGTGATTTCCAACATTTAGGATTATGAGATTCTACACCCACAAATAATTAAATCTTCAGTCTTAAATATCTTTACTGCCTTTTTGTACCCATTCATCATTTGACCTCTATAAGCATCCTAAATTAATCGTGATTGAAGTTATTTTAGGCTAATGTGTGTTCCCTAAACAGCACATTATTATTCAAAATAGAGTAACTGAAAAAATGCCACATAATCTGGAGACTTTGTAAATCCCCAAATTTGGGCATAAGAAAACCTCACCTTCTACTTGGGGATAAACTGTTAAAAATTTATTTTAAGCACATTAACTGAATCTCCAACAGTATCATATAAGGGATTTAGTGACATGACAATTATTCCAGGAAAAAACTAGAATCAGTACACATTAGCCCAGTTTCTTCCAAATAAGAATGAATATTGAATAAGGGAATTTTTTGTCCTCAAATCAACAAAGATCCTGTTCCCTAAATTATAGTATATTTACTAAGAGAAGTGGAGTTATACATGTTGGAAAGATTTTTAATCAAAGTTGAAATATAAAAGGGTCCTTGAAATATCTCTCATCTACCCAGGAAATATAGTTATGACATTATACTTTTTCTTGCAATCCCATTACCAAAGTTTTTTTCTACATATAAGCATTTGAAAGAATAGAAATAGACTGGTAGCAAATATTTTTACCAATATCTTGGTCATCTTATGACCAGTGATTGATCAGTTGCAGGGGAAAAGCATGTAATTTGGTGCCAGACTCACCAGGTTGGAACTCATGGTCTCCTGCGTACCAGCTGTGTAACTTCTGCCACGTTACTTAATTCTTAGAGCCTCAATCTCATTCATAACATGCAGATAACAATACCTACTTCTCAGCCTTTTTGTAAAAATGTGGGATAATAAATATAAAGTACCTGGTACAATAAGGTGACCATAAATTTATCTCTTTGGGAGGCAGCATAGCCTAATGGAACAAGACTGAAATTAAAGAGATCTGGGTTCAGACTTGTACCCCATGATTTTCTATCTGCCTGACCATGAGGGCATTATTTAAACTCACTGAACCCGTTTTCCTCCATGCAGGACTATGGTGTGGACAAGTACAATAATGTTTAAAAGGCTCTAACTTTGTCCTTGGCACATAATAATTAACAGCTATTATTGTATTGTTATTTGTGTAAAGAAAGTCAAACTCAAATTATTGGATTGTTTCCTGGAAGAGACACATTCTGGTTCTATTGCTCATGAGGGTCTTTTACTTCCCCCACTAACTGTTATGAGGGACCTACCTCCATAATGCTTAATTTGTGTAAGTCCTCCTTAACACTTAATAGTTCCAAAAGAAAAAAAAAAGGGGAGATATGGGAGTGGTGGTGGTTTGGAGGGTGAAGAGAAAGTCAGCTAAATCAGAATTGTGCTATATAGTCAAGCTAAAAGGTGTAAGGTGCTCCTTTACCTGACTTTCAATTCTAACTACCTATAGCACTATAAGATACTATGCTAATGTAATTTATCTTATGCATTCAAGAATTTGCAGATAATGCAGTTTTAGAAAAAGTTAACCTCACAGGTTGTTTGTACTAAGCTTCCTTGTTTTTAAACATCATTTATACTCTAATTCAAAGAGTAGCCAACTGCTTCCCAAAATAAAGGAAACTTAAAGTAGTAATTTTCCATCTCCGTTTTAAAGAGTGCCAAAGTTAAAGGGTCACCACTCAGAACCATCAAAGGAAGAAAGTAAAATGATTAGAACAATTTTGAATGAAAACAAAATCAAAACAAGATGCAAACAAGGGATAATAGGAATAGGCATAAAAATAAACATACAGTGATGTTTCTTTATTACTATTATAAAGATGATAGATGAGTAAAATTGGGTTAGATTCAAGTTGTAATGGAAGAAAATAATTGCAGCCTTCCATCAGGAAACCACAAGGACCATTATTGATCTGTCATCCTCAGGGCATGTCTCATAATATTTAATAAAATGAACAAAGATTTATAACTCTTTATAGGCCATATATCTATAATCTCCCACATCACACCATTTGAACTGGGAATGTGGAGTCAACGTTACAAATAACATCCATGTAATTATACTGGTTTGGCATGTCTTATTTAAACAGTCTAGCACTCTCAAGAGAACGTATTTTGTATTAGGGATGAAAAATGCGAAGTCAGATTTCAGGGTTTTTTACTTCCTGTGCTTCGAAATGAGAGAATGTTATCCTATATGAAAAATGTTGAGGATTCTTCATTCTAAACACCAAATATCTTGGCCATATGCCAAATGTAATAGCTACCAAAGCAAAATCTTTCAAGAAAGAAAATCCTTGAGGTCTAAAGATTCAATATACTTAAAAAAAATTAAGTAGAAATTCATTAATTTTACACTTGATTCCTTTCCTTCTGTAAACTCTTCTTTATTGTCTCCCAGGCTCAGGGAGTCGCTGCTCCCTAACTTATTTACTTGAATTCTTCATGCTGTCCATCCCATGAAAAGTGCCATATTGCATTAGTTTATTAAGAGGAATTTTAAATTATTTTCTTTCCAGAATTTATAACACTTTCTGAGATCACAGGGCACACCCTGGGGGTATTAGAAAACATATTACAGAGCGAGCCATTAAAGCCGTTTGCTTTTTTCTCGTCCTCCTGCTAACCCTTCTTTAAACCATTTTATAGTTTATTCACAGGTACAGCCCAGGAAAGAATGAAAAATCAAAGACATGACGTTTTAATAAACTAAGCAAAGAAACACAGTTAATGCTGAAACTATCACCAAAAATGTAAATAAGTTTAATGTGTGGATTATATTATCATATATGATAAGACATGCTAATATGTAAATTAATTCATTTTTCTTAATATCCTTTGAAGCAAGTGGTGTGATCTGTGTTTTATTTAAGTAGTTGATTTCTACATGGAGACTCATTTGGTAAAGTTAATGGAGCAAACAATAAGGAGTTCGGGCAAAAAAATAAATCTCAAAGTGGGTCTTTGAAAAGCTGAAGTGTTAATAAAACTTTGAAGCCACAGCTCTGATACATACTTTCATTGCCATACTACTACGTGATTAGAGACTTCTGAAAGCATATGGGATGTTTTTTTTTTTTTTTTTGTGGTACGTGGGCCTCTCACTGTTGTGGCCTCTCCCGTTGCGGAGCACAGGCTCCGGACGCACAGGCTCAGCAGCCATGGCTCACAGGCCCAGCCGCGCCGCGGCATGTGGGATCTTCCCGGACCGGGGCACGAACCCATGTCCCCTGCATCGGTAGGCGGACTCTCAACCACTGCGCCACCAGGGAAGCCCGGGATCTTGCATTTTGATAATATTAAGCTCCTTGAGTAATAATGGAGTTTTTATTCCAAATAATGTATCAAATTTTGGGTGTTACACCCTTACTTCAGACTTCTATCTCATTGATGGCATCCCACCCTGCATTATTATCTCCTCACTCTAATAAGAAAAATGAGGAGCTGCCAGAATTTGGATAGAAAACCCACCAGGAATTTCTGCCGTTGCTTATTCATAGATTGGCACAGATACTGAATCAGTGGGCACCTGGCATCCAGGATGACTCAGTGCCCAGATATGTGCTGTAAGTCACATCTCCAGCATCCAGGGAGGACTGTAAAGGGCTCATTTATCAGGGAAATGAAACCAATGGCTCAGCTACTTTTGAAGTCATTAAAACTCTTTTATTTTTTTTAATATAATAGTGAATGTGGTAAGTGATTCTAGGATCCTGGTTACATTCCAGTCTGATAATTATATATTTTTTCTAACTAAAATGGTCCGGGCAGGTTTATTTGCATATGAATGACTTGCTGAGTAAAATCCTTGGAAAAGAGGTTTCCTGCACTTCACCCTAGACCTAGGCTAAGGTGGGGCAGATGAAGTGTGTCTATCTTCTATACTTCAAAAATATTCTCTAGTTTTTCAACAAGAGGACAGAAAAATATCTTTAAAATGCATGCTAATATAGGGCAAAGGCTTCTTTTAACTATTCCTGATGTTCACTCATAGGGGAAGGTGTTTTATGAACAGTATATAACTATAAAACAAAAAATAACAATTCTGAATTAGGCTAAAGTCTGACTTCAGTTGTTTGATTTGGGTAAATCACCAAAATGTTCATCAACTGAAGGACATTAAAATGGTGATATTTCAAATGGTGCTCTAGGTAAAAGGCATGAATTAAGGTCAGTTTTGATTTGTGAAGCATTCTTTTCTAGAGCTGATTTTATGAAAACTAAACTTGCTTAGTTGTCTTCTAAAAATATATGGCTTATTCATGATTTGCTAGAATTTGAATCCATGTACCAGAAAATATAAATCTGTAGGATACTAAATTTTCTGACGACATTTTAAATTTAAAATCTGATTAACACTTGCATCTAGCAACCAGTCTACTAACTAAACTATAGGTGAAGTGCTACTCAGGAAATGGGAAAAATGCAAAGATTAAATTGGTCTGTTAGCTCTGAGTGAATCAATAGTATTTAGTGCTAATGCACTAAGCAGATTACAAGCACTAATGCAGTAGCAGTCAATAGCAAAAAACGAATATCTCTAAAAATTATCTTGACAATAAAACGTGCAATAGTTTCCATTTAATTTAAGCTAATTACATTACATGCTTGTTCTTGCATCTTATTAGTTTAAGCCAAGTGCTAGAATCCTAACCATTTTATTTAGTGCATAAAATAGCCAGAAACTTCTAATCATCATTTTCAGCAAGAGACAGAGGAAAGGATTTATTCAGACAACTAAGATTCAACAAGAAATTCAACAGGAATTTACTGAATGTCTAACCTACTGGTATTACAATGGTGAGTAAGATAGGCCTGGTTCTTGTCTTTATGAAGCACACCTACTAGGGAGGAGATGACAGTCATACCAGCAAACAAATACATCATAATAATTCATGAAATATAATGCGAGGGAAATAAACATCTGTGAATGCAAATGTGGAGGAAGATCTAAATTTGATAGTATAGTCACAAAAGGCCGCCCTGAGGAGGTGAAAGTTAACTTTTTCATGAAGCTAAAAGTTAACTTACATAAAGTTCAAAAAATCAATTATGGGGCTTCCCTGGTGGCGCAGTGGTTGAGAGTCCGCCTGCCGATGCAGGGGACACGGGTTCGTGCCCCGGTCCGGGAAGATCCCACATGCCTCGGAGCGGCTAGGCCCATGAGCCATGGCCGCTGAGCCTGCACGTGCGGAGCCTGTGCTCCGCAACGGGAGAGGCCACAGCGGTGAGAGGCCCGCGTACCGCACAAAAAAAAAAAAAAAAAAAGCAATTATGTCTTCACTACATGGTCAAGTACATAGCCAGTATTTAACAAACTAATTTTTATCTATATCATAAGCTCGAGGTCTTAACTATTTGCTGTGGCATTTAAGCAACTTTTTAAAGTGGGTTCTGACCGTGAGTGCATATTACTTTAAACTTAGAGAAATGTATCACAGGAAGTAAAACTGTGCTGGAGAATTTAACTTTTTTAAACACTTTATCTTTTTTAGAAAAGTTGTCAATGTTTCCGAACTTTGTCTTTTCTTTGATTTCTAAATAGTCACTTTTCGTTAAGTAATTCTTAGTGTGAAGAAGATAATGTGTGAATTTCTAGAAGCTAAGGACATAATTTAGGTAGCTGTCACTTTCACTGCCTCTCATAGCCTATCACTTTAATCACCTTCTTTGAAAGCAGAATTTTCTTATATCAATCAAAGTTGTTTCTTTCTTCTCCCCCTCTTCAGTCTTCTGTGGCCAACACTTGGGACCCTACTCATCAGAAAAACCTGTGTTTCTTAGGGATGGAAGGGATTGTCCTGTTACCAGTAAGTCCTATGACCAAAAAAAAAGAGTCATATAATTATGAAAACACACAAAATAAGGTCTTTTGAAACTGTCAAAGTTATAAAAGTTGATAGAATTCAAAGAAATGTGATGCTGAGTCTCATTGTCTTTCAACATCTGTGGACTGTCCTCTACACAACTACATCCGTTTTAGACCATTTCCTTCTCATGAGAATCATGTGGCCTAGAGGGCCCAAGTGAGAGAGACAAGGTGCTCCCAGGACTCACGAGGATGTCATGAGCACCTACTGAATGTTCAGGGGCATGCGCTCTGGTTAGTACCGCCTTTATGCTGTTTTAATGCATCTCTAGCTGCAGACACATTTTGCCTTTCTCTTTTGTTACACTCATGTTTATCTATATATATTTAATCCTGCAAATATCTAAATAGGTTTAAGGTCTTAGGCACTTCGTCATGCTTTTTTGTACCTAAGCATGTGTTTTGCAGATCATAGACATTAGTGTTGATTTTGACAAAAAATTTTGTCTTCCAAAATATATGTATATATATTTACACAGTAAACAGAGACCGTCTGATTTGCTGCAATGTTTGGATAAAAGTCCTGATAAAATCTGCAAATATATTTTTGTGACTGGATCACAGAAAGCATTGTTTTTGTCATCTCCACAAGCCACAAAGATTTATTTGAAATGCAGGTACAAAAAATATGTATGAAGAGTAGAAAGAAATTCTCACCTTTTTCTCTGTTCACTTTGTTCACATTTGTTTGGCCCAGAATGAAGTAGAGTTTGCCAAGGGAAAAGATGAGGGAATAGGAGGCATTTAATCTTCAGGGCTTATTCCTGTGCCTAAAGTCAGAGAGGTCACTGGCTTGCCCCTTCCTGAAGGCTGTAATTACAGGCAGAGGACTGTTTATTTTCCAGTAAAGTGACCAGAATCTTGAATATAAGAGATTGTTTATAAGAGTACAGCGTGAGCAGGAGTTATACAAAACCTCAGAAATAATAGGAAGGTGAAATTATTTTTCTTCATCGTCACTAATATGAGAAGGTCCAAGACTCTGGAAATGTTCTACAGTGCAATAACAGAGGCAAATATGAGGTCAAGTTAGGTGATCCTGGTACTTAAGGAACTGAATTAAATTAATAAAGAAGAGGAATTTATAATAAAATATATTCCTGATGATTCACTAAATATAAACTTATTTGTAGCTTCAACATCATGGTAAACAAGAATCAGTCAATATATTAGTAAGAAAAAATATATATATATATTAGTAAGAGTAATTGAGAAGTATTTCTAATTTGAAAAACACCAGTTACATTGTGTTTATCTAGAGCTGATGTGGAAAAAAAATGGTCAGTGTTTCATACTCTCAGCTAAACTCACTCTCATTTCAGAAGAGTCATAGGCAAACTATTGATTCCAAGTAGAATTGGGCAGACAAAGCACAAGATCAGTTCTGTTACTGGTCCAGTAGTAGGGATACTAGTCAGTGTTTGCAAAATGATGAGTAATATGTAAGTGGTGTTTTAACAATAGTAGGTATTACTTGTAATTAACAGGGAAAGAGGCGGGGGGTGGGGGGATGAATTGGGAGATTGGGATTGACATATATACACTAACATGTGTAAAATAGATAACTAATAAGAACCTGTTGTATAAAAAAATAAAATAAAATTCAAAAAATAAAAAAAGAAAACCACTGTGCTTGACCAAGCAGCATCTCAAAAAAAAAAAAAAAAAAAAAAGCAAAAAACATTGAAAGGTCAAAGTACAGGGGTTTGACATGTACAAAGAGAACTAAAATATGTGCCTGCTTTAAAAAATGATAGAGCAGGGCTTCCCTGGTGGCGCAGTGGTTGAGAGTCCACCTACCGATGCAGGAGACACAGGTTCGTGCCCCCGTCTGGGAAGATCCCACATGCCGCGGAGCGGCTGGGCCCGTGAGCCATGGCCGCTGAGCCTGCTCATCCGGAGCCTGTGCTCCGCAACGGGAAAGGCCACAACAGTGAGGGGCCCACGTACCGCAAAAAAAAAAAAAAAAAAAATGATAGAGCAAATTTTGACGATTATGGTGTTTTCCTATCTAGATACTTTTTAGAATCAAATGCTTACGAAAACATAAGCAGCAATTTCAGACTTTTAGGCAAACAGTGCTTTTTATGATCCTGGGTATGTGATATGATGGTGCAATAATTGCCCCCATGTCTCCTCTCCTATCGCCTTTTGTTTTTAGTGGATTCTGCACAGGAAAACATGTTCACCTCAGTGTTGAAAATTTGAAGTTCACCTTTTGTGCACAGTTATAGAAAATAAATATACCTAGAAAAGTATACACCAGGACTTTACCACACCTAACAAAAAGTTCTTTATTTTTAAAAAAAAATCCAAATTATGACAGGATCTAGGGTAACCATGGTGTAAACTATATGATATTGAGTATCTTATGACCCTGGTGTTAACAATCCAATTGAATGAAGATCAACTCATGAAAAAAGGATTATTAAAGATTTGAAAAGTAAACACCTAAATTTTCATAAGTAAGTATTAATTTAGTATTTGTGTGAGCTTTAGCTATTAAAGCTTTCCCTGCAGTCTCTGGGCTCTCAGAACCAGCTGTTATAGCTCCCAGTGCATTATTTAATACTCTGTATTCTGGGTATTCAAGAACTAGTAAAGAAACAGTCAAATTTTCTATTTTCTCTGCCAGTATATAATAAAGTCTCTGTTCCAGTGAATGGCTGGACAATTATTTTAATAAAAATGTTGACATAGCTTCATTTTACATTTTTTGCTACTAGCAAGACTTTCTAAATTCCAGGTAAATCACAAGTCAAACTGAACTATTGTTTGTTTTGTTTGTTTAATGCTCTGTTTCCTTCTAACCTTATTCTTGTCTATCAACCTCAACTCAGTTCCCCAGTGGCTCAGGAAACTCTCAATTGGGATTAAGTAATAGTTTTCACAACCTCTCCCATTCATTAACCCATGTGGACATTCTCAGTCTGTGCACTAGCCTTATTTAAGACCTTCTTAAGTACCATAACCAGCTGCTGGTCTTTGCACCTAACAACACCTATTTAATCCAGAATAATATTTCCAAAGAAATCATTTTACCTATCTCAGCATTCTTCATTAACACAACCTAATTAGTCTGCTTCTTCTATGACTTCTCCAGAAGAAAACCTGATCTCATTCATAGTAAATATGAACTTTAAAAATCTTTACTTCTTCTCGCCTTCTGCATATACACAAAGCAGAAAACAGAAAATTGTATATTATCATCCCTTACAGGCTTTTTGTTTTATTAGTGTGTTGAAAACAATACCAATAAGATAAAGCTAGATCTCCCTGACTCCATCCTCGTCCCCAAGCAATCTATTTGTTTCCAGACTGCTGCTGGAGTAATATTTCTTGAAAGCCAACCCGTGTATGTAACTGCATCCCTTAAAATAATTTGAGGGTTCCCCAATGGTTTGAGTAAAATCCACACCCTCTAGTATGATATTCAAAGGGTTTCTTAGCTTGGCCCTGGCTATTGCCTGGTGCTCCCCACACTCAGTGGTGTTCTGGCAAATGTTTAACTCTGGGGTCAGGGGGAGTAGAAGCCCCTGATTTGTAATGTTTACTGGTTTAGGTGGTGTAAATACCCCCCAAGCCAATTTCAAGCAAAGAAGGTAAAGTCACTGAATAAGAGTTAAGAAGAAATGTTCACAGTTGGCTCTGTAAGGTGGTACAAGATGGATCAAGCATACCACTGCTACCCTACCCTACTCTCAACTTTCTTTTTTTGTCTCATTCTTACTCTTTCTTTTTTTTTCTTTTTTCTACTCTCTTAGCAAATTTCAATTTTACAATACAGTGTTATCAACTATAGTTACCATGTTATATATTAGATCCTCAGACCTTATTTATCTTTTAATTGAAAGTTTGTAGCGATGAATGGATAAAGAAGATGTGGCACATATATACAATGGAATATTACTCAGCCATGAAAAGAAACAAAATTGAGTTATTTGTAGTGAGATGGATCGTCCTAGAGTCTGTCATACAGAGTGAAATAAGTCAGAAAGAGAAAAACAAATACCGTATGTTAACACATATGTATGGAATCTAAAAAAAAAAATGGTAGTGATGAACCTAGTTGCAGAGCAGGAATAAAGATGTAGACATAGAGAATGGACTTGAGGACACGGGGTGGGAGGGGGAAGCTGGGGCGAAGTGAGAGTAGCATCGACATATATACACTACCAGATGTAAAACAGATAGCTAGTGGGAAGCAACAGCATAGCACAGGGAGATCAGCTTGGTGCTTTGCGATGACCTAGAGGGGTGGGATAGGGAGGGCAGGAGGGAGGCTCAAGAGGGAGGGAATCTGAGGACATATGTATGCATATGGCTGATTCACTTTGGTGTACAACAGAAACTAACACAGTATTGTGAAGCAATTGTACTCCGATAAAGATCTATTAAAAAAAAAAGTTTGTACCCTTTTACCAGTCTTTCCCTATTCCCCCACCACCCCAGCCCCTGGCAACCACTTTTCTACTCTGTTTCTATGAATCCAACTTTTTTTTTTATTCCACGTATAAGTGATATCACACAGCATTTGTTTTTCTTTGACTTATTCCACTTAGCATAGTACCCTCCAGGTTCATCCACATTGTCACAAATGACAGGATTTCCTTCTTTTGTTAAGACTGAATAATATTCCATTGTATATATATGCATATATACCGCATCTTCTTGATCTATTCATCCATTGATGGACATTTAGGTTTTTTCCGTGTCTTGGCTTTTGTGAATAGTTATGCAATGAACACGGAAGTACAAGTATCTCTTACAGATAATGGTATTGTTTCCTTTGGATAGATACTCAGAAGTGGGATTGCTGGCTCATACGGTAGTTTCTGTTTTTAATTTCTTGAGGAACCTTCATAGTGTTTACTGCAGTACCAGTTTCCATTCCCACCAAAGGTGTACAAGGGTTCCCTTTTCTTCACATTCTAACAAGTATTTGCTATCTCTTGTCTTTTTGATAATAGCCATCCTAATGTGTATAAGGTGATATCTCATTGTGGTTTTAATTTGCATTTCCCTGATGATTAATTTTTCATGTTCCTGTTGGCCATTTGTGTCTTTTTTTGAAAAATGTCTATTCAGGTTCCTTGCCCATCTTTTAATTGTGTTTTGTTTTGCTATTGAGTTGTATGAGCTCCTTGTATATTTTGGACATTAACCCCTTATTGGATATGTGTCAACCTATCATACTTGCAGTTCCCAGAATCCATCAGTCTCTCTCACAGCCCTGCCTTAACACATATTATTTCACCTACCTCAAATTCCCTTTAACACTCATTTTGTCAGGTTAACATTTTCTCCCTATTTTTTTGCAACCCATTAAGGCATTTCCTTCCCAGAAAACTCCTCTCTAGCTTTCCCTCACTCCTGACTCGGGATAAGCTGCCTTTCCTATGTACTCCAGTTAGCACCCTTTGTTTACTTCTGTCATATTCCTTACCATACTTCATAGTATTGATAATATGTTCACTGGTCCTTCATTAGCCCCTTGAAGATGCGGCCTATAGCTTTTATCTCCATACCTCTGGTACCTAACAAAATAGCTTGAACAAAATATATATTTATCAAAAGAGCAATTAGTTATGACAAATCCTCATATTTCAAATAATATAATAAAATGCTGATTAGCAAAAATAATCTTAGATAAAACAGTTTTTCTTTCTCTCCCCCAGATCCCTGAAAACTAATTTATAGAATTGGGGACTTTCCAAGAGTTAAAGAGCACTGAAGAAATTCTGGAAAGTTCTATTCACCATAACCTATGCCCCCTTCCTTACACACACACACACACACACACACACACACACACACACATATACACACGTTCATACTTACACACACTCTCCTCCATGCACCAGTTTGGGAGGAAGATGAATCAAAGAACAAAAAGGAGAAGAAAAGATGAAGAAAAGGACAGTGAATAGACAGAAATTCCAGAGCTTCGTACTTAATCAAAATTGGGAAAACACAAAGCCATTAAAAAGAGAAAGACAGAGTAACCTCTGTGCTCCTTAAGGCTTTCTCAAGCCTTTCAACAGAGCTTCCCCTTTGAGTGGGTGACACGGTCTGTAAGAGGGACTTAGGCAATGCCTTCTGGTGGTCATTGCTCAAGCAGTGGTACCAGTAGAAGTGCCCTCCCATGAAGTTTGCTTTTGGAATCCATAGATTTTCACTACTGACCACCAGTCTATGATTTCAAGTTGAAATATATGGGCTAAGGAAAAGAAGTTGAGCGTGAAAGTCTTTTTCAATACCACCCTTACTGTGGCCACAGAATTAGACTCCACAGTGGCACCACTTCATGGGCACTAAGTACATGCTTGGTACAGAGAGAAACTTTCTTGAGCTTGGACTTGATGTAGCTGCAGTAAAATTAGAAGAGAGTTTGGTAAGGGCCTCAGGGGCCTTGACCAGTGAGAAGGGTGGCCCACAGATTGAGGTTCCTGATAAACAGTTCTGGGCAAGAACAAGTGGAGAAGAGGAGTGAAGAGTCTCACTGCACAATGATAAGATGGAAAGAAGGGATAAGAGGTGATGACAGCGATGGCAGGCTAGAATACAGTCATGGGTTTAAACAACATATTGGGGCACAATTGAAGGACTCTGGTTTCATCCATCTTTCACGTCTCCTGGCCTTCCACTAAGACATTCATCAGCCTGTTTCTACTGAGTGTGACACTGTTAGACACACAAATAGACCATGGCTCTTACACTCTACAGGAGGAACTGCTTCTGTTTTATTGATTAGTGCAGGGTAACTGGTGTTCTGTCTTTTGAGTATCTCTTACATTTCTATGAGTAAGTACATTAAATTTTTTCTGTTAACTGAATAAAGAAAAGCAGAAAACCTCTGTACACTCAGCATTAAAATCTGCCTCACTGAGAACAACTTTCTCTATGAATCACTCTGTCACTCCTGAATGTGATTGAAGGGCAATGTGAAAGCTGCTAACCAAAACCACATGGACTTGGTCTGTTTTAGATCTGATTCACCTTAGGAAATGATGATAAAGAAGCAAATGTTTTAACATTCAGAATTCCAAAGCCCCTATCATTGTAGAATTCTGAGAATTTGAATCCTAAGGATATCTCATGAGGAGAATGGATATATATATTTCACTTATTTATACATGCATTTGTACACATGTGTATGTAAGTCCATACACACATACACATAAAATACATTCTGCTCCAAGTTTTTCTCTCTTCCCGTGTATCAAGACCAGGCTCAACTTTAGCCTCTGCCATGAGCCTTCCCCAGCTGTTTAAGCCCACTCTGATCTCATCCTTATCTAATCTTATAGCATATACTACCTGTACCAGTGTTTTCAGAACTTATCTATCAACAGTGTTCTTTATACTGTACTTTGCATTATTAGCTATTTCGTGTGTCTACCTCTTGTCTCCCTATGTGCACAGTGCCTTCAAGGGATATTGAGGGAAAAGGCTGGATTATAGGTAGAAGCATTTGCTAGGGTTGGCAAATTATGACCTATTTTTGTACACCCAGCAAGTTAAGAATGGTTTTTACTTTTTTTTTTTTTCTTTGCGGTACGCAGGCCTCTCACTGCTGTGGCCTCTCCCGCTGCGGAGCACAGGCTCCGGACGCGCAGGCTCAGCGGCCATGGCTCACAGGCCCAGGCACTCTGCGGCATGTGGGATCCTTCTGGACCGAGGCACGAACCCGCGTCCCCTGCATTGGCAGGCGGACTATCAACCACTGCGCCGCCAGGGAAGCCCCTACATTTTTAAAAGGTTTAAAAAACACACACACAGACTAAACTAAAATATGCTACAGGGACCCAATGGCACTCAAAAGCTAGGATTTTTGCTCCCTAACCCTTTACAAAAAAAGGGTGCCAATCCCTGCTTTAGAGAATAATGAAAAATAATAGTGGACAGATAAGAAGTCTGACCTTACTATCTATAAATAATTCTATTAAATGGGTGTGAGTGTTTCCATTTTAGATTATTTTCTTAATCTAAATAATAAGAATTTTGGACTTTGTCCTTCTAGGTATTATGAAGACCCATTAGACTAACCAACAAAAAATAATAATAACAATAACTATTTAAGTTATTAAGCACAAGGGCATAGACTTAGGCCTTTTCTGTTTGCTTCTGTATTCTTCCAGTTATCCAGAACAGTATTGTGGTATGGCATTATATTACTTTCCTAGAGCTGCCACAACAAATGACCACAAACTTGGTGGCTTAAAACAACAGAAATTTCTTCTCACGTAGTCCTGGAGGCCAAAAGTCCAAAATCAAGATGTCCGTCAAGGTCGTGCTCCCTCTAAAAGTTCTAGGGAAGAATCCTTCCTTGCCTCTTACAGTTCTGGTGGTTCGAGGCATTCCTTAGGTTGTAGCAGCATAACTGCAATCTCTGCCTTCATCTTCACGTGGGCATCTTCCCTGTGTATTTCTCTGTGTCCTCTCCTTTTCTTGGGAAGACACCAGACATTGGACTTAGGGCTCACACTAAATCCAGGACAATTTCATCTCAAGATTCTTAACTAATTACTTGGAAAGAGCCTATTTCCAAATAAGGTCACATTTTGAGGTTCCAGGTGGATATATGACTTTGCAGGGGAACTCTATTCACCCTACTACAGGCTTAGTAAATATTTTCGAATGACTAAATGAAGGAAGGAAGTGACCATTTAATATACTGCTGGCACTGGATTCATTTCATTTGAACCTGGAAACAATTCTATTAGATAGGTGTGTGTTTTTCCGTTTTACAAGTGAACTGAGGCTTGGAGATCTAAGTATCCACTCTAAGTTCACACAGACAATAAGGGCAGGGTCATCCCTGAACGCATGCTCTTCTCCACTAGGCTTGTGAGATTACCAATGACTAAAAAGTGGACTTGAGGAAGGAGATTATGGAATCAAGGAAATCAGACTGTCGGAGGCTAAGTATGAGATTTCCTTTAATTCAGTAGAAAAATTTTTGAGTTGGTAAGTGGATATAAACAATAAAGGAAAAGAAGAAGAGTTAAAGATGGCTGAGACCTGAGGCTTAGGGAGAGGGTGGCTATTGATGCCATATAGAAATAGGAAGCTAGATGCTGGACAGCAGAAACTGACACAGCAGTGTAAAGCAACTATACTCCCATAAAAAAAAAAAAAAGAGGAAGCTAGAAAAGGAGTCAGTTTGGAAAGAAAAACGATGAGTTTCAATGTCATCAATGGTACATTCAAACTTGGCCTGAAGGCAATTGCAGAGAGTGGGCTGGTCCTCAGAACAGAGAATGCGCTTGGGTGTGTGAAGTTAGGTCATCACGAGGCAGCATACATCACCTCGTGAATCACCAGTGTTGAGCCAGCAGCTGGCTGGCCAGATGCCTGGTTATGCTACGTTCATGACTGTCTGAGGCTCTACACACAGCCCGAGAGGATGCCCTTTTTTCCTTCCTAGAGACAATCAACCTTTCTTTAACTGATCCCCCGTTTTGCTCCTCTGCTAGAACTCCAACTGAGGTTTCAGGTTGTTGAAGCCATGAGGCGAGATCACTTCATCAAGGGGAATTCATGGCAGCAAAAATACTGAGGAAGCATCTTTCTTTTAAATCATGACTAAGGCCAACATCAAGCATCCTCTTCATAGCACAAAACAATGTAGTCACATTCTTAGGGTTTGACTATAGCATCCTAATAGTCTGGCCTTGCATTAAAGACCCCAAAGGGAAGGGCCTGCTCTGCCAGAGAGATTCTGCATTTTACAAAGAATCCAGGCTTCAGTGTTAATATCTTAGACTTCTGAGTACAGACTGAGAGAAGTTGAACGAAACATAAGCAGACCCCTGAGTTCAAAGCTTTGTGTCTCTGCCTGCGGTCAGTTCCACACCACCTGCCTCCAAGTCCCATATAACAAAGAGAAGAGAGCACATGAATGAAATTTAGGGAAATAAGCAAAGTGGAGTTACTGAAATTAAAGCAGTTGAGTTTTTAGCCAACTATATATCAAGCCTTAGGCAAAGAGGGACTTTCTATTTTGAAATATGTATCCCCCTGAAAACCATTATTACATGTCCAAAGAATTTGTACAAAGTATAATTATGAATAAAGGTAATATTAAATTGCTTCTGTTAATTTAGTCATGGGCAAGTAGGGAAGAGAGCTGGTATGAGTGAACTGTCAAAGATCTCACAAGATAGTACATTTTAAAAAGTCTATCTGCAAGACTGGTTTAAATTATCTATAGATGAGCTAAATTTGTCCTATAGATCAATTAGAAGAATCACTATTTTAAATATATCACATCCTTAATTATACTGAATTAAATGTAATTGCATATTCACTGCATGCATCATAATTTTAATTAGGGGAAACATTTTGAATCAAATACATTGAGGTATGTAGCACTTCAGTTTTCTTTTCATTAAAAAAAAAAAAGTATACATCTGAGGTTAAAAAAATATGTCCAGTGCTTGGGAAAAGGTGAAGAAAAACTAAACTATTGTTTCAAGCCTTATGAATTGTAGAGTAATTCCTATTATTTAGCCCTATGACAGTATATAAGCTTTTAGGTTAAGGAAGCAAGTCTTTAACAAGTTTAAAGAAAAACAGAACAGAATGTTTACCATTGGTTCTCAGAATTGATGTCACATAATTATTTTAGAAGAGGATAAACCTTGCAAAGCTAAATGCTTTTCAAAACTTCTTATAGAATAGGCAGATGTATCTGGAATCTGTGTTTTGAAGCAGCCTCTGGTGGCTGGGGGACAGTGATCATTCATGGCATCTTAAACATCGTGAGCAATCATTTGTTCCAACAGTGGGCTGGTGGCAGTCTGGTGATTCCAAGCCCAGGGGGACTTTGGAAAGTCACCCATGGAGCCACAGCATGGTAGAGCTGGAAGAGAACTTTGAAATCAGTTCTCTCAACCTCTCCCTTTACAGACAAGAAGTAGGTAGCCTAATGTAGTAGTGAAGACCCTAGGGCCAGATGACCTAGGTCATCAACTCAGCAGTCTTGTTCTGCCACTGCTGGTTGTGTGACCTTTCAGTGCCTCAGTTTCCTCCTAGGATTGTTAAGAGGATTCAGTGAGTGAATATTTGGAAAGTGTTTAGAACCATGTCTGACACATTGTACACACTATGAACAAATGTTCGTTAAATAAGTAAAGTAAAACTCAGACCCAGAGAGATCACGTGATTTGCCTGAGTTCATGGGACTCATCAAATCCTAGCTGCAGTAGAACCAGTCCTATCGAGTAGGCATGCTAGTTTTTCTTCCCTCCCTGGTCCTTAGACTATCCCTAGAGTGTGCGTTTGCCTCAGAAATACTTTAGGAGCCTGTAAGTAAGTAGCACGATGCAGTATAAGGAAGACACTGTTTGAAATCAACACCTTGGATTCAAGCTCTGATAGTTACTGACAACTCTCTGAACCTCAATTTCCTCACCTGTAGAAATATGATAATCATAACAAACCCAACTCACAGACTTGTTGAGAGGATCAGATGAGATAATGTACTTTGAAAACCATGATCCACCATGCAGATGTTATTTAACACCATTATTGTGAGCTCCTGTGAGCTGAGAAAAGCCTGCTTAGGACATCAAGAAGTTGGGCTGGACTCCAGCTTCAAGATGACAGAAGAGTAAGACGTGGAGATCACCTTCCTCCCCACAAATACATCAAAAATACATCTACATGTGAAACAACTCCTACAGAACACCTACTGAACACTGGCAGAAGACCTCAGACCTCCCAAAAGGCAAGAAACTCCCCACATAACTGGGTAGGGTAAAAGAAAAACAGAGACAAAAGAATAGCGACGGGACCTGCACCAGTGGGAGGTAACTGTGAAGGAGGAAAGGTTTCCACACACTAGGAGGCCCCTTGGCGGGCAGAGACGGCGAGTGGCAGAGTGGGGAAGCTTCAGGGCCACCGAGGAGAGCGCAGCAACAGGGGTGTGGAGGGCAAAGCAGAGAGATTCCCGCACAGAGGATTGCTGCCAACCAGCACTCACCAGCCCAAGAGGCTTGTTTGCTCACCCACCGGGACGGGTGGGGCCTGGGAGCTGAGGCTCGGGCTTTGGTCGGATCCCAGGGAGAAGACTGGGGTTGGCTGCCTGAACACAGCCTGAGGGGGGTCTAGTGCGCCACAGCTAGCTGGGAGGGAGTCTGGGAAAAAGTCTGGAGCTGCCGAAAAGGCAAGAGACTTTGTCTTGCCTCTCTGTTTCATGGTGCGCGAGGAGAGGGGATTCAGAGCACTGCGTTAGGGAGCTCCAGAGACAGGCGTGAGCCACGCCTATCAGCACAGACCCCAGAGACGGGCATGAGACGCAAAGGCTGCTGCTGCCGCCACCAAGAAGCCTGTGTGCAAGCACAGGTCACTATACACACCTCCCCTCTTGGGAGCCTGTGCAGCCCGCCACTGCCAGGGTCCTGAGATCCAGGGACAACTTCCCCAGGAGAACGCACGGCGGCCTCAGGCTGGTACAATGTCATGCTGGCCTCTGCTGCTGCAGGCTCGCCCCACATCCGTACCCCTCCCTCCCCACGGCTTGAGTGAGCCAGAGCCCCTGAATCAGCTGCTCCTTTAACCCCGTCCTGTCTGAGCGGGAACAGATGCCCTCAGGTGACCTACACGCAGAGGCGGGGCCAAATCCAAAGCTGAACCCCGGGAGCTGTGCAAAGAAGAGAAAGGGAAATCTCTCCCAGCAGCCTCAGGAGCAGCGGATTAAATCTCCACAATCAAATTGATGTACCCTGCATCTGTGGAATACCTGAATAGACAACGAATCATTCCAAATTGAGGTGGTGGACTTTGGGAGCAATGATATATATTATTTTTTCCCTTTTTCTCTTTTGGAGTGTGTATGTATATGCTTCTGTGTGTGATTTTCTCTGTATAGCTTTCTTTTACCATTTGTCCTATGGTTCTGTCAGTCCGTTTTTGTTCTTGTTTTTTTTAGTTTAGTTTTGTTTTCTTAGTATACTTTTTAGCACTTGTTATCATCGGTGGACTTGTATGTTGGTTTGGTTGCTCTCTTCTTGCTTTTTTTTTTTTTACTTAAAAAAAGTTTTAATTGTTATTTTTTATTTTAATAACTATTTTATTTTATTTTATCTTCTACTTTGTTTCTTTCTTTTTTTTCCCCCTTTTATTCTGAGCCGTGTGGATGACAGGCTCTTGCTACTCCAGCCAGGCATCAGAGCTGTGCCTCTGAGGTGGGAGAGCCAAGTTCAGGACACTGGTCCACAAGAGTCCTCCCAGCTCCAAGTAAAATCAAACAGCGAAAGCTCTCTCAGATATCTCCATCTCAATGCTAAGGCACAACTCCACTCAACGACCAGCAAGCTACAGTGCTGGACACCGTGTGCCAAACAACTAGCAAGACAGGAACACAACCCTATGCATTGGCAGAGAGGCTGCCTAAAATCATAATAAGGCCACAGACACCCCAAAACACACCAGCAGGTGTGGACCTGCCCACCAGAAAGACAAGATCCAGCCTCATCCACCAGAACACAGGCACTGGTCCCCTCCACCAGGAAGCCTACACAACCCACTGAACCAAGCTTAGCCACTGGGGACAGACACCAAAAACAACACGAACTACGAACCTGCAGGCTGCAAAAAGGAGACCCCAAACGTAGTAAGTTAAGCAAAATGAGAAGACAGAGAAACACACAGCAGATGAAGGAGCAAGGCAAAAACACACCAGGCCTAACAAATGAAGAGGAAATAGGTAGTTTACCTGTAAAAGAATTCAGAATAATGATAGTAAACATGATCCAAAATCCTGGAAATAGAATAGAGAAAATACAAGAAACATTTAACAAGGACCTAGAAGAACTAAATAGCAAACAAACAGTGATGAACAGCACAATAAATGAAATTAAAAATTCTCTAGAGGGATCCATAGCAGAAAAACAGTGGCAGAAGAACGGATAAGTGACCTGGAAGATAAAATAGTGGAAATAACTACTGCAGAGCAGAATAAAGAAAAAAGAATGAAAAGAATTAAGGACAGACTCAGAGACCTCTGGGACAACATTAAACGCAACAACATTCAAATTATAAGGGTCAAAAAAAAAATAAAAAATAAAAAAATTATAAGGGTCCCAGAAGAAGAAGAGAAAAAGAAAAGGATGAGAAAATATTTGAAGAGATTATAGTTAAAAACCTCCCTAATATGGATAAGGAAATAGTTAATCAAGTCCAGGAAGCACAGAGAGTCCCATACAGGATACATCCAAGGAGAAACACACCAAGACACATATTAACCAAACTATTAAAATTAAATACAAAGAAAAAATATTAAAAGCAGCAAGGGAAAAATGACAAATAACGCACAAGGGAATCCCCATAAGGTTAACAGCTGATCTTTTAGCAGAAACTCTGCAAGCCAAAAGGGAGTGGCAGGACATATTTAAATTGATGAAGGAGAAAAACCTACAACCAAGATTACTCTACCCAGCAAGGATCTCATTCAGATTAGACGGAGAAATTAAAACCTTTACAGACAAGCAAAAGCTAAGAGAATTCAGCACCACCAAACCAGCTTTACAACAAATGCTAAAGGAACTTCTCTAGGCAGGAAACACAAGAGAAGGGAAAGACCTACAATAACAAACCTAAAACAATTAAGAAAATGGGAATAGGAACATACATATCGATAATTACCTTAAGTGTAAATGGATTAAATTCTCCAACCAAAAGACAGAGACTGGCTGAATGGATACATAAACAAGACCCGTATATATGCTGTGTACAAGAGACCCACTTCAGACCTAGGGACACATACAGACTGAAAGTAAGAGGATGGAAAAACATATTCCATGCAAATGGAAATCAAAAGAAAGCTGGAGTAGCAATTCTTATGTCAGACAAAATAGACTTTAAAACAGAGACTATTACAAGAGACAAAGAAGGACACTACATAATAATCAAGGAATCAATCCAAGAGGAAGATATAACAATTGTAAATATTTAAGCACCCAACATAGGAGCACCTCAATACATAAGGCAAATACTAACAGCCATAAAATGGGAAATCGACAGTAACACAATCATAGTAGGGGACTTTAACACCCCACTTTCACCAATGGACAGATCATCCAAACTGAAAATAAATAAGGAAACGCAAGCTTTAAATGATACATTAAACAAGATGGAATTAATTGATATTTATAGCACATTCCATCCAAAAACAACAGAATACACATTCTTCTCAAGTGCTCATGGAACATTCTCCAGGATAGATCATATCTTGGGTCACAAATCAAGCTTTGGTAAATTTAAGAAAATTGAAATCGTATCAAGTATCTTTTCCGACTGCAACGCTATGAGACTAGATATCAATTACAGGAAAAAATCTGTAAAAAATACAAACACATGGAGACTAAACAATACACTATTTAATAACCAAGAGATCACTGAAGAAATCAAAGAGGAAGTCAAAAAAATACCTAGAAACAAATGACAATGAAAACATGATACCCAGAACCTGTGGAATGCAGCAAAAGCAGTTCTAAGAGGGCAGTTTATAGCAATACAATCCTACCTTAAGAAACACCTCAAATAACCACCTTACACCTAAAGCAATTAGAGAAAGAAGAACCCCAAAGTTAGCAGAAGGAAAGAAATCATAAGTATCAGAAATAAATGAAATATAAATGAAGGAAGCAATATCAAAGATCAATAAAACTAAAAGCTGGTTCTTTGACAAGATAAACAAAATTGATAAACCATTAGGCAGATTCCTCAAGAAAAAAAGGGAGAAGACAAATCAATAGAATTAGAAATGAAAAAGGAGAAGTAACAACTGACACTGCCGAAATACAAAGGATCATGAGAGATTACTACAAGCAACTCTATGCCAGTAAAATGGACAACCTGGAAGAAATGGACGAATTCTTAGAAATGCACAACCTTCCGAGACTGAACCAGGAAGAAATAGAAAATATGAACAGACCGATCAAAAGCACTGAAATTGAAACTGTGATTAAAAATCTTCCAACAAACAAGAGCCCAGGACCAGATGGCTTCACAGGGGAATTCTATCAAACATTTAGGGAAGAGCTAATGCCTATCCTTCTCAAACTCTTCCAAAATATAGCAGAGGGAGAAGCACTCCCAAACTCATTCTACGAGGCCACCATCACCCTGATACCAAAACCAGACAAAGATGTCACAAAGAAAGAAAACTACAGGCCAATATCACTGATGAACATAGCTGCAAAAATCCTCAACAAAATACTAGCAAACAGAATCCAACAGCACATTAAAAGGATCATACACCATGATCAAGTGGGGTTTATCCCAGGAATGCAAGGATTCTTCATTATACGCAAATCAATCAATGTGATACACCATATTAACAATTTGAAGGAGAAAAACCATATGATCATCTCAATAGATGCAGAGAAAGCTTTTGACAAAATTCAACACCCATTTATGATAAAAACCCTCCAGAAAGTAGGCATAGAGGGAACTTTCCTCAACATAATAAAGGCCATATATGACAAGCCCACAGCAAACATCATCCTCAATGGTGAAAAACTGAAGGCATTTCCACTAAGATCAGGAACAAGACAAGGTTGCCCACTCTCACCACTGTTATTCACCATAGTTTTGGAGGTTTTAGCCAACGCAACCACAGAAGAAAAGGAAATAAAAGGAATCCAAATCAGAAAAGAAGAAGTAAAGCTGTCACTGTTTGCAGATGACATGATACTATACATGGGGAATCCTAAAGATGCTTCCAGAAAACTACCAGAGCTAATCAATGAATTTGGTAAAGTAGCAGGATACAAAGTTAATGCACAGAAATCTCTTGCATTCCTATACACTAATGATGAAAAATCTGAAAGTGAAATTGAGAAAACATTCCCATTTACCACTGCAACAAAAAGAATCAAATAACTAGGAATAAATCTACCTTAGGAGACAAAAGACCTATATGCAGAAAATTATAAGACACTGATGAAAGAAATTAAAGATGATACAAATAGATGGAGAGATATACCATGTTCTTATATTGGAAGAATCAGCATTGTGAAAATGACTATACTACCCAAAGCAAACTACAGAGTCAATGGAATCCCTATCAAACTACCACTGACATTTTTCACAGAACTAGAACAAAGAAATTCACAATTTTTATGGGAACACGAAAGACCCTGAATAGCCAAAGCAATCTTGAGAAAGAAAACCGGAGCTGGCGAAATAAGGCTTCCTGACTTCAGACTATACTACAAAGCTACAGTAATCAAGACAGTATGGTACTGGCACAGAAACAGAAATATAGATCAATGGAACAGGATAGAAAGCCCAGAGGTAAACCCACGCACATATGGTCACCTTATCTTTGATAAAGGAGGCAAGAATGTAGAGTGGAGAAAAGACAGCCTCTTCAATAAGTGGTGCTGGGAAAACTGGACAGCTACATATAAAAGAATGAAATTAGAACACTCCCTAACACCACGCACAAAAATAAACTCAAAATGGATTAAAGACCTAAATGTAAGGCCAGACACTATAAAACTCTTAGAGGAAGACATAGGCAGAACACTCTGTGACATAAATCACAGCAAGATCCTTTTTGCCCCACCTCCTAGAGAAATGGAAATAAAAACAAAAATAAACAAATGGGACCTAATGAAACTTAAAAGCTTTTGCACAGCAAAGGAAACCATAAACAAGGCGAAAAGACAACCCTCAGAATGGGAGAAAATATTGCAAATGAAGCAACTGACAAAGGATTAATCTCCAAAATGTACAAGCAGCTCATTCAGCTCAATATCAAAACAACAAACAACCCAATCCAAAACTGGGCAGAAGACTTTATAAATAGACATTTCTCCAAAGAAGATATACAGATTGCCAACAAACACATGAAAGAATGCTCAACATCATTAATCATTAGAGAAATGCAAATCAAAACTTCAACGAGGTATCATCTCTCACCAGTCAGAATGGCCATCATCAAAAAATCTACAAACAATAAATGCTGGAGAGGGTGTGGAGAAAAGGGAACCCTCTTGCACTGTTGATGGTTATGTAAATTTATACAGCCACTATGGAGAACAGTTTGGAGATTCCTTAAAAAATTAAAAATAGAACTACCATATGACCCAGCAATCCCACTACTGGGCATATACCCTGAGAAAACCATAATTAAAAAAGAATCTTGTACCAAAATGTTCATTGCAGCTCTGTTTACAATAGCCAGGACATGGAAGCAACCTAAGTGTCCATCAACAGATGAACAGATAAAGAAAATGTGGCACATATATACAATGGAATATTACTCAGGCATAAAAAGAAACAAAATCGAGTTATTTGTAGTGAGGTGGATGGATCTAGAGTCTGTCATACAGAGTGAAGTAAGTCAGAAAGAGAAGAACAAATACCGTATGCTAACACATATATATGGAATCTAAAAAAAAAAAAAATTGTCATGAGGAACCTAGGGAATAAAGACACAGACCTACTAGAGAATGGACTTGAGGGTACAGGGAGGGGGAAGGGTAAGCTGGGACAAAGTGAGAGAGTGGCATGGACATATATACACTAGCAAACGTAAAATAGCTAGTGGGAAGCAGCCGCATAGCACCGGGAGATCAGCTCGGTGCTTTGTGACCACCTAGAGGGGTGGGAGGGAGGGAGACACAAGAGGGAAGAGATATGGGGACATATGCATATGTATAACTGATTCACTTTGTTATAAAGCAGAAACTAATACACCATTTTAAAGCAATTATACTCCAATAAAGATGTTAAAAAAAAAAAAGTTGGGTTGGAGAGAGTAGTTAATCGGCTCTCTTCACTTTCTTACCTCCCATTTATTCACTGTTTTCTTTAAAATTTATTTTTATAATGACATAGTAATATATACAAAAGAATAATGTACTATATACATGTATGTATTGTGAGTGTGTATGCTAAATAAAACAGATACTGATTCTCTACCACGAAGCTGAAAAAAGAGAATATTACCAATGCCTTTGAAGGCCTCATGTGTCGCACCCAGTCTTATTCCTACCTTCCTGCCCCAGAAAAGTGGGCAAACGGCAATTGTGAATTGTTTGTTCATCTTTCCCTTGCCTTTACTTGTGCTACACATGTGTATAACCTAAACAACGTATTGTACTGGATGATTTTATTTCTTTTTCCCTCTTGAATCAAGTATCTTGAGCTCTATGGTATCTTCCTGTACCCTTGTACTATCCACTGTTCTTATTCATTGTCATTATTTCCCCTCCCCCATCCAATAAAACACATTACTTTTTTTTTTTTTTTAGCTGAGTTGGGTCTTAGTTGCCGCACGGGCTTTCTCTAGTTGCAGCAAGCGGGAGCTACTCTTTGTTAAGGTGCGCAGACTTCTCATTGCAGTGGCTTCTCTTGTTGCAGAGCACAGGCTCTAGGCGCACAGGCTTCAGTGGTTGTGGCACACAGGCTCAGTAGTTGTGGCTCGCGGGCTCTAGAGCACAGGCTCAGTATTTGTGGTGCACCGGCTTTGTTGCTCCGCGATATGTGGGATCTTCCCGGACCAGGGATCGAACCGTGTTCCTTTCATTGGCAGGCGGATTCTTAACCCCTGCACCACCAGGGAAGTCCCAAAACACATTACTTCTGTCATTCAAAAGACATCGTAAAGAGAGACTTTAGGAGAGAGCCAGGCTTCAGGTTTACATGAGCAGGGAGTGGGTGTCAGTGGCCAGCGGGAGGGGGCCATCAGCTGCCAAAGTAAATGCAAGAATCCAAAAATGGGAAGGGTCTTGTGTCAGGATAGTCACTCTGAGATTCCCATGGTGTCCTAGATGGTCCCCTGACCATCTTAATGGAAAATCTTAATGCCTTAGTGGAAAAAAGACTAAGCATGTTAATCAAGGCAGGTTAGGATGTCATACTAAGGGGAGTGGACTTTTCCTGCAGGCCTCTGGGAAGCAATTAAAATTTTGAAGAAGGAAGTAACTGCTTCAAGGCAGATGAGATGGGAGACAGGAAGGCCAGTGAGGAACACCTATCCTGGGGCAGGCGTGCAGGGGTGGCTGGAGAGCTGCACAGGAGAGACACTGCAGACAGAGTTGAGCGAGACCTAGCAACTGCTTGGATGTGAGAGATGCTGGAGAAAGAGGAGTTGGTGATGGCTGAAATTTCGAGTGACCGGGTTGGAATAATGTTCGTTAACCAAAATAGGTGACAAAGAGGTAAATTTGAGAGCCATGCTAACTAGAGCAGCCCAAAATGCTAGTGGTCATCTCTGTGCCATGGTCCAGAAAATAATGATTAATTCCAGCCTTTCTCTCAGAAAAGGAATCAGGGGTGGGCAAATCTATCAATACATTTCCTTCTTTGAAGCGTTGTGGATTTACGTGTTAAATGATAACTTTCGTTAAGTGATTCCAACTCTCTTAGAGTTACAACTTCCCTAGCTTTCGGTTTCTCATACATAAAGTGAGGGACTGGAGTAAGATGGTCTCTAAGGTCCTTTCCATTTTTCTAATTGTACAACTCTCGGAACTTTGCCCAGAATAGTAAACAGTAGCAAAAGCAATTCATGAGCTTGAGAGTCAGAGAGAGTTAAATTCGAATGCCTGTTCCAGTGTGAACCTGTGGCCGCCACCTTTGGCTGCCCTGTGTCTCCTCCTGAAACTCAGTGTGATAAAACCTCACAGGGCTGCTGTGAGTCTGCTTGTACGTGAAAATGCCCAACTCAGTGCCTGGCACAGTGTAGGTGCAGGGTAAAGATTGATTTCCTCCCTCCCTTCCTTCCTTCCTTCCTTCTTCCTCCCTTTGTTACCAAAGAGAGAGCATTAGTCTGGCTCCTCAACTGGTGCTGGGGGAAAACTTTCTCTGTAAGGCTCTTCTGCAGTGCCCCAAAGCAGCTGTTGTACCAGAGAACTGCTTTTCACCAGCTACGTTCACTTTTACCCCAAAATACGAGACCTTTGGCTTTAAGAGAAGCACGAGTGGCAAGGAGACCCCCGGCAGTGGGTCTGTAGTTGTTCTTCCAGCTGGACGCAGTCCCACTCCAACATCACACCAGGAACTGTGTGTAAAGTGGTGAGAAGTCACCCCATCTTTCCTGCACAAATGAGCAACAAACACATTCACTCGTTACCTGTAAGGGACATGGTGAATCAGATGGAGTATTTACAAGATACCTTACCTTTGCAATGCTGAGAGTTTAAACCAAGGCTCCCTCTAATAGTTAAAGGTCTAACTATTCAAGCATAACGACAACCCGCAGCTCTGTAAGCCAGTTCCTGCCACCCTGACCCCAGGCGTCGAGTTTATCACGATTCTCAGCAGGAAGAGACAAGGAGTAGTCCCCCTCTCCTGCAGCGAACACTGGAATGTTACGTTTTCCTCGAAGTTAGTGCCCCTCTCCTGCAGATCTCAGCTGAGGAGAAAATGAAAAAGAAAAAGGTTGGGGTCCCCTGGCTTCTGAAATTTGAATGCCACTTGACCCTGACATGATGTTTGGTTTTCGGCTCCATTGCACAATTTTTTAAGATCAAGGAGTTCTGTACATCCTATTCCAACATTGTTCAATGTTTCTATACTTTGGAATTTGTTTGTGGGGGGGTGGGGGACAGGAATCCCTCTCAGTCCTTGAGGAAGTACCATTTAGAGACCTTACTGTTTCCTGAAGGAGAAGCCTTGAAGTGTGGAATATAAATATTGCATTAACTCTGATGCAGAGTTCTACACTTATTAAGCCTTACATGTGAGAAAACAGACACATAGAAGCTAAAGTTCTGGTCCTGTTTCTCTCCCTTCATTTAGAAAAGATCAGTGAGGTCCTGCAGGTTTGCAGACACTCAGATGCATCTAAACCTCTGTTCTCCAGCTCGCCCTATTCAGCAAGGCAGACCACAAAGCAAGCTGGGTAGGCAAATGAGCTTTATGCCTGGTTACTTTGCAAATTGGAGTATAATTGCATTAATTTTTCAGCAGGCAGTTGTTAAATACCTACAGTGTGCTAGGCAGTGTACACAGTGGGGATAAAAGATAAATGAGACAGTTCCTGGACTCTTGTTGATAGTAGGCTGCTACTAGTTTACAACCTAAGACTCTACTCCACAATTTGCCAATTGTTTTATATGCTGATGAATCCATCATATCTCCACCAGCACCGAACCCCAAGTCAAGTCTGAGGCTTTAAAGTTCCCAGAATGCCACCTAGACATTGGAAAAAAGGGAGAACAAGAAATGAACAAAATCACAGAAGCTGACTCTGAAGAGCAGCCACCTCTATAACGGAATACTTCAGAAGGGCTTTGATTTAAAAATGTCCTCTGCTCCTTTAAGAAGCTTCCCTGGTTCTAGCACTCTCTGCAAAATGGATGATTGATCACCAATGGAAACTTAATTACCAATTAATTGGTAACTATTGAACTGACAGTACATCTCAGTTATCTGCCACTCCTCAGAGCAATCTATAGCACTTTAGTGAAGAAAAGTTTCCAATTAAATAGTAAAATAGCACTCACAAATATATCAAAAAATGTCTAGAACTAGAACATCTTATTAGAAGTCATAGATTTAGCATCTCTGAGACTCTCTGTTTGCTAACGTATCACCATTTAAAATAAAAAAGTAGTTGTTGCTATATAAAACAGGATGTTAGGTGATATTTAACCATAAAAGTTAATACATGTAAGAACTTTGCATTCAATGTGACAGAAGTTTGACATTAAGGAGTAAGGTTATTTTACATACGGGTAACTAAATTTTTTATTTCAGTTTGTTCTTAAGCACTAAGTTGGTTTGAAATATGCTCTAACAACTTCCTGATTATTACAAATATAATAGGACAATAATAGAAAATCTCTAATCTTCAAATCATTTTCCTGGACTTGTAGCTACATACAAAGATGTGTAAAACTGAGCTGTTTCTCTCTTTCTTCAAGTTAGACTTTGCCTTCTTTATACACCTTCTTGTCCCCCATTATCTTCCCCAAAGTTACCAATTTGCAATTATCTTGTCAGGACAGTCGGGGTCAGTCACTCCATTTGTCCCTTATAAACTCATAAACTATCCCTATTCCTGAAAAAAAAATAGCTTTAGTAATATTGGTTCATATCTTCACACTCATTCCCCATCTACCCATAATTGACTTACTTACTTGTTCATTTATTCAATTAGTATTTATTAAACATCTACTATGTGTGATATTTCATCTACTACTAGCAATACAGTGGTAAACAAGCAGGGTCCCAAAAGACAGGGAGCCACTTGGGAGAAGTCTCACATCACTCTTATATCACACAAGCGAATAGTAGTTGCAGCTATAATGAGTGCTATTTCACATAGTAAATGGTATTATGACAGTCTATAATAGAAGCATTTGACCTAGATATTGGGGTCAGGGCAGGCCTTCTGAGGAACTGATGACAAGCTGAGATCTGAAGGAGGCATTGGAGGTGGAAGGAGCATTCCAGGCAGAGGGAACAGCATGTACAGAGGCCCTGTCATGGAGGACACATAGCTATTTAGAGAACTAAGAGAAGGCCAGCTCACTAGAGCATAGAGAGCAAGGAAGAACACAGCGCAGGGTGAGTCTGGAGAATTTGAGCAGGAACCAGATGATGCAGGATCCAATGGGGCATGTTAAAAGTTTTGTCCTTGATCCGAAGAGCAATGGGGAAATGTTCAGTGTTTTAAGCAGAGTGACATGATGAGATTTGTGGTTTAAAAAGAAAATTTGGCTGCAGTGTGGAGAATGGACCTAGAAAGAGATTAGATGAGATTGGACGGGGCAGGTCCAGTTAAGAAGCCATTGTCATAGTTCAGGAAAGGATGGAGGTGCCTTCGATGAAGGTTGCCGTGGTAGAGATAGAGAAAACTGTAGAGACCCAGGAGATATTTAGAAAGTGCAATTGATGGGAATTGGTGATGGACTGTGTATGGGGAGGAATGACGGATGACACTTAGATTTCTGACTTGTGCACCTGGAGAAATGGTGCAGCCATTTGCTGGGGTGCATTATATCACAAGGTCAGGCATGGGGGAAGATTGTGGTTTCTACTTTGGTCATGTTGAGCCTGAGGTCTTTGAGACATCTGAGTTCAGATTTCATAGGCAGTTTGATAAATGCACAGTCAGCTCAGAGGAGCAAGTTAGCCTAGAGGTACAAATGTGAGTGTCAACTAAATAGAGTAAAACTGAGATATCCTGGGTGGGGGGTATGAAGAGTGAGTGAGCAGAGGAGCAGCCCTAGGATGGAGTCTTGAGAAACTCTAACATTGACAGGCAAGCATGGATGGTCCTGCAAAGGAGACAAATGTTACAATCTGAGAAGTAATAGAAGGAAGATCAGCAGACTGAGGTGTCAAGGTGAAGGGAGGGATCCATAGTACTTAAATTGTCATATATTAGTGAACAATGTTCTTTAAATCCTTTCACTTAAAGTTAAAGCTAAAAGATAAATACCTGATTTAGTGGTAATTGCCTTTTAGTTAGCTGGTTAACAAAGCATTTGATGCACAACTTTTACATTTTTTGAGCCTTTTACCATAATGAGGACAAATACTCTGTGTTCTCTGTGCTGGGTTCTATTATAAGAGATTTCTGTAAACTAGCTCATTTAATCTTTACAACAGCTCTGTAAGGTAAGTACATTTCTGTAATTCTCTCAATTTTACAAATGGAGGAACTATAACAGAGATAACATGAATTTCACAAACACAGGGAGGTTATAGAAATTACATACAACGAGTAACCATTAAGGACCAGGGTTTGATGCAGGCACCTAGGTCTGGAGTCTGTGCTCTGCCACTTCCCCATGAATTATCCCCACCACCCCACTGCACACAAATGCACAAAGGAGCACGTTTTAAAATATAATGTCCTAGTGTGATTCTGACATTTATGATTATTTCAGTTGATATTCATCTCATTGGACTTGCCTGCTAGAAGCATTACCTTCATGTCCAGGCCTGAAACATTCATAGTTTGTTTTTCTTTTACTAGCACCAGCTAAGTTCCATTTTTATGTACGTACATATCAAACCATGATACAAACTGTGAGGGAAAGATTTGCCCCTAGTTTTAGAGTCTGTATATACACAGCAGCACCTACTGGTACTAGAGTCATTTAGGTCACTAGAATTGTTTCTGCCTCTCTGGGACTATTTGTCTATTTGCAAACTGTCTATTATCTTTGCCATTCCCTCCAAGCTCTAAAAAGACACACCAAAAAGTTTCTTAATAGCTTGCTCACATCTGGACTCACATTAATTCTATGACCATATTTTATTCCAGACACTTTTGAGAAATTCATCAGGCTGCGAAGTGCGCAGTGATGAATACCGAACGGAGTTTACCACAGCTTTGCAGCGCGTTGACTTATTCATGGGCCAGTTCAACCAAGTCCTCTTAACATCTATATCCACCTTTATTAAAGGAGACCTCACCATCGCTAATCTTGGAACATCAGAGGGTCGATTCATGCAGGTACATACTTTCTGCGAGTGGCTGTGTCTGTTTTATCCGGTGTTATGCAGTTAATTTCCTTCTCTTTTTACAGTAAGGTGTTTGCAAATACTGTAAGTGAAAATCACAGTGGAAGCTAGAGGCATAGACTGAAAGCAAAACAATGAAGCTTGGTCCACGTTTTATGAAGTGTATGGCCTATTTTCTGTTGTTAAATTCTTAAAGCTTTCAGTTTAAATGTGGTTGCTTTAATTTTCTTGCCTGGAATGGTTTGGGGTTTTTTTTTCCATTCATGATTTCTATCACATGATTGGAAAATAAAATGAAACAATTAAAGCGCTTCCAGGCGATGTTTTCCTATTTCAAGGGAAGCTACAGATCAAAAGAGAGCTATTGTGTGAACCGTGCGTCTCCATGAGAAGAAACATTCACATCATTGAGAAATATTGGCAGGAGTTAGGAAGGGACGTTATCATCAAAATCCCATTGTAACTCCAGTTCTCCTGATTCTGCAAAATGATGGGGTCAGACACAAAAAAGTGCAAACACTGGGAAAAAAAGATCTGGATTTTGTTAAGAAATGCCTTTAATGGATAGCAACAGTATTTCCATACAATAAAAGTTCACATTTCAGACTTGCAGTTATCGTGTCCCCTAGATACAAGAACCCTAGCACTTTGCAGAAATTAAAATGCTCTCGTGTTGGGTCTGTTTTGCTGCTCTAATAGTTATTGGTAGTGCTTTCAACATGAGTTCATTAGTAGATTCTTGGTTAATGCACAGTGACGATGGTATCTATTGGAAATGTTGACTTTCCACAAAGACTAGAAATTTCTTTTAAAGAAGGATGTTTATTTCATAATCATCTGACATAATTAACAGCCCAGTCCGGCAATGACTTTTAGTAAACGAATTGAGGACGATGATGTTTTCCTATGGCTTGCCCATCTGTACATTCTCTATCTGTATTCTTTAACAAATATATTTTTTAAAAGTTACCACTGTCTTAGAGCAGTCTGGGTACTGATCAGATGTTTTTCTTGTACTAATGGGCATGGTGGAATTTTTTCAAAATCATGAAACGTGTAAATACAGCTTTCCCACCTCAAAATGAATCATATATTGTAGATCCTGTTATCTAAATAATCCCACACTTGGTCTCCCCTCCTCCTTTTGCTTCACAATTAACTACACTTTTGCTCCCACTCCCCCAGCCCAGTGTTCTTATTCACCCACTTCAGAACATTCAGTGCTGTCCTTAACTCCTCAAAATGTGAAGGAGAGATGCCCAGTCTCCTCCCACACAGACAAGCACTCTAACATATTTGAAATATGATCGTATCTATTATCCTTGTAAAATGTGTTTGTTATGTGGTGTTTATATGTGTTTTTAGTTTACGTTGATGTTATTCTGTAGAATTCCAAGAAAAATCTAGAGGATGACTGAATTCCTCTATTGAATTTCTGTTGTGTTCACTATGTTGATTTGCTTCCCTTTATCTTTTTTCTCCTTTTCTTTTTTTCTTAATTGTCTAATACCTCACCAATCCAGTTCCATATTAATAAACTTTCTACAGTCACTTTAGGTCTGACACTTTTTCACATCATAAGGTTCCTGGCCTATTTCCAGATTCTAAAGAATTCCATTTTTAGATAGATTGCTTTAATAGCTAAGTAAATTCTACTGTGTGACAGATTTCACAACCCAAGTGATATGTTATGTACATCAGTCTCATTATAATAGAAATGCTTTAACATTTCTATTAAAAATGTAACAGATGTTTTATTCTTGTCTCCCAGCATTTTCATAAAAGAAGCCATAGTACACCTTTGCATCCATAACACCAAAGATGAAAATAAGTATATGAGTAGATATTTATTTTATGAAAAGCACTGATATCCTTGATTTTTTTTTTTAAACCAGGTGGCTCTTAATTCATCAAATATGTATCAAGAAGGTACTAACTTTGCTTTACTAGGCAAGTGAGTGCAGCAAAGGAAGCAGTGACACAGAACCTGCCTCTGAGGAACTAAAATTTCAGTAGAGGAAATAAAAACATGTATCTGACACGAAGAGTAGAGAAAACAAAGACATAAAAAACACAGGGCTACTGAAACCCACACAGAGAGGATCTATTTCTCTGACACTTGCCCAGAAGAATTCCATTTAGTAAAATTTTATATAAATAAACCTAAACCATTTAATGGATAAAAGAGTCAACATCACTGAAATCCAGTTTGTTTACAGCAAATAATGTGGAGGCGGAGTCAGGAGTGCAGCAAAAATTTGGGGACCATCCAGCTTAATCTATCCAAGCAGTAACCTGCCAAGTTCTGTAAATGTTTTGACTGCACTGAAGTGCTGAATCTGTGGCCAAGCCTAAGTTTCTACAACCCATGTTTTAATAATACTATGAAGTTTCTCTTACAATATAGAAGGGACATAATTTTCCCAAAGACAGCTGCCATACATGAAAAGGAATAGAAAAATGATTTTACTTCCTTCCTACCCTGAAGCCTAAAGGCAAAGTTGCTTTGCAAATGTTTTCTCCCAAGAGTTTGCAGCTGTTTCTGCCTTTCCTATTGTGCTTATATTCAACTCTGACTGGGAATACAAGCTTCAGCCCCAGCTGTCGGGTGCAAAGTGAATCAGGTATTTCACAGTGGTTATTTGATTAGAAAGAATTATATTGTTTAGCTAACAATATTATACGTATGGAAGAGAAGACATTTTTGACATGTTTTTAACATTTAAACGTGTAACTTACACAGGTGCAGCTATGTCTAAATATACTAATGTGTACATACATTCAAGTCTATCTGTAGAGCTATGTCAGTGTAGATATAGATTTCAAAAACAGTTTTTATTTGTGTGATCACTCTGGGATGCTCTGAAGTAAAATAATATGATAAGCAATGTTTGAGATAGTATAAGTAAACAGTAAGAACACGCCTTCTTACGAATTTTGGAGGCAGAGCGGATGTAGAAAAGAACAAGGCTGGGGAACATGAGCACAGTGTGCAGGGCTACATGGGAGAGGGAAGCAGGATACTCATGAAGATCACAGGACTAATCACAGGGATTGCCCACATCTCCCCTTCTGAGCTCCTCATCTAATCTACAGCCAAAAACAATGCTTGCTTGATTTTTTTTTTACAGCACTTATATAAGGCCTTTAATCTCTAGATGCAAGCATCGTTATTAAAATACTTGTGCATGACTGTCAGGCCATGGAGAGCAAGTGGATGGGGGTGGGGTGGGAGTGGAGAGGCACTTTCAAGACTTGCTGCAAGTTCAGCTCCACATTCACTGGGTAGCTACCTTGTCTATATACAGTGGCCACTGTCTGAGCACTGTCACAGATTTCATTAGGTTCTTTGGCATTATCCTTGCTCTTCTCCCATCACCCTTTCTCCTCTCCCCAATTCCTTGATGCTGTTACCACCCATAACCCCTTTTCTCTTGTGCCTCTTAACTGGACTAGTTGGTCTTAAGCAAGAAACTTCAAGAGGTAGGGACCACCTAAAAAGACATCGTTAGCTCATGATCATTACTTATGACCATCACTTAAAGGATTATGTTAGTAATCAGTGAACTTGACAACAATTACTCACTTCTAGTAAGAAGAATCGATTCATCTATTGACCTCCTGTCTCTAAATTTCTTCAGTTCCTGTGCTGCCATCATGGCATGTCAGTGCTTTGTGCTCGAAGCCTGCAGCATACATTTCATTTGGGATTACTGCTATTTTAGACTATGTAGACACAGATCATCAACTCATCAATGCTGTGAGCAGCCTGCAGAGACACAGCCAAACAAAGCTTGAACTTGAACATTCCTCTTCAGCGATTGCTAACTTACCCGTCTCCTTTATAAAATGCTCAGATAAAAATATCATCTGCCTTTTTTTAATGTGTACATCATTGATTTAGTTACATCTCTAAAGAATGGTAGCTTTGCTATATTTCTTTAGAGGAAAATATACTTCATGGGTTCTGAAATTTCTTTTGGGAGAAAAAGAACCTGTTGTAAATAATAATTTCAGAGTTATGTCCATAACAAAAAAATAAGCCCAGCTCGTATATAGTCTCCTAAAATGAATTAATGAATGGTCTTGAAATATATATATCTTATAAATTCTTATAGCATAGAAACTTAAAACACCATACATATTTGAAACCATGGGAAAGTGCTAATAACCTTTTGTTTGTTTTGGGTTTTTTGGTAGCAGGGAATAACTGGAATTTCTTGTTTGGGTGCTTATTTGAAAAAATGGAGAGACATTTTAAAACAGTAAATATATTTATCAGTAGTTTTTTCAAAATTCAGACAGATATACTCTATATATAGATTGGCGAATCCCACAATCATTGTATTTGGAATACTGATTTGAAAGTATTGGATTTTTTTTAATTTTTACAAAGTTACTAGCTTATTTGGTTTTTAGATGCTTGAAATTTTTTACAAAGTTCTCAGTTTGGTATTGCCTCATTTTGACTCACTTTGACTCATTTCAAAAAGTTGAAACACACATACACATCGGTATTATAATCATTAAAAAAATTGTTTTACTTTTTGTACATACCCTGGCCTTTATAGTGTCAGGTTGGTATAGAAGCTCTTGTACCCACTTACCAAATAAAGAGTGAAAGAACAGAGCAAAGTTTCATTTAATTCAACTTTTGCCACCTGGTACTTTGTTTTACTACTTCAAATTTTGAGTTGTCAGCACCAGTCAGCAATTTCCACTTCTTATGTTTCATTTTTTTAATTCCAGAAAATTAGATGTTTACCTTGGTTGAAACAAAACTCTTTATATCTGATTTCTTTCTAAACAAATACCGATTTCTCTCACATACTTAAGATATAAACCTATAGCTGGTGTTTTAGTCAGTTCAGGCTGTTGTAGCAAATTACCATAGACTAGGTGGCTTAAAAAAACAAACATTTATTTCTCACAGTTCTGGAGGCTGAGAATTCCAAGATCAAGGTGCCAGCAGATCTGGAGTCTAATGAGGGCCTGATTCCGGGTCCACAGATTGCCATCTTCTCACTGTGTCCTCACGTGGTGGAAAGAGGGCACAAGAACTCTATGGGGTCCCATTTATAGGGCACTTAACCTCATTCATGAGAGCTTCACCCTCATGACCTAAGCAGCATCCAAAGGCCTCATCTCTTCACACCATCACACTGAGGATTAGGATTTCAACATATGAACTTGCGGGGTGGGGGGACACAAATATTCAGTACATTGCAAAAGGCATCAGAAACCATACCTTGAAAATGCAAACCAAACTCTTGAAGGTTATCTAAATGTCTGAAGCATTAAAAAAAACCCATCCCTTCATCAAGGCTTAAGTAGGCTTATTATTTCAGTCTATTCATATGTTTAAGCAATAGATATGCCTTTTGGACCTACTATGTGCCAGATCTGTACTAGAAACTAGAGAGAAAGCAGACTCATTTCCTGGATCTGTTAGTTCACATCCAGTTATAACCCAGTTTGTTTATTAATGGTGTCATCTCCTTCACTTACATTTTTTTTTTTTCTCTCTCAATTCACTGGGGAATGTGCTGCATCTCCCACTCTGCTTCTCCTAGTGAGAATCCATTTTTGTTTCTTCTACCCCTCCCCCACCTCCAGCCTCTCTAGATCTCTGTTTTACAAAAGTCCAGTCTGACCATGAGGTATGTTCTTCAGAGAACTGGTTGGGAGGCTGAGCAGGTGATGCCCAAGTGTCAGTCTCAGGCAGGAGGAATGGATGGAAGGCTGTGAACCTTCAGAAGTAAACTTGTCTTTTACTTAATTTAAGGAAACATTTTGCAGATAAATACAAACCAAAACCACAATGAAGTACCACTTCACACCTACTAGGATGGCTATAATCAAGAAAACAGAAAATAACAAATGTCAGTAAGGATGTGAAGAAATTGGAACACTCATACATTGCTGGTGAGAATGTAGAATTATGCATCCCATATGGAAAATGGTCTGGCAGTTCCTCAAAAGGTTAAACATAGAGTTGCTGTTAAGACCCAACAATTCCACTCCTAGGTATATATCCAACAGAAGTGAAAATATATATTCTCACCAAAAGTTAGACTTGGATGTTCCTAGCAGCATTATTCACAGTAGCCAAAAAGTAGAAACAACCCAATGTCCATCAACTGATAAATGGATAAATAAAATATAGTATATTCATACAAAGGAATGTTATTTGGCAATAAAAAGGAATGACGTACTGATACATACTCCAACATGGATGAACCTTGAAAACATTAAGTGAAAGAAGCCAGTTACAAAAGACCACATATTGTAGGATTCCATTTACATGAAATGTCCAGAATAGGAAAATCTGGGGAGATAGAAAGTAGATTAGTGGTTGCCAGGAACTGGAGGGTATGACGGGCTAGGGTGGATGATGGCTAAGGGGTGTGGGGTTTCTGAGGTAATGAAAATATTCCAAAATTAGTTGTGAAGATGGTTGCACAAATCTGTGAATATGCTAAAAACCACTGAATTGTCTACTTTAAAAAAATGAGGAGAAAAACCACGTATCTCACGTTATGTGAGAAATAATATCTCATGTTAAATTGTATTCATCCTTCCTAAAGAAAATTAAATTCTAAAACAGTTTAATCAAAAGTAGAACTCTGGGGCTTCCCTGGTGGCGCAGTGGTTGAGTGTCCACCTGCTGATGCAGGGGACACGGGTTGGTGCCTCGGTCTGGGAAGATCCCACATGCCACGGAGCAGCTGGGCCCGTGAGCCAGGGCCGCTGAGCCTGCGCGTCCGGAGCCTGTGCTCCGCAACGGGAGAGGCTACAACAGTGAGAGGCCCGTGTAATGCAAAAAAAAGAAAAAATAGAACTCTGTCTGTGGGGTGAAGAGGTCTGGCCTTTATGTATTTATAGATATATTACATAGAATTACTTTGTTCAGGGTCATGAATTTAGGGCCCTAGCCACAAGGTTTTATTTTATTTTTACATATATTTCTTCCCCTGTCCTCCCCCAGGTAATTTGAGATCATAGCCACCACAGTCAAGTAAATTCAGATTCCTCCCTACTCCCTCACCCTAGTCTTGTATTTTCAAGAACATTAAAGAAAATGGTTTTGAGAACTAAACACTAAAGATTAGTTGTCAGCACAGTAGAAACTCAAAAGGTAGTTGCCAGTCTTCTATTTCTTGCTCATTGTCCTAAAACTGCCAGGTGATTTATCATAAGAATTAAATTTAAATGCTGGATTCTGTTCTGTCCTTAGAAATATCTCCATGACAACCAAAAGGAACTCCTAACTTCTTGCAAAGATTGCTTCAGGAGTATTTTGAGAGTTAAAGTGGTTACCCACTCATTTAGAATTCTGGCAATAAGAGAAAGTGAGGAATTAATGATAGAAACAATAGCAATAGGTATCCCTCCAGAGAAAGGGCTAATGATCAACTAAAAATGTATCTGCATCTGTGATATGACCTCTGCTTGAAACTCCAAGCAGTCATCTCACTTTTCCACACAGCCTTCCTGTCTTCTCTGGTTCATTCCTTTTTCTATAACAATCCACACTTATCCTAGCTCATGATCAAAAGTTGAGCTTGCCAGCTGTACTAATAACATTTCCTCTGTGCCATCAAAAACTATTTAGATGTGGAGTCTTTTCTCCTTAGGCACACTTAACTTGTGCAGCCAAGATTACTGAAACAAGGAGTATTTGGCAAGGCAAATATATTGTGAAATTTGTTTTAATGCTTTGACTCATAAGTGGCTCTTGGGAGCTCAGAGTTGAAGTTTTTTATTGGTATTTACTCTGGTGCTCCAAGAGTAGATCAGTTGAGTGTTTAAAAAGAGGTCAAGCAAACAGATTCTGGCATGAGATAAAGCTCCTTGGAAACCTGACTCTTGTACTTTCTAGCTGAGATTCTCTGTCATCTTTTCTTTATGGAAAACAATAGTACCTACCCTGTAGGATTATTGTGAGGAGTAAATAAAATACCCATTTAAAGCACTTAGCACAATGCCTGGCTCAGTTACCATCATATATGGTGTTCTTCAGACAAAAAGTCTTAACTGGTAATGCACCAAATCAATCTATCCAAGTTCCAGAGGTGCAAAGAGCTTCTTTATGAAAAGAGTAATGTTAATCCTTTCTGGGAAGTGAATATTTGGATGGGCTTAAGATAGTTGATAAAGTCAAAGATGATGACCTATTAATTAAGAAGGGATTTCTTATTATAGATAGGGGAAATGATATTAAAGAGAGCAAGAAGATAGGAGACAAAACTTAGTAGGAGGTGACTGTTATGTAGCAGGTCTGAATAGAATGGAAGGTATAAGAGAGACAGAAACAAAATGCAAATACCTATAGGCAAGGTTCAGAGGGATGAATGATCTCCAGTGAAGTAGAAAGCACAGAATGAGGCAGAGAACAGAGTCAGGTTATTAAGGCTGGTGTATTGTTTTGGTTTTTACTTGTGTGTGAGAAAATGAAAATTTTTTTCACCTTTTCAGTTTGAAGTGATTGACAACAATCAGGGAAATATGAAAAAATTGGGGGGCAGGGAGGCATGAGGGGTAGGAAAAACAAGAGGTGGTGAGCACCAGAAGTATGTCAAGATAGAAAAATTGGTTAGGAGGTCGGCGGGAAGATGGCGGAAGAGTAAGACGTGGAGATCGCCTTCCTCCTCACGGATATACCAGAAATACATCTACACGTGGAACAACTCCTACAGAACACCTACTGAAGGCTGGCAGAAGACCTCAGAGCTCCCAAAAGGCAAGAAACTCCCCACGTACCTGGGTAGGGCAAAAGAAAAAAGAAAAAACAGAGACAAAAGAATAAGGACGGCACCTGCACCAGTGGGAGGGAGCTGTGAAGGAGGAAAAGTTTCCACACACTAGGAAGCCCCTCCGCGGGCGGAGACTGCGGGAGGCGGAGGGGGGAGCTTCGGGACCGCGGAGTGGTGCACAGCGACGGGTGTGGAGGGCAAAGCGGGGAGATTCCTGCACAGACGATCGGTGCCGACCGGCACTCACCAACCCGAGAGGTTTGTCTGCTCACCCGCCGGGGCGGGCGGGGCTGCGAGCTGAGGCTCGGGTTTCGGTTTTGGACGGAGCGCAGGGAGAGGATTGGGGTTGGCGGCTTGAGCATAGCCTGAAGGGGTTGGTGCGCCACGACTAGCCGGGAGGGAGTTCGGGGAAAAGCCGGCACCGGCCGAAGAGGCAAGAGACTTTTTCTTCCCTCTTTGTTTCCTGGTGCGCGAGGAGAGGGGTTTAAGAGCGCTGCTTAAAGGAACTCCAGAGACGGGCGCGAGCCGCGGCGGGAAGCACGAGCCCCAGAGACGGGCGCGAGCCGCGGCTGAAACCGCGGACCCCAGAGACGGGCGGGAGACGCTGGGGCTGCTGCTGCCGCCACCAGGGGGGCTGTGTGCGAGCACAGGTCACTCTCCGCGCCCCTCTTCCGCGGAGCCTGTGCAGGCCGCCACTGCCAGGTTCCCGGGATCCAGGGACAACTTCCCCAGGAGTACGCACGGCGGGTCTCAGGCTGGTGCAGCGTCACGCCGGCCTCTGGTGCAGCGTCACGCCGGCCTGTGCCGCAGCGTCACGCCGCCTCTGCCGCCGCAGGCCCGCCCCGCACGCAGTGCCCCTCCTTCCCCCATCCCCCAACCCCCGGCCTGAGTGAGCCGGAGCTCCCGAATTAGCGGCTCCTTTAACCCCGTCCTGTCTGAGCAAAAAAACAGATGCCCTCCAGCGATCTGCGCGCAGGGGCAGGGCCGGGTACAAAGCTGAGCTCCTGTGAGCTGTGAGAGCAGGGAGGAGAGGGGGAGGTCTCTCCCGGCAGCCGCGGAGGCGGCGGATTGAAGCTCCACGATCAACTTGATGTGCCCTGCATTGTGGAATACCTGAATACACAGGGAGTGATCCCAAATTGAAGAGGGGGAATTTAGGAGCAAGATCTGTGATTTTTTTCCCTTTTCCTCTTTTTGTGAATGTGTGCGTGTATGCTTCTGTGTGAGATCTTGTCTGTATACTCTTGCTTCCACCATTTGTCCTAGGGCTCTATCCGTCCATGGTTTTTTTTTTTTTTTTTAATTTTTTTTTAATAATTAATTTTAATTGTAATAACTTTATTGAACTTTACCTTCGTTCTTTCTTTCTTTCTTTCCTTCCCTCCTTCCCTCCTTTAGACAGCGAATCACCCCAGGTTGAGGGGGTGGTCTCTGGGAGCAGGATTTATGATTTTTCCCCCTTTGCCCCTCTTTGTGAACGTGTATGTGTATGCTTCTGTGTAAGATTTTCTCTGTATAGCTTTGCTCCCAACAGTTGTCCTAGGGCTCTATCCGTCCATGGTTTTTTTTTTAAAAAAAAATTTTTTTTTCTTAATAATTAATTTTAATTGTAATAACGTTATTGTACTTTACCTTCGTTCTTTCTTTCTTTCTTTCCTTCCTTCCTTCCCTCCTTCAGACAACAAATCACCCCAAATTGAGGAGGTGGTCTCTGGGAGCAGGATTTATGATTTTTCCCCCTTTGCCTCTCTTTGTGAACGTGTATGTGTATGCTTCTGTGTAAGATTTTCTCTGTATAGCTTTGCTTCCAACATTTGTCCTAGGGCTCTATCCGTCCATGGTTTTTTTAAAAAAAAATTTTTTTTTTCTTAATAATTAATTTTAATTGTAATAACTTTATTGTACTTTACCTTCGTTCTTTCTTTCTTTCTTTCCTTCCTTCCTTCCCTCTTTTAGACAGCGAATCACCCCAGGTTGAGGAGGTGGTCTCTGGGAGCAGGATTTATGATTTTTCCCCCTTTGCCTCTCTTTGTGAACGTGTATGTGTATGCTTCTGTGTAAGATTTTCTCTGTATAGCTTTGCTTCCAACATTTGTCCTAGGGCTCTATCCGTCCATGGTTTTTTTTAAAAAAAAATTTTTTTTTCTTAATAATTTTAATTGTAATAACTTTATTGTACTTTACCTTCGTTCTTTCTTTCCTTCCTTCCTTCCTTCCCTCCTTTAGACAGCGAATCATCCCAGGTTGAGGAGGTGGTCTCTGGGAGCAGGATTTATGATTTTTCCCCCTTTGCCTCTCTTTGTGAACACGTATGTGTATGCTTCTGTGTAAGATTTTCTCTGTATAGCTTTGTTTCCAACATTTGTCCTAGGGTTCTATCTGTTCTTTTTTTTTTTTTTTCTTTCTTTCTAAATATTTTTTAGTACAATAACTATATTATACTTTATTTTATTTTTACTGTATCTTCTTTCTTTCTGTCTTTTTTCCTTCTTTCCCTCCTTCCTTCCTCCCTTCCTCCCTCCCTCCCTCCCTCCTTTCTTTCCTTCTTTGCTTCTTTCTTCCTTCCTTCCTTTCCTCCTTTCCTCCTTTCCTTCTTTCTTTCCTCAAACTTCTACTAATTCTCTCTACATTTTCTCCTTCTTTCCCTCCTTCCTTCCTTCCTTCTCCCCTCCCTCCCTTTCTTTCCTTCATTGCTTCTTTCTTCCTTCCTTCCTTTCCTCCTTTCCTTCTTTCTTTCCTCATACTTCTACTAATTCTCTCTACATTTTCTCCTTCTTTCCCTCCTACCTTCCTTCCTTCCTCCCTCCCTCCCTCCTTTCTTTCCTTCTTTGCTTCTTTCTTCCTTCCTTCCTTTCCTCCTTTCCTTCTCTCTTTCCTCAAACTTCTACTAATTCTCTCTACATTTTCTCCTTCTTTCCCTCCTTCTTTCCTTCCTTCCTCCCTCCCTCCCTCCCTCCTTTCTTTCCTTCTTTGCTTCTTTCTTCCTTCCTTCCTTTCCTCCTTTCCCTCTTTCTTTCCTCAAACTTCTACTAATTCTCTCTACATTTTCTCCTTCTTTCCCTCCTTCCTTCCTTCCTTCCTCCCTCCCTCCCTCCTTTCTTTCCTTCTTTGCTTCTTTCTTCCTTCCTTCCTTTCCTCCTTTCCTTCTTTCTTTCCTCATACTTCTAATAATTCTCTCTACTTTTCCTCCCTTTTATTCTGAGCCGTGTGGATGAAAGGCTCTTGGTGCTCCAGCCCAGGAGGCAGGGCTCTGCCTCTGAGGTAGGAGAGCCAACTTCAGGACACTGATCAACAAGAGACCTCCCAGCTCCACATAATATTAAACGGTGGAAATCTCCCAGAGACCTCCATCTTAACACCAGCACCCAGCTTCACTCAACGACCAGCAAGCCACAGTGCTGGACAACCTATGCCAAACAACTAGCAAAACAGGAACACAACCCCACCCATTAGCAGAGAGGCTGCCTAAAATCATAACAAGGCCACAGACACCCCAAAACACACCACCAGACGTGAACCTGCCCACTAGAGAGACAAGATCCAGCCTCATCCAGCACAACACAGGCACTAGTCCCCGCCACCAGGAAGCCTACACAACCCGCTGAAACAACCTTAGCCACTGGAGACAGACATCAAAAACAACGGGAACTACGAACGTGCAGCCTGAAAAAGGAGACCCCAAACACAGTAAGATAAGCAAAATGAGAAGACAGAAAAATACACAGCAGATGAAGGAGCAAGATAAAAACCCACCAGACCTAACAAATGAAGAGGAAATAGGCAATCTACCTGAAAAAGAATTCAGAATAATGATAGTAAGGATGATCCGAAATCTTGGAAGTAGAATGGACAAAATGCAAGAAACAGTTAACAAGGACCTACAAGAACTAAAGATGAAACAAGCAACAATGAACAACGCAATAAATGAAATTAAAAGTACTCTAGATAGGATCAATAGCAGAATAACTGAGGCAGAAGAACGGATAAGTGACCTGGAAGATAAAGTAGTGGAAATAACTACTGCAGAGCAGAATAAAGAAAAAAGAATGAAAAGAACTGAGGACAGTCTCAGAGAGCTCTGGGACAACATTAAACGCACCAACATTCGAATTATAGGGGTTCCAGAAGAAGAAGAAAAAAAGAAAGGGACTGAGAAAATATTTGAAGAGATTATAGTTGAAAACTTCCCTAATATGGGAAAGGAAATAGTTAATCAAGTCCAGGAAGCACAGAGAGTCCCATACAGGATAAATACAAGGAGAAATACGCCAAGACACATATTAATCAAACTATCAAAAATTAAATACAAAGAAAGCATATTAAAAGCAGCAAGGGAAAAACAACAAATAACACACAAGGGAATCCCCATAAGGTTAACAGCTGATCCCTCAGCAGAAACCCTACAAGCCAGAAGGGAGTGGCAGGACATACTGAAAGTGATGAAGGAGAAAAACCTGCAACCAAGACTACTCTACCCAGCAAGGATCTCATTCAGATTTGATGGAGAAATTAAAATCTTTACAGACAAGCAAAAGCTGAGAGAGTTCAGCACCACCAAACCAGCTTTACAACAAATGCTAAAGGAACTTCTCTAGATAAGAAATGCAAAAGAAGGAAACGACCTATAATAACGAACCCAAAACAATATAGAAAATGGGAATAGGAACATACATATCGATAATTACCTTAAATGTAAATGGACTAAATGCTCCCACCAAAAGACACAGATTGGCTGAATGGATACAAAAACAAGACCCTTATATATGCTGTCTACAAGAGACCCACCTCAGACCTAGAGACACATACAGACTGAAAGTAAGGGGATGGAAAAAGATATTCCATGCAAATGGAAACCAAAAGAAAGCTGGAGTAGCAATTCTCATATCAGACAAAATAGACTTTAAAATAAGGACTCTTAAAAGGGATAAAGAAGGACACTACATAATGATCAAGGGATCGATCCAAGAAGAAGATATAACAATTGTAAATATTTATGCACCCAACATAGGAGCACCTCAATACGTAAGGCAAATACTAACAGCCATAAAAGGGGAAATTGATAGTAACACATTCATAGTAGGGGACTTTAACACCCCACTTTCACCCATGGACAGATCATCCAAAATGAAAATAAATAAGGAAACACAAGCTTTAAATGATACATTAAACAAGATGGACTTAATTGATATTTATAGGACACTCCATCCAAAAACAACAGAATACACATTTTTCTCAAGTGCTCATGGAACATTCTCCAGGATAGATCATATCTTGGGTCACAAATCAAGCCTTGGTAAATTTAAGAAAATTGAAATTGTATCAAGTATCTTTTCTGACCACAACGCCATGAGACTAGATATCAATTACAGGAAAAGATCTGTAAAATATACAAACACATGGAGGCTAAACAATACACTACTTAATAATGAAGTGATCACTGAAGAAATCAAAGAGGAAATAAAAAAATACCTAGAAACAAATGACAATGGAGACACAACGACCCAAAACCTATGGGATGCAGCAAAAGCAGTTCTAAGGGGGAAGTTTATAGCAATACAAGCCCACCTTAAGAAGCAGGAAACATCTCGAATAAACAACCTAACCTTGCACCTCAAGCAATTAGAGAAAGAAGAACAAAAAAGCCCCAAAGCTAGCAGAAGGAAAGAAATCATAAAAATCAGATCAGAAATAAATGAAAAAGAAATGAAGGAAACGATAGCAAAGATCAATAAAACTAAAAGCTGGTTCTTTGAGCAGATAAACAAAATAGATAAACCACTAGCCAGACTCATCAAGAAAAAAAGGGAGAAGACTCAAATCAATAGAATTAGAAATGAGAAAGGAGAAATAACAACTGACACTGCAGAAATAAAAAAAATCATGAGAGATTACTACAAGCAACTCTATGCCAATAAAATGGACAATCTGGAAGAAATGGACAAATTCTTAGAAATGCACAACCTGCCAAGACTGAATCAGGAAGAAATAGAAAATATGAACAGACCAATCACGAGCACTGAAATTGAAACTGTGATTTAAAATCTTCCAACAAACAAAAACCCAGGACCAGATGGCTTCACAGGTGAATTCTATCAAACGTTTAGAGAAGAGCTAACACCTATCCTTCTCGAACTCTTCCAAAATATAGCAGAGGGAGGAACAATCCCAAATTCCTTCTACGAGGCCACCATCACCTTGATACCAAAACCAGACAAGGATGTCACAAAGAAAGAAAACTACAGGCCAATATCACTGATGAACATAGATGCAAAAATCCTCAACAAAATACTAGCAAACAGAATCCAACAGCACATTAAAAGGATCATACACCATGATCAAGTGGGGTTTATTCCAGGAATGCAAGGATTCTTCAATATACGCAAATCTATCAATGTGATAAACCATATTAACAAATTGAAGGAGAAAAACCATATGATCATCTCAATAGATGCAGAGAAAGCTTTTGACAAAATTCAACACCCATTTATGATAAAAACCCTCCAGAAAGTAGGCATAGAGGGAACTTTCCTCAACATAATAAAGGCCATATATGACAAGCCCACAGCAAACATCATCCTCAATGGTGAAAAACTGAAGGCATTTCCACTAAGATCAGGAACAAGACAAGGTTGCCCACTCTCACCACTCTTATTCAACATAGTTTTGGAAGTTTTAGCCACAGCAATCAGAGAAGAAAAGGAAATAAAAGGAATCCACATCGGAAAAGAAGAAGTAAAGCTGTCACTGTTTGCAGATGACACGATACTATACATAGAGAATCCTAAAGATGCTACCAGAAAACTACTAGAGCTAATCAATGAATTTGGTAAAGTAGCAGGATACAAAATTAATGCACAGAAATCTCTGGCATTCCTATATACTAATGATGAAAAATCTGAAAGTGAAATCAAGAAAACACTCCCATTTACCATTGCAACAAAAAGAATAAAATATCTAGGAATAAACCTACCTAAGGAGACGAAAGACCTGTATGCAGAAAATTATAAGACACTGATGAAAGAAATTAAAGATGATACAAATAGATGGAGAGATATACCATGTTCTTGGATGGGAAGAATCAACATTGTGAAAATGACTCTACTACCCAAAGCAATCTACAGATTCAATGCAATCCCTATCAAACTTCCACTGGCATTTTTCACAGAACTAGAACAAAAAATTTCAAAATTTGTATGGAAACACAAAAGACCCCGAATAGCCAAAGCAATCTTGAGAACGAAAAAAGGAGCTGGAGGAATCAGGCTCCCTGACTTCAGACTATACTACAAAGCAACAGTAATCAAGACAGTATGGTACTGGCACAAAAACAGAAAGATAGATCAGTGGAACAGGATAGAAAGCCCAGAGATAAACCCACGCACATATGGACACCTTATCTTTGATAAAGGAGGCAGGAATGTACAGTGGAGAAAGGACAGCCTCTTCAATAAATGGTGCTGGGAAAACTGGACAGGTACATGTAAAAGTATGAGATTAGATCACTCCCTAACACCATACACAAAAATAAGCTCAAAATGGATTAAAGACCTAAATGTAAGGCCAGAAACTATCAAACTCTTAGAGGAAAACATAGGAAGAACACTCTATGACATAAATCACAGCAAGATCCTTTCTGACCCACCTCCTAGAGTAATGGAAATAAAAACAAAAATAAACAAATGGGACCTAATGAAACTTAAAAGCTTTTGCACAGCAAAGGAAACCATAATCAGGACCAAAAGACAACCCTCAGAATGGGAGAAAACATTTGCAAATGAAGCAACTGACAAAGGATTAATCTCCAAAATTTACAAGCAGCTCATGCAGCTCAATAACAAAAAAACAAACAACCCCATCCAAAAATGGGCAGAAGACCTAAACAGACATTTCTCCAAAGAAGATATACAGAATGCCAACAAACACATGAAAGAATGCTCAACATCATTAATCATTAGAGAAATGCAAATCAAAACTACAATGAGATATCATCTCACACCAGTCAGAATGGCCATCATCAAAAAATCTAGAAAGAATAAATGCTGGAGAGGGTGTGGAGAAAAGGGGACACTCTTGCACTGCTGGTGGGAATGTGAATTGGTTCAGCCACTATGGAGAACAGTATGGAGGTTCCTTAAAAAACTACAAATAGAATTACCATATGACCCAGCAATCCCACTACTGGGCATATACCCTGAGAAAACCAAAATTCAAAAAGAGTCATGTACCAAAATGTTCATTGCAGCTCTATTTACAATAGCCCGGAGATGGAAAGAACCTAAGCGCCCATCATTGGACGAATGGATAAAGAAGATGTGGCACATATACACAATGGAATATTACTCAGCCTTAAAAAGAAATGAAATTGAGATATTTGTAATGAGATGGATAGACCTAGAGTCTGTCATACAGAGTGAAGTAAGTCAGAAAGACAAAGACAAATACCGTATGCTAACACATATTTATGGAATTTAAGGGGAAAAAATGTCATGAAGAACCTAGGGATAAGACAGGAATAGAGGCGCAGACCTACTGGAGAACGGACTTGAGGATATGGGGAGGGGGAAGGGTGAGTTTTGACAGGGCGAGAGGGAGTCATGGACATATACACACTAACAAACGTAGTAAGGTAGATAGCTAGGGGGAAGCAGCCGCAAGGCACAGGGATATAAGCTCGGGGCTTTGGGACAGCCTGGAGGGGTGGGAGGGGGAGAGTGGGAGGGAGGGAGACGCAAGAGGGAAGACACATGGGAGCACATGTATATGTATAGCTGATTCACTTTGTTATAAATCAGAAACTAACACACCATTGTAAAGCAATTATACCCCAATAAAGATGTTAAAAAAAAAGAAAAATTGGTTACCTGAAATCTGGATAATTTGGGATAGAAGTTTGGTGTTCTGATAGTCTGCTTGTAACCAGCACTGGTAATTGAGGTAGGACTGGTAATTGAACTTCTTTTTACTTCCCTTACAAAAGTCATAAATAACTATTTGGCCCTAAATTTAGGAATAACAGTAGTTTCCATCCTTTCCCATTCTAACCAAATGACCTTCGATCCATCACTTAACTTCTGTGCAAATATAGCCACCCTGCTTAATGGAGTTATTTTGAAAGTGTTGAGTGTTTGGGATAAAACAAATGTTAGGAAAAAAATGTCATGATGTTTAATTTTTATAGCTCTGTGTGAGCGTGGTTGGTTTCTCTATCAACAGTCTACTCTCTGGGAGCAAATTAGGGACTTTGGGAATCTTCCCAAATTGTTTCAGGCAACTTGACTCCTTTATTATACTGAAGAAAAAATTTACTACTGGTTCCCCAAAACATTTGTATGTTGTGTGTTTGTTAGAGTACTACGCAGTTCATTCCCATTTTATGGATAAGAAAGCTGAGGTAGAAGGAGTAGTTATTTATTATTTAATCCTAATCTCACAGCTGCCCACGTTTGTCCCATGATTTCAAACACATGGCAAATAAACGCACTTTCAGTGAAATGTAAAAGGGTATTTGGATGTCAGGCAATTTCACAAAGTCAATTCCAAGCCCAGAGCTATGCTCAGCCTCCTGTACCCTCCTGTAGATACAACCTTATGCCCTATTTAAGAATGAGAGTCCCTCTGAGTGCTCCTAAACTCTCCTGTAGTCTGAGTGTTCATCTCAGATAGTCATCTGATTTTATACCTGGACTTCATTATTACTGGGTTCTAGCAGCTGGGCAGTTGGAAATTATATAGCTGAGAACCATCCCAGATTAGAAATACCTAACAGCAAGAATCACACCAATCATCAAACCTCATTTCCAAGGCATTGTTAAAACCATCAGGTCTTATTGTAACACCAGGCCAAGAAGCAGAACTTTAGTTATAATCAAAGTAAAAAAGTATGATGGGACAATGGTCTGTAAGAAATGACAGCACACCATTTCTAAGTTAGCTGAGGGCCTATTTTGACCTCAAAAGATCTATACATATGGCTTAAGAGTAGCAAAGCTGGAACCAAATCCAGGTCTCCAGACTTCCCATTCACTACCCTTTCCATTACATCAAGGGAAGCTGCTCAGTGGGGTGGGTCAGGAGAATACATTAAAAAATAATCCAGAATCCTTGTAGCATAAGGGTGGTCTTCCGTGCTAGGGAGAGTTTTGGCTCTTCCAGTTCCCAATACAATCGTGAGGATTTGTCTGCATGTGCTGGCTGATTGACTGGAAGATCTCCTTCCCTAGAAATCATTAAAAGATAACAGGCAAAACTCTGTCTTGGGGGTGCAGATGAATTGTCTTCAAGGCAGGAGATTAGAAGATATCGTATTGATTTACAGTGAGATAAACTGTTGGGCCTATAGTTCAAACACCCATGAGCTCGTCTAATCTGGTATTACCATTATCGTCCACATTTTCCCCTGACAGTATATTTAAACTGAGCTTGTTGGACTAAGGGTGCTTTCTGGTTTGTTTCTCAGGTTGTGGTTTCTCGATCAGGATCATTAACCCCACACGTGAATTTTCTCCTGGATTCCCACCCTGTGTCTCCAGAAGCAATTGTGGAGCACCCGCTAAACCAAAATGGCTATACACTCGTTGTCACTGGGAAGAAGGTAAGCCCTGTTCGCCAGGGAGGTTCCATGAATGTGGTTCCTCCTCAGTGGATATTTACAGCCAGTGTCACCTGGTCCTTTTTAACTTCTCTCTTCGTCTGGATTCGGCTCTCTTCTATCAAGTTCTTTCCTGAGTATTCCAGAGATCTTCTGAAATCAAGTTAAATTTTTACTCGGGGAAGATTGGACCTATGTTAGGTCCTCTTCATGATGTGAACTTCTCTTTTTGTCCTCTATTTCTCAATGAGAAAAACAAACACGCAGAATGAGAATTACAGCCCTAAGGGCAGAACTCTAGTGCAGGCAGATAAACCCTGAAGTGTACCTTGGAATCTGACACTGGCCAGTAATCCCTTTTCTCTGAGAGGAGGTGCATTTTGATGCCAGAATGATATGTAAACTTACTTAGAATTTCCCGGGGGTTCAAGTGTGTTTTCCAGCAGCTTAATTTATACTCTTGAGGGATAAATTGGGAGATTGGGATTGACATATACACACTACTATATATAAAATAGAAAATAAAGACCTACTATATAGCATGGGAACTCTACTCAATACTCTGTAATGACCTATATGGGAAAAGAATCAAACAAAGGGTGGATATATGTGTATGTATAACTGATTCACTTTGCTGTACAGCAGAAACTAACACAACATTGTAAGTCAACTACACGCCAATAAAAATTTTTAAATAAAATCATCTCAGAGCAAAATGTCCCAATAACTAGGACCTCTAATATTGCACAGTAATGCTTGTGTTCACTGGACAATAATGGTAACTTTTATCACATATGCACCAACAGTGGAAGGAAGGAAGAAATTTGTTTTTTTTATTTTAATCACGTAAGCATTATTACATGATTAGCACACATAGGTGCTATCCCTGTCAGACTCTGTAAAATTATATTTATATGTATCTTCGATGTATTTAGTTTTTATTAACAAGCAAACAAAAAAACCCTCTGGAAGCTCTTTCCATCACTTGTCTTCACAGATCACCAAAATCCCGCTGAATGGCTTGGGCTGTGAACATTTCCAGTCCTGCAGTCAGTGCCTCTCCGCCCCTTCCTTTGTGCAGTGTGGCTGGTGCCATGATAAATGTGTGCGATTGGAGGAATGCCCTGGTGGAACATGGACTCAGGAGACCTGTCTGCCTACAATCTACAAGGTAGAAGTTTCTGTCAGCTGTCATGTGTGTTTTTTGGAAATCATAAATCCCACTGATGGAAAAATTCAAAAATTATTCATTTAACTGTGAGCCATCAGCCCAAGCACCATCTCCCTCCACGTTTTTTTTTCTTTTTCTTTTTGGCCGCAACACGTGGCACGTGGGATATTAGTTCCCTGACCACGGAGTAAACCCACGCCCCCTGCATTGGAAGCACGGAGTCTTAACCACTGGACCACCAGGGAAATCCTACCCCCCAGGTTTTTCCTTTAGAGTGGTGTTTGGGCACATGCCCCAAGGCCCTGCACTTGAAGTGCTTGCTTCACACTCTCCTTGGGCAGTTGCTCTCCCTTAGTGCTATGTGAATAAAAGAGTGGTGGCTAGAGAGCAATACTGCTCTCCATTTCCTCACACTGGGACCTGTTCCCTTCTGGCCTGCCCATTCTCTGATTCCTCACCAGCTGCTTTATCTACCAGGTGCCCATGCATGAGCCTTCATCACACACGGGGATCCACTCATGGCATAATCCAGAACCCTAACCTGGACCGTGCAAGCTAGAGATCCCAGCCATGCTGGAGCAGGCAAAACAGGAGGTTTCGTTCTGTCTGACACATAGATGATGGCTGTCTCATCACTGATGAGTCTAGAGGTTACCTCTCAGGGCAAGGTGGGAAGCAAGTGGATGGTGGACAAATGGGTGACTGTGTGCCTTCTCTCAAAGTTCCTGGAAGAGAAGTAAAAGCACAGCTGATGACTACACTAACCTCTATACTCTGTAAGCCAATTCATTATTTAATCCATTCCAAAAACATTTATTGAGTGCATACCACACAGCTGGCACTCTTCTAGACAATGGGGAGATACAGTCCCAGACAAGACAGAAGTGCCTCCTGCCCTTAGAGAACTGAGCTTCTAGAAGTGGACTTCAGCCATGACGTTGTAGCCACACTCTAACTCTCTGTTGCCTTATTTACTTAAGCATGTGTTTGGCACTATGAAAATCTCCATGGCAATTTTTAAAAATTTTTTTCTTGATCCAGACACATTTTGCTTGAAGCTACTTCCCTAGTGAGGACCCAGTGTATATTTTCTCTGCCTGCATGTGGAACAGTTGGACTTAGTAACTAAGTAGTTCCTGTGAAAGATTCAAGTTAAAGGTCTTGGTCGGTCGCCTGGTTCAAGCCCAAGTAAACAAAGTGTACGAGTCAGAACAGGAACCACCCCCAAGAGCATGGCTGTTTTCATTTAGCTACGGTTTGGGGAAAGATCTGTACCAGGTGACTGGGTTTTAAACCAAATCATTTTATGTTAGGTGTTACACAGTTATTAAGACTTAGCTTGATCAGCTCAAGAATAAACTAGGAGATATTAAGAAAACAAATTTAAATCTATACTGTATTATTTATGCACTTTTTGTGTGTTTAATATGCTTTTAAAACCACATGCAGTTTTATACGTTTTAAAACACGTAGCCGTGGCAATTTGAGACACCAGACCTCTGAATCCAGCCATTCCATGAAAGAGATATGGGGAGTGTGTGTGTGTGTGTGTGTGTGTGTGTGTGTGTGTATGCAACTAAATCACAATTTCACAGCCAAGCTGATGTTTTAAATAAAGAGCATGTTAAGAACTTGTACAAATGAAACATTTAATTTTGACCCATGTACCTCCTTTTATTAGTAATGAAAGCTATATTAAAATGGTTAAAAACAGTAAATATTTTAGAATTTTCTAGAACCAGAGAATCTCCCATAATGTTTGAATCCCCCCCCCCAACCCCACACCTTCCCTAACTCCAGCACTCTAGCTGGAAATTTTTAAAAGGTTGGACTGCATCCTGCTCGATTCACTGAGGCTTGGGTGCTACAGTTAGAAAAAACGTAATGCAGCTGAGTCCATAAATCCCTTTCGGTTCATAGTTGTTAGGAAGATTTCATGCTGCACTAGAGCATGACATTTAGCATTCTTACTGCAAAAAATAAGGCAGATTATTCATCTTTTTCTTATCTGTCTTAAACGCTGCAGGCACAAAACCCAGCTAATGCGTAGAGTTTCACTTTCCAATAAATGTTAAGTCAACCTGCTTTTCAAGGTACATGATGTTCAGTGGCTGAAATTCTTTGCAGTTCCACATATGAAATATTTCAGGATTGCAAGCCCATTATTTTGTTTCAAACATGTTATCTGATCTTGTACTTAGAGAGCAATGAAAAATGCTTCAGAAAAGGAAGAGCACTTTCCAATATATTCTGAATTTATTAGGATAAAACTGTCATTCTTGTAGGATTAGAGTTCAGTCCCAGTGAGACAATAAAACAGTTTATTAATTGATCAGAAGACTCAGATAAGAAGCAACAGCGATATCTAATGAGGGACCTGAGATATCTTATCTCACGCCTGCAATATACTGCCACCAATATATTTGTGACATTCACTGAAGAGACAAATTTTAATTTTCCAAAGTTTTTGGTGGTAATGGTGTTGTTTTAACTTTCTCATGTATATCCTAATGGGTTTTGAAAATATGATCATTTAAATCATTTCCACCTGTGAAAGGACAGTAGCTACTTTTGTGGCTAGCTCTACCATATCCAGACACAGCCTCTGTGGCTTTATGCCGGACACTCACTTCCTTCTCACAGAGTTTCTCTACCCTCAGGATAACTCAGAGTTTGCCAGCCCATTTTGGTTCTGTCCAAGGGTGTGTAGTCCAAGACTGCATCCTTCCTTTTCCCCTGGAAGAGTGAACGTTACCCCATAAGCTAAGGCAGAAAAGCTCAGATGCCCCCCTCTAATATTTCAGCCGGGAGAGGAAAGCTAAGTAGAGCTGGCTTTTCAAATCCTGATGATCTAGCAGAGGTTTTATAGTATCTCTTTCTGTTGCCAGCACACCAACCAAACAACTCTCCGTGTCTTTTCTGAAATCATCACCCAATCGCTTTGCCTTATATATAGAAAGTGATGATGAATGTGGAGTGACAGACTTCAATTTTTACATCGAAAGGGGGGAATCCAGACAGGGGGATCAGGCCAACATCAGCCTTGGGCTCTTTTCAGTGGGCAAGACTTCTCATTAAAAGAGGAAACAGCAGCTGTGTGACTGCCTCAGGCTGAAGAGAGTCCTGGAGGGTTAGATGTCTTTTTTTCCTCCTCCTGGATTTCTAACATAATAATAAACAGATATTTTTTTTCTAGCAGTTCTCATTTGGCTAGACAGGGGCGAAGTAAGTTTTCATGAAAGGCACAACTGTGTAATGGATTTCATGGGTAAAATAGCTATTGTAAGGGCATTAAGCTAAGACTTTTGAAGGGGTTTGGCAACAAGGGTATGACTTTGGTTTGTGGTCATTTACTTGGGAGGGAAGGGAATGTTTGCAAATTTGTATTTTGCTAAAAGCTCTTCTAAATTGTAAAAGAATCACTTTCACTAACTTGTCTTTAGCAGATACCTTTACTGGCTTTTGAGTTGCCTCTGTAGCGGTGCTGTGTTTTCCCACCATTGTACTTTACAGCACAATTTACAATATGTCCCCCCAAAAGAGTATTTCCTTTCTCAATTGTCACAAAGCTGCTGCTGAGGAGAAGCTTATTTTTAACATAGAAATTTGTTTTGTTTTAATAGTTTTAGACTAAGAATAGTTGTTGTATAGACTTCATAAGAGCCTAATGCTATCTTATATCACAGTTGCCAAGTTTTTATTAATGAATTCAAGTTTTACTTTTTTTGGGGGGGGGGCTGCGTTGGGTCTTCGTTGCTGTGCGCGGGCTTTCTCTAGTTGCTGCGAGCAGGGCTACTCTTTGTTGGGGTGTGCGGACTTCTCACTGCAGTGGCTTCTCTTGTTGCGGAGCACGGGCTCTAGGCGCGTGGGCTTCAGTAGTTGTGGCGCATGGGGTCAGTAGTTGTGGCACATGGGCTCAGTAGTTGTGGCTCATGGGCTCTAGAGCGCAGGCTCAGCAGTTGTGCAGCACGGGCTTAGTTGCTCTGCAGCATGTGGGATCTTCCCAGACCAGGGCTCGAACCTGTGTTCCATGCATTGGCAGGCGGATTCTTTAACCACTGCGCCACCAAGGAGGCCCAGGTTTTACTTTTAATACACCAAAGATGAGCCTGCAATAATAAAAGGAACCTATTACTTATTTAATACTGAGCCTGAGGAAAAAAAGTCAGTCCTAGAAATGAGATGTACGGCGATGCCAAGGGAGATAATTAGAAACATTGCTACAATACAGATCTCATGTGGGGCTCTCTCCAATTCTGTTTTTATCTACTTCTAATAGAAATAATATATTGAATATATTAAATATTACATCATTTAGTTTGTCAACTAACCAGCTGGTATATATCAAATAGTGACCATATTTAAAGAAAAAATAAAAGTGGCAGATTAGTAATAAATGTGAATTAAGTATAAAAGAATGGGTTCACTTATTCATTTGTTGATACCTGGCCTGCAGTAGATGGTTTATAGTGAGTGAATGAATGAATGACAGATATATATTGAATATCATATATGTGGTTGATATTATGATAGCTGATAAATGCAGCTATGAAAACACTGGGTGCAGAAAGAGGTATTTTTACTGTGTGACTTTCTCCTCTGGGTGGGGAATACCATAGCAACATGAATGTAGCACACACCCACCTGGCATACAGACCAAGACATATATTAGGGCTTGGCTTCTAGGGCCTGTAAAGGAGTTTTGATCAGAGTTCAATCTGAAGGCCCATGAAGGGGTTATAAGCATGTAAAAGTCTGGGCCCAAAGTGTGTCTATGCCCAAGAAGGCCCTTCATCCCCACCCAGGCTGAATCTGCTCTCCTTCCCATCTCTGGATCTCCTGAAAACAGCTTGCTTCATCAGCCTGTCAGATAGTTTTAATGTTTGTTCCAGATTCTCTGAAATTTGTGACCCTTTTTCCTATAGTGAAAATTCATTTTTTTTAGATAATGGGAGAAGGGAAGGATTTCAGACTCTTTGAGTATACATATTTTGTTTGTTTGTTTTTTTGTTTTCCACACCTATGAAAGATAATAATATACTGGGTTTTTTTAAGTTCTATATTGTCCTCATAGGTTTTCCCAACTAGTGCCCCCCTTGAAGGAGGGACAACGCTGACCATATGTGGCTGGGACTTTGGATTCAAGAGGAATAATAAATTTGACTTGAAGAAAACCAAAGTTCTCCTTGGAAATGAGAGCTGCACCTTGACCTTAAGTGAGAGCACAATAAACATGTAAGGACATGAAATCGCTTGGCCAGGGTGTGCTTGGAAAACGGGTTTTGTCTTTGAATGAATCTTGTAAAACTTGCTCCAAATGTCTATCTCTTGAGTTAAAAAGAGTCTTGGCTCATCACTCCCCTTGAGGATTTGTTTTGTTTTTAAAACTGTTTACTCACCAGGATTACGGAAGAAGAAAGGTGACATTACTCAGGTGAAGAAAAGAAGAATCTAGCATCTGGGAGTTTTTCAAGCATTTTTGTAACAACTCTTGAGAAATTGAGTAGATTTGAAAGAATAGCACTGTTTGGGGTCGTTCCATCTTTAAAGTCTTCAAATAAAGAGAGTCTCAAACAGCTTTTTCTATAAAAATCAGAAACCACTCAATATGGACCCTCTCTTCTAAATTCACTTTCTAAACCTCAGAAATGTAATAAAGCAGCTGAATCACACTTTTGAGACTTGTTGTTTATGATGAGTTTAAATTTATATTTACCTGATATTTATTGGCACTGTAATGGAGGGAGTGTATCTCATATAACCATTCCCAAATCTTGGGAAATAGCAATGTTATCCCTATTTTACAAAGATGTTCAGAAAGGTGGAGTGTAGATTAGCAGAGGTAATCCAGAGGGTAAGAGCTGAACAGGCCTTCAAACTCAGCTCTCATGATTCAAGACCTGTTCCTGTTCTGCTGTATTCTACATATAACTTCTATAAGATCTAAATCCCATAATGAACAGAGAACCCAGAAATTTTTAGTTATGTAGTAACAACAACCAAACGTTTAAAGTTTTATAGTTGAACCTATTCTTTCAAGTGGTTATTTTATACCTAGTAGAATTCCTTTCAGGGTTATACAAAGATCTAAATCTACTCATTTTACAGAGGCCAAAACATCAAATAATGTCACACTTGTTTAGCTTAATGGCAAAACAAATTCATTCTAGAAATCCCCCTTGTAAGTTCTTGCTCATTGCATTGTAAATTAGAGCCTGTAAAAGTGAAACATAATTCATCCTCTTTTGTTTGCAGGGCAGAAATAGAGACACAGATGTAGAGAACAAATGTATGGACACCAAGCGAGGGAAAGTGGCAGGGGAGGTGGTGGTGGTGGGATGAATTGGGAGATTGGGATTGACATGTATACACTAATATGTATAAAATGGATAACTAATAAGAACCTGCTATATAAAAAAATAAATAAAATAAAATTTTTTTAAAGTTATTTAATAAAACAAATTATATTTATACTTTTTAGGATTATAATAAGATTACTAATTCAAAAATAATTCTATGGAAAGCCTATCACAATTTCATCATTTTTTAAGTAACTTAAATAAACACATGTAACCCAGAAATGTATCTTTTGACATAATTTAAAGAAGAGATTCTGCTTAGTTGTAATCAGCCCATTGTTTTCATATGCTGTTGAAGCACCATTTCTCCATCTTAAGTATGCCAAACATTATGCCTATAATTGTATATTATTATATTATAATGAACTTTTCAATTGGTGAGGTCTGCATTGATGAGGTTTAACATTTCCTGTTTTGTCTGTATGAATAATACAAGACAGTCAGTATAAAGTTTAGCATAATAGTACAGAAACAGAATTATACAATTTTCAATTCTAATGCTTACCTGTAAACTCTGCTTGCTATTTAGAGTAGTCAGCTCACTGTTTAGAGATAATGGCCCATAATATAAAACAGCCAACCCAGAAAATGCCTTTGGATTTATAACATATAAAACTTTGTTTTTTCAGGTTGAAATGCACAGTTGGTCCTGCAATGAATGAACATTTCAATATGTCCATAGTTATTTCAAACAGTCGAGGGACCGTACATTATAGTACATTTTCCTATGTGGTAAGTCTAGGCATTAATTTTCTTATGAACTAGGATATTTAATTATTACTTAATCTACTTAGAGTTATAAAATTAACAAGTTATTTTGTTTTGTTTCTATCTCTCATTCAGGATCCTATAATAAAAAGTATTTCTCCAAGTTATGGTCCTAAAACTGGTGGCACTTTACTTACATTAACTGGAAAGCACCTAAACAGTGGAAATTCTAGACACATTTCAATTGGTGGAAAAACATGTACTTTAAAAAGGTGTTGTAGTTTATTTTTTGTTGCATCAGTCAAGACGGATTAATATGTATACCTAAAAAATCAAGAAAAGATTGTTCTTCTTTTGTGACGAAAAATCAAGATGTTTATTATTTACTCTCCATCTTACAAAACTTTCTCCTTCCCAAATCCATCTACTCCTTTTTGCTGATTTTTCTACCCTTCCCTTATGGTTTATTAATTCCACTTTTAAGTTTTGTCTTCCCATCCACCTTCTTTATTGTTATGCTTAGTATCCCACCTATGCTGTAAGCTGTGAGATTCTGGTAATTGACAATAAATTAAGATAAACATTTCCATCAAGATTTACAATTAGATCAAATCACTTTGGGGAGGTGAGAAGCATGAGGGAGATTGGGTGAGGAAGTTATGTTTCTGCTTCTTAGATTTGGGAGAGCTCAGTTTAATCAAGTGCCAAAAGGATACTTTAAAATTGCTTAAAATCCCAAATATTTCTAAGTCAAGGATGACCTAAGTTTGGGATCCAGTCAATTGTAAATTGACTACAATTTCTAGATTAGAAAGAGTTTTTTTCTAGACCACATCAGGAAATTCCCATTTAGGAGCCACTGACTGATACCCTTTTGATTTATGTATATAATTCTAATATATGTGTGTCTCTAATAGCAAAGGTCCATTTTCTTAATTTTTTTTGTTCAGTGTTTCAGATAGTATTCTCGAGTGTTATACCCCAGCCCAAAGCACTCCAACTGAGTTTCCTATTAAATTGAAAATTGACTTAGCCAACCGAGAGATGAACAGCTTCATTTACCGGGAAGACCCCGTTGTCTATGAAATACATCCCACCAAATCTTTTGTTAGGTAAGTAAAAACTTCTGATGGGTATAAGAAAATAATGAACATGAGGATGACTGGCTGTTGAATAGTCAAAAGGAAGACAGTTTTATCTCTGGATTTGATACTGTTGCATTTTTTTTGAAGGCTACCTTTCCAATTCGGGAGTGAAAACTACATTCAGGCTCTGAGTACAATTTGACCTTATCAGTGCTAGTTCATGCCATTTTATCCTATTCTAAATAGATTTCATTAAAACAGTTTAACTGGACATCATAGTTTTGATATTTATGCACTTATATTATGTACATTTTAATTCTGTACTAACCTTAGTGCCTAAAAGTGGAATCACCTTTTTCTCTTCATTCTTCAGTGTATTTTTGCCCTGCCTACTTTACACACAGCTTTTCCCTATACCAGACTCCCTCTGAATCAATATCTCATTGGACCCAATTCAGTCTGCCTTGTTTCTGTTAATTCTATCAGTCTAGCAACAACAGTTAAGTTCATTTTTCCTTTGTATTTTTTTCAGACAGGAAAAAATATTTCTTTTGCTTATTTTGTGAATAAAAAGACAAATGCATTTCTTCAGCTCATGAAATATGAATTTTTAAAACATTTTCAAGTTAAATAAGTTATTGCCAAAGAAAAACTACCACTGAACTTTCATTTGACTTTGGCTGTGGCTATAACTTGCAGTCACTACGTGTGATTTAATTTAATTTCTCTCTTAAAATACTTGATAGAGAAAGAACCTCTCAATATTGCTATTTTTCTATTTTATTTTGCCAGTGGTGGGAGCACAATAACAGGTGTTGGAAAAAACCTGAATTCAGTTAGTATCCTGAGGATGGTAATAAATGTTCACGAAGCAGGAAGGAACTTTACAGTGGTAAGTCCTCTGAGTGATAGTTTGTGCTTAGAGCTCAGCTATCTACTGCTTCTGCCACCAGCTTTCAGGGTAGCAGAGACATTTCAGTTTTGCCTTTAATGTTTGCTAGTTATCTTCCTTGCAGCATGGGTCAAATAGTATTTTCTATTCAACAACTAAAATTATCTAGTCTCAGGCTAACATTATAAAACACACACACACACACACACACACATAATATTTAGACACAAATAATGATTATCAACTTGAGGCAGTGTTTTTTAAAGACAGTCAGTACAAGGGCAAACCACGTCATTCCCTGTCTTAGTCAGTTCAGGCTGCTATAACAAAAATACCATAGACTGGGTGGCTTACACAACAAACATTTATTTCTCACAGTTCTGAAGGCTGGTAAGTCCAAGACCAGGGTGCCAGCAGATCTGGCTGTCTGGGGAGGGCCTGCTTCCTGGTTTGCAGATGATTTTCTTCTCATTGTATCCCCACATGGAGGTGAAAGAAAGAGGCAGCAAGATCTCTTGTGTCTCTTCTTATGAGGGCACTAACTCCATCATGAGAGCTTCACTCTCATGACCTGTTTAACTCCCAAAGGCCCCATCTCCAAATACAGTCACACTGGGGATTAGGCTTCCAACATATGAATTTGGGGAGGATGCAATCATTCAGGCCATTGCATTTCCATATCCCCCCTTTTTTAATATCCCATAGAACATCAACCCTTTTGCTCTAATAAAACCCTTGGGTAAAGCCTCTAATCTTGCCACAGCATCCTTGTCTTCCTAAGTGGTACAGTGTTTCTTACACATCCCTGCTTCTTACCATTCCTCTTGTGCCTTGGTTAGCATGTTATCAAATAATGAGAAAGAGCATTAGAATATTTATGTCCTAGAGTGTGTATGTTGTTTGGTATTTCTCCACCTTTTTTCTTTTATTTGCAAGGTCAATCAGAATTTAACTGAATTCCTCCTTAAAAGTGATTGACCTATTTTGTGCTCTAACAATTTTGGGACATCACATTAAAATGGTAGTTTTACTTCAGACCTTAGGAAGTTTGGAGTTATTTACAAAGATTTCATATTTTTGTTGTTTTTCTTTGATATAAAATATCCATAATCTAGTTGGACTTGTACATGCAACTTAGAATGAAAGTTCTAAGTGCCCCCTCTCAAGCAGGGGCTTAACTGGGGAGGCAGTAGATTGAATTACAGCACTTCCTTTTAGATTCCCATCCAATATTTTGTGAAGGCTAAGACCACAGTGTGCTTTAATTACAAAAACCAATTTGGGGCTAAAAATGTCAAGCCAAATCACCAAACAATAAGGTCATCTCAAATGAGATTTTTCTTGACCTTCTCAATCAGCCACATTGCATCACCTCTAAAGAGTATTATTAGATTTTTATAATATTCCTGAGAGATTGTACTCCAGGGAGTCACCGTATGAAGTAGAGAGCTTTGAAACCAATCCCTGCACATGGCCACAAACAAAGTTAGAATACCGCCACTATTAATTTAAAGGACATCGGTTCTCCACAGCCAGGCATAGCAATTTTTCATTAACCTATAAAAATAACAGTAACCCTCTTTGGTGTTGGCATGTGACTTTTTAAAGTAGAAATCTGAGAACTTATTAGTTTACCTAATTCACACCGAGCCTGCGTTATTGAAATAATGGCTAAGTTTTCTTCCTTCTTCCTCACCAGCATTATGATGACATGTGGCATCATTCATTCATTTGTAATCAAATAGTTATTAAAACCTCCTAGATGTGCCAAGGAAGATTCAAATAATGGTAGAAGATTTAAATCTTATCTGTTTACATATCTGGAAATGTAAACTTCTCTTATTTTAGCCACAAACATATTAGTACAATAGAACAATGCATTCAAATTGGACAGGAATGAAAAATTCAGTGAGTCTGTTTGACTATTGTTTGTGAAAAACCTCTTAAAGAGACGTGTGTTCCTTCCATGTTCCCTGCTTCTTATAGAATTTGAAGCTGACCATGATGAATTGAACCCATTCATTATTTAACAGAGAAAAACTCTTGGTCAGGTTTGACTTAGATATACCAATCCAGCCACAATAATTTTTAAGCCTAACGAACTCAAATATTTTAAAATAAAAATACTAATCACCTTCTTAACAAAATGCATATTAATTTGTTAATATGCATTATGTCCCAGAAGCCAGCAATTTATTGTATAGTTTTCAAATTTCTTGTTACGTAAAGAATTAGCAGTAAAATTGTTCATTTCCTTTTTTTCAAGATGATAGAATAAATAGCTTTTAGCATTATAATATGGATTTGATACAAAACTAAGTAATATTTTATTCATATTATTATCTATTTATCAGTTTTCTTTATCTGCTTATAGCACACATTTTAAAATGTAGGATAATTTTTTAAATTATTTTTAAAAGAAAATATCAAATATCCAATTTTGTTTGTGCTTTTTATGTATATCCTGAGTCCTTTTTCTATTGTGGGCATAAGTAATTGTTTTATCTCCAACTCTACTTGTCAAAGAAAAGGAAATATGAGGGATGTTGTTGCTTGTTTGTCTTTTCCTTGGGGGAAAAAATGCAACCATTTAACCTTAAATGTGCCACTTTGTGTTGGTGGTTTAGTCTAAGCACAATCAAGAGGAAACCACATTTTCCAAACTTCTATAAATCAGAATTACAAAGAGGAAGATTTGAAATGAGAGATGAAAGGGCATGAAATAATAATAACAGAGCCTTTGTAAAATAGCATAGGAAAAGATTTATCAGTAGAGAATACAAAGTGAGCGAGAAGCCATCCAGTGTGGGAGTTATGTGAATTTTAGGGTCAGTGGCCTAGGATTTATGTTCCCTGCTTTGCCACTCAGAGCTGTGTGACCTGGTCTGATGACATCAGCTTGCAAAGCTCAGTTTCTTCATCTGTAATTATGTGTGTAATCGTAGCACCTACCTCATAGGATTATTGTGAGAATTAAATGAGACCAACCTTGTACTAAAGTGTTTTGCACAGGACCTGGCACTCAGTAATTGATAGCTTAAAACACACTAATAAGATGACCTGTATACACTACCAAATGTAAAATAGATAGCTCGTGGGAAGCTGCTGCATAGCACAGAGAGATCAGCTCGATGCTTTGTGATCACCTAGAGGGATGGGATAGGGAGGGTAGGAGGGAGGCTCAAAAGGGAGGGGATATGGGGATATATGTATACATATAGCTGATTCACTTTGTTATAAAGCAGAAACTAACTCACCATTGTAGAGCAATTATACTCCAATAAAGATGTTAAAAAAAAAAAAAAAAGACCGTGTTGTTTAGAGAATCACATCTGTCACGTTTCCAGAAATGTGTTCTTCAACATTAGGAAGTTAAATGGAGATTTTTTTCAAAATTGTACATTTTCAATTGATTGTCTGAAACAGTGAAATGTGAAAGTTGCTGTTGATGTTGTCAAGCTATGTTCTGTTTACAGTGGATAATTGTGTTTTACTATAGGCATGTCAGCATCGCTCTAATTCGGAGATAATCTGCTGTACAACTCCTTCACTACAACAGCTGAACCTACAACTCCCCCTGAAAACCAAAGCCTTTTTCATGTTAGATGGGATCCATTCCAAATACTTTGATCTCATTTATGTACATAATCCTGTGTTTAAGCCTTTTGAAAAGCCAGTGATGATCTCAATAGGCAGTAAAAATGTACTGGAAATTAAGGTAAGAAACACTTAAAATCATCTCTCAAATCATCAACTTGCACCTAATTGACTTCATAGCTATGTGAATAAAATTGTTGTACTTGGTCATTATCTTCTACTACATCGGCAAATATCTAAGCTCTGAGAAACAAATCTTTTTGACATAAGACTAAAAGGTATGTATAATCACGAACTGCTTTTTAATGAAGTATTTTAAAACTCTTTCTTGTGTATATATTAAAAAGTAGTAAATGTGAGACACAAATCCATTAAAGTTGCCTATGATGTATCATTCTGCCAACGTTATATATTTCCCTGGACACCTAAATGTGCTCATTATAAGATAAAAGGTAAGAGTCATGAAAGTAAACTCATCAATTGTAGTTCTGTACTTCCTTCTAATTTGGAATTTTGTATCTGGGTGTGGTTATCTCTAAGCTGATTTATAAGTGGAGCTGGATTTCCTCTACCTCAGAAATATATTAGCTTCTAAATATAATTTGATTGGACAATAACAAAGCATCTTTTCTAACCCAGCCTGTTGCAAACAAAGAATACTAAAACCCAGAGAGGTTAAGTGGTTTGACAAGTGATCAAATCGTGGCAAAACAAAGACTAGAATACAACTCTTTTATGTTGCTTCAGTCACTTTTACTTCAAATAGTAATAAAAGAGGCAAAATGATCAAAACTTTAATTATCTGTAGCCCCAGTCTCTAGAAACAACAAAATATTTATGCTTCAACATGATGTTTTAGGCATGCAGGATTTTCCCCCTGAAAGACAGCCTGAATGCAAATATGAACAAACACAAAGTAATACGATAGTCCTTGTTTAGATGTAATATAAATTCCCAAAGACCATCTCCATCAAAGTAAGAATATGTTTCTACTAAAATTTTTCTGCTTTTTCAACAAGATTTTATCTACAGCCAAACCCGTGCACACGTTCGTACTCATACAAGTTTACTAACCTCGCAACTGTGTTTTGTACAATAATTAAGCAAGCCCAGCGTGAAATTAAATGGAAGCCTGCTTAAACGAACAGCATGTTTACCATAGCAGAGTTCTTTCATCTGCTTCTTTAATTAGTTTTAGAAAGGGAGAAAGAGCTTTTATCACTTCTTTTTTCTTCAATAAAATTAATCTAGTGTGACCTTTTGCTTTCAACAATTACTGTGTTTGCCATTTGAAAGATTCCATTTGATTTTTCTTGATGAAAACAAAGGTTTATTTGCAAATTTTTTTTTTTTTTATTTGCAAATATTTTTACACCCAGATAAACTCTATTTTTCTGTTCCTGTATCTGTGATGGAAGGATTAGAGAAGAATGGTTCTTTATCTACCCTTTCAAGCAGTCTTATATGGAGGAGAAAACTCCTTTTTCTGTAAATTACATACCCATTATTCAATGTCCTACAAAATTGTTGGACCAAGAAAAGTATGATTCGACATAATCCTCAGCCTTTCAATGCTGTTCCCAACCTGGCCCAAAAGGCCTCTGGAAACAAGAGACTTTCTTTTCTTGCCTATATACAGAATGACTCTTTTCTCTAACAAGGGTCTAGCACCTGTCATGTCACAGAGTGGCAATCTGGGGAAAAAAGGAATAGTTTGGGGGGACTATTTTGGTGTCATGATTCAGTCTTCTCCCATATTCCATTTTATGTATGTGTAAGAGGAAATTTAGTATAAGAGAATCTTTGTGTGATAGCAATTTAACCCTTTATCAATTTCTAAAGTTGATCACATTAAAACCTCTGCCTCTCTGAGGGCAGAAACAAAAAAACATAAAGCAAGAGAAAAGAAAAGAAAAAGCCTCTTCTGGACAAGCAGTGAACTGTTTTTTATCAAAAGAAAGGGTGTCATTTTATTTCTTGTTGTGCTTGTTCAGTTACCATTCAAAACATGAATGTGAAGTATGTTTGCATTCCATCAGTGAAAACACTATGGAGAGAATTGTGTTTAGAGTGAGATTTGCTTCTTGTTGCCAGGAAGAGTTCGTGCTCTTCAAGCAGCCATGCATACAAGAATTCCTTGGCTAAAAAGAGACTGTGATAGTTTCCAGCCCTAGTTGTGAGAATTGGCTTAGTCAATAGTTGGTGTAATGATTACACCATGGCCAAGAGGGTCAGCCAAGTTTGGATCAAGAGAACATAATAGAGATCGGGGATCAGTCATTCCTCAGGACTAATCAGAAACCCCATTAATGTGGGAGATAGTTTATATCCAAGGCTTAGGCACTAGCTGTGGACAGTGGTCATCAGAAGTAGACATCTCGGGACTTCCCTGGTGGCGCAGTGGTTAAGAACCTGCCTGCCAATGCAGAGGACACGGGTTCGAGCCCTGGTCCGGGAAGATGCCACATTCCACGGAGCAATTAAGCCTGTGCACCACAACTACTGAGGCTGTGCTCTAGAGCCCGTGAGCCACAACTACTGAAGCCCCTGCGCCTAGAGCCCATGCTCCACAACAAGAGAAGCCACTGCAATGAGAGCCCACGCACCCCACAAAGAGTAGCCCCCTCTCACCGCAACTAGAGAAAAGCCTGTGCACAGCAACGAAGACCCAATGCCACCAAAAGTAAAAAATAAACAAATTTATGGAAAAAAAAGAAGTAGACATATCTTTAGGAGTACACATTAAGGTACGGTGTTCATGTCAACAACAGCTCACATTTGTGTGGAATTTTAGTTAACACAGTACTTTGACATATGTTGTTTCATTTGAGACTCATGTGGACTTGTGAGGTTGGGAGGTCAGTGATAATCATCCCCATTTGTAGATAAGTAAACAGATGTTTAGAAAGATTAGGTAATTTGTTTTGGGTCAGCTAGGGAGCAAACAGCATAACTAGGGCTCACACTCAAATTTCTTGATTCCAAATTTGGTCTTCTTTCCACTACATTACAAAGGCTTTCATATTAACTTTCATTTCATGTATACCAAAATACCTTTCATAATAGAGAAATTTTTTATCATACGGTACATGGATAGCTATACAATCCTTTAAGTGAAATAGCTCTAAACTCTAAAAATATCTAAAATTCAATTCTGTTGAAAGAAACCCTGAATTTTTTCCTAATTATCTTATATGACTCTTTGTTCATGATCATATTTTATGGAAACTAGAGAAGCACAGTATTTAATGCTGGAACTAGGACTGCCTGACACTGCCCTGGGGCTTCATCTTATTCTGGAGCATATAGATACACATGGTAATAGAGATGCTTCAGAAGTCCAGTTTGGAGAAGTTGGCTAAAACAGGAAAAGCAGCAGGAAGGTCATCTAAGTCAGGGAACAGGGACTCAGGCTACGATACTAGGAGCATAAGAGCAAAGGTTGAGAGCTCAGCTAGAGGCCTGTGTCAGTTTCTGGGCATCAGAAGGATCTAGAAGGGAGAGTAGTTCTGAGCTAACTCAGTCTACCTGCTGCCCAGAGCCAGCTAGAGTTTTGTCTTCCTCCCACTTCTGACTAAGATACCTGCAATTGTAGGCTCAAACCCATTCACAACCACCGTGAGGCCAGTTCTGTCTCCAGACAGGGTAGAAATGAAGGGCTGTTTTCTTAGAGGTCATTTGGTCCAGTGTCAAGACCTATTCTTATTGATGGTGCTCATAAACTAGTACAGTTGACCCTTGAACAACACAGGTTTGAACTGTGCAGGTCCACTATACGCGGATTTTTTTCAATAAATACATACTATAGTCCTACGTGATCCATGGTTGGTTGAATCTGTGGTTACAGAACCTCAGATACAGAGGGCTGACTGTGAAGTTACACGTGGATTTTCAACTACACGGGGGTCAGTGCCCCTAACCCCCCACGTTATTCAGGGGTCAACTGTATTTCCCTGTGCTACACACTTTAATATGCATTCTGTGGGGGAAAAAAACCCATATTCCAGGGCACATAGACAGCACCTGTGGTATCCCAGTGCCCCAAGTAGCCAATGAAGAAACCAGTTTAATTTTGGTTCATTCAGCTTTCCTCAAAAGACCTGGGAACTTTTTTCCCCAAATGCCTGTTAATGCCCTGTGGAGTTAGTTTTGAAGCTTTCTGTCATGTTTCTTTGGCCTAGTTCCCAAGCTGAGGGGGCTCATATCCTCTGGATAAAGTGTAAATGTCCGTCCACCACCACCCCACCTCACTGACTTTCTATTGCCAGCCTCCCTGGACCGTGGCCTGGCTGAGTCCTGCTACCATCCCCTCCATGGCCTTAACTGACTTTCCCAGACTCAACATTGTGGCCCCCTGGAGTCATGAAAACTTGCAAGACCCTGCCTGTTATAATGCTATTTTTCAAATCCTACCCACTTCCACTCTTATCGGCTCTGCTCTGTAACCAGCTCAGACATGTGTTCCCAGGCCTGAGTCCTAGATAGAAACATGTCATACCTGGCCAGAGTTCAGAGGAAATGGACAAGGGACATCCTGATATGACAGAGGAGTAACAGTTTTTCACTTTAGAAATATATTCATTTAAACATTATAGTGAGGGGAAGAAACTCTTACTCATCTTTATATTACAGAGTTTTGTCTAACACACAGTAGTAGATGGTAAGTAGATTTGTATTAAATGGAATTGATTTGCTTCACGACCAGGTCCCTTCTTGAACCTTAGTTCTCAATGTGTAAAGCAGGAATGACCATAATACCTACCTCAGGGAAGTGTCTTTGCAGGATAAAATGAGATAATTATAACTCTAAATTGCTCTATGGGTGTAGAGGATTAAAGACCAGAAAGCTCCTTTTATTTTGCTTTATTTAAAAACCTATGCATTACTGTTTTAATGACTGAAGAACTAATCCAATTTTGTAAATATGTTCTACTATTTAATAATAGCTAATATTAAATAATAAAAAGTAAATAATAAAATTTCTAAACATAAACATTTTTTTCCACAGCTCGATAAAGCTATGTTTATTTTAAATGACAAAAACCAGCCTATACCTTTTTTTTTTCCTGATTCGGTCCCCTCTGTTATATAGTAGTGGGCTTCCAGTATCAGTTTTTTGATATCTTGGATTGTAAATTTTTTAAATAATCACTGTACAGGGCTTCCCTGGTGGTGCAGTGGTTAGGAATCCGCCTGTCAAAACAGGGGACATGGGTTCGAGCCCTGGACCGGGAAGATCCCACATGCCGCGGAGCAACAAAGCCTGTGCGCCACAACTACCAAAGCCTGCGTGCCTAGAGCCCGTGCTCCACAACAAGAGGAGCCACCACAATGAGAAGCACGTGCACCGCAACTAAGAGTATCCCCCGCTCGTTGCAACTAGAGAAAGCCCTCGCGCAGCAACAAAGAGCCGACTCAGCCAAAAATAAATAAATAAGATAAATTAAAAAAAAATAAAACAGTCACTATACATATAAAGCTGATATTAATTTCTTATGTAAGTCACTAATTATTATGCCTTTCTTAGTAGGCACAAATGAAAAGGGGTTTCGTTGTTCAGCTTTGTGACCTGTTTTTGTTTTAGATAAGCTTTTATGCAACATCCTAGGCAGCCCTAAGCCTAAAAGGAGTATTGGAAATGTAAACGCAGTATGTTCATCCCTTCCCCCAGCCTTCATCATTATCTAAGCAAGCAAGACACATTTTAGTCATTCCCTCATAAATCAAGCCCTCCAGCTCTTTAATCTCTTTCCTTTGTCATTCCCTGAATTTCCTCCAGTATGTGAGCCAATGCCTTAGCCCTCCTCAGTTCTAACCAACAAGTTGTCATTTGAAGCCCCAAGATGACTTATTAGATTTATGTGCTTCTACGTTGACTTGCCCTGTGGGGCTGACCTGGTTCAATGGAGTACACATACTGCCTCTAGAAATATCATAAGGATAGAGTTTGTCTATATCCATTTTTTTAACTCCAAATTCATGTTAGAAAGAAGTATTTTCTTCCAGCTTCTTTTCCGAGAATAATATTTGACCTAGCAATCTATCGAGATCCATATGAGACAATGTATGTAAAACTAGTTTGCCAAGTGTTAAAGGTCATGTAAAACAAAGTGGGAAACAAAGTAGCAGTACTGTATTTGTTACTGGCTGCTCTTTGTCCCTAAGAAAAATGCTAATAAGTTTTGATATCTCTCCTCAAAATAACTTTTTAATAAATAACCATACTTGGACTTCCCTGGTGGTGCAGTGGCTAAGAATCTGCCTGCCAATGCAGGGGACGCAGGTTCAAGCCCTGGTTCGGGAAGATCCCACATGCCATGGAGCAACTAAGCCCGTGCGCCACAAGTACGGAGCCTGCGCTCTAGAACCCGCGAGCCACAACTACTGAAAACCGTTTGCCTAGAGCCCGTGCTCTGCAACAAGAGAAGCCACCGCAGTGAGAAGCCTGCCCACCGCAACAAAGAGGAGCCCCACTTGCCACAACTAGAGAAAGCCCACGTGCAGCAACGAAGACCCAACGCCAAAAAATTAATAAAAATAAAATAAATAAAATTTTAAAATAATAAATAAATAGCCATACTCATTAAGTCTTCATATGAGAAATTGTGCCACTTCTTTACCAAGGCTAATTATTGGTTTCTTCAACAAAACAGTGATATTTTAAATACCTAATGGTGACTTCAATTAACTAAATATGTCAAATTGAACAATGTTTTTAAAGCCTTCATGTAACTATATAATTGTTCAAAATAATGTAATCATGGGCTTCCCTGGTGGCGTAGTGGTTGAGAGTCCGCCTGCCGTTGCAAGAGACGCGGATTCGTGACCCGGTCTGGGAAGATCCCGCCTGCCGCAGAGCGGCTGGGCCCGTGAGCCATGGCCGCTGAGCCTGCGAGTCCGGAGCCTGTGCTCCTCAACGGTAGAGGCCGCAACAGTGAGAGGCCTGCGTACCGCAAAAAAAAAAAAAGAGTGTCAGAAAATCATGTGCCTTGGTAAACAACATGGCCTGTGTTTGCAGTATATTTATATTCCTTCACAATTGTTTGCATTCCTGCAAAACTGTGAAGTGGTAACAAGCTCCTTTTTCTTTTTCTCTTCCAGGGAAACGATATTGACCCTGAAGCAGTTAAAGGTGAAGTGTTAAAAGTTGGAAATAAGAGCTGTGAGAATATACAGTCACATTCTGAAGCCGTTTTATGTACGGTCCCCAATGACCTGCTGAAATTGAACAGCGAACTAAATATAGAGGTGGGATTCCTGCTTTCCTCTCATGATGTAAATAAAGATGCCAGCGTAATTATGTCACTTGCAGGCTTGACATAAATCATTAAAACTCATTTGTCTGTTGGCTTTAGCTCATCATCTCAGCCTTGCTTCTTAGTTGTTATTTTAGAAATAGTGAGGTTTTTGTTGCACTGTCTCCTTCCCAAGCTTCAAAGGGTAGACCTCAAAAGTCTTTGCTGGACACGCTCCTCTCCATCATGCCACGTTCTTGCTGAAATTTTCTGTAATTCTCAGGAGGGATAAGGACACATTCAATAGGGCCCTTTCCCCACCTCTCACCACTCCAAGAGGCCAGAGCCAACAAACTACTGCCCGCTACAGTGATCTCAAATGCAGAGACCCATAAGTAAAAGAATATGTATGCACTGGATGAAGTAAAATAAGAATTAAACTATTTTACAGTAACTTCTTTCATGTAAACAGCTAAATCAGATAACTGGGAACCGGAGTGAGTGATCTTTTTTTCATTCTTTTTTTTTAACAGCTTTATTGAGATTAATTCACATACCATACAGTTTATACATTTAAAGTATACAGTTCAGTGGTTTTAGGTATATTACATTATTAACTTTTTAAATTATGGTAAAATACATATAAAATTTGCCATTTTAATCATTTTTTAGTGTACAACTCAGTGGCATTAATTACATTCACAGTGTTGTGCAACCGTCACCACTGTCGAATTCCAAAACCTTTTCATCACCCTGAACAGAACCTCTGGAACCATTCAATAGTACTGTCACAATCCCTCCTCTTCCCCAGCCCCTGGTAACCTCTAATCTACTTTCTGTCTTTATGAATTTGTCTACTCTAGACATTTTGTATAAGTGAAATCATATAATATTTGTCCTTTTGTGTCTGGCTTATTCTACTTAGCAAGTTTTCAAGGTTGATCCATGTTATAGCACGTGTCAGAACTTCATTCCTTTTTAAGGCTGAATAATATTCCACTGTATAGATATACCACATTTTGTTTATCCAAGAATATGTGATTTTTAAACGGTTCCTGAAGTTTTCCAAAAAGTTATGAAATGGGAATGTATGAAAAAATTTAAAAGTCAAAGAAGGCTGGGGCTTCCCTGGTGGCACAGTGGTTGAGAATCTGCCTGCCAATGCAGGGGACACGGGTTCGAGCCCTGGTCTGGGAAGATCCCACATGCCGCGGAGCAACTGGCCCCGTGAGCCACAACTACTGAGCCTGCGCGTCTGGAGCCTGTGCTCCGCAACGAGAGGCCGCAACAGTGAGAGGCCCGCGCACCGCGATGAAGAGTAGCCCCCGCTGGCCACAACAAGAGAAAGCCCTCACATAGAAACGAAGACCCAACACAGCCAAAAATACCTAAAATTAATTAATTAATTAATTTAAAAAAAAAAAAAAGAAGGCTGAATCATGAGATCAGAGTTTGGAATTAAAAGGACCAGAAATCCTAAAAATCATACCATGTTAGAGGTGGAAGGAACGTCAAAGATTTCTTCTATGTATCAAAACTGAAATAAAAATATTCTGAGACTTTATTATCCCATCATAATAATAATATGATTACTACTTATGGGGAGTCTCCTGTGTCCTCTACCCTACCCTCCAGGACAGAATTAATGTCCTGTCGTCTCTTTTTCTTACTATATGTTCATACTTCTACAGTACATACCACAGCGTACTGTAATCATTTATTTTTGTGTTTGTCTCCCTTTCATACTTCGGTTCCTCAAGGTCAGAGACTGATTTTTATCTTTTTACCCCCTAATACCTAGTTATAAGTACAAGCAGCTATGCGTAATGTAAGTACTTAAGTGATTAGTAGCCCCTAATTATTTGAACACTGAAACAGAATTGAGGAGTGTCTTAATACTCTGAAGGCAGTTATGCTACTTCTAGAACGGTAATAACCAGGTAGTATTTTGAGCCCAGGGAGACTGTGATTCAACTGTGTAGTGTATTTTGTATCTATCATGGCTAAATTCTGACTTTTATTTGTCATTTTTAGTGGAAGCATGCAATTTCTTCAACCGTCCTTGGAAAAGTGATAGTTCAACCAGATCAGAATTTCACAGGACTGATTGTTGGTGTTGTCTCAATATCAATAATACTCTTATTATTACTTGGGCTTTTCCTGTGGCTGAAAAGGAGAAAGCAAATTAAAGGTGCATTTTTTGGTTATTGTTTGTTTTAAAGGAGTTGCCTTAAGAATACAGTCGTTACAGTTTAAAATTGTCATAGATTCATGTGTGCGGTCTTATGCAATCCATAAAACCCATGAGTTCTGGTCACTGGGTCAAAGTCTACTGGGATCCATGATAGCCAAGTCTTTAATGAGCTCTTTCTCTCTTTCTGTTTTAAGATCTGGGCAGTGAATTAGTTCGCTATGATGCAAGAGTACACACTCCTCATTTGGATAGGCTTGTAAGTGCCCGAAGTGTAAGCCCAACTACAGAAATGGTTTCAAATGAATCTGTAGACTACCGAGCTACTTTTCCAGAAGGTATACTTCAGTTTATTGTTCAGAGAAATACCTATACGTATACCTCAGTGTGTTGTGTGGCATTGTTGTTTATTTTTGGTTTTGCCTTTATATTTTTATAAAAATATAAAAGAAGTATTCACCTCTTCTTTGGCCAAAGAAGTATTTAATTTGACACAGAGTTACACGGCTCTTATTTTAAAATGAACTCATTTACATGTTGTATGAGATTTTTAGAGTCTTTAAGCTCTGTTCTCACAAAAAGGTTCATTTTAAAATCATTTGAGCAAAGATAAGGTGTTTATCATCTGAGTGCAATGCTAAAAAATTGTGAAGCTCTCTTTAACAACCCAGGAAGAGTTAAGATAGGAAACGTATATTTATTGAAATAGAAGTTGGCACAGCTACATTTTTTTACCCGTTGATCCTCAAACATTTAAATTATACTTTTAGCCCTCCTTTGAAGGATTCTCAATGAACTGTTAGTACTCAGCCTTTTACCCACAGCATCCCAGGACTTGAATATATTTTGAGTCTTATCCAATAAAAACCTTCAGTTATGCTATTTAAAAGGGAGGGTTAACATCATCTGTTTTGCAAAACATTAGACCTAATAATTGTCAGATTAGCCAGAGTATTTCACATTGTTTTATTTAAAATCTCCTGGTAAAAGCAAAATGTCTGTATTGTATCTGCTCCATTATCTTCAGAAGTTACAGGACGTGAGTCAAGTACAAGCATTTTCCTGGTTGAATATTTACCAGTGGATAAATAAAATGAGTCACAGACAGTTGAGGATACTGCAAAACTTAGAAGTTGCTCATCAAAACAAGTACAAGAGCAATGAGTCACTTAACATTTTAACTTTTTCAACACTTACTGCCTCTTACTTTTTCAAGTTTATGTTAGTTCTATAGAGATGTTCTATAGACACTGTTAATATTGTCTTTTCCCACATGACTCCCTTTACCTTTAAGAATCCAAGCCCTTAACAACATGGACAAATCAAATCCAACTATTCAAAATCAAATAGTTTTGAAATTTAGATCTGTTTATTATTTTATATTCACATTTAATGGCTCTAATTTGAGATCTTTAAAATTCACAAGTAATTTTTTTAAAGAAGCATATTTAATCTTCCTTCAACCTCATTACTCACCAGACCTCTGTCATCATTGCTAAGAAACTTGAGTTTCATCCTCTTTCCTACATTGAACCTACTCCTTGGAGATATGGAAAAATAAAATAGGCAAAAGAAAGTTATCCAGAGAGAATAATGAGGAAATGCACAGCCAGCACCTAATAAAGAGGCACCTACAGAGCTTCTCTCTCTGTGTGTGGTGGGGACAACATCCTTATCAGTCTTTCATGCAGACCTAGAATTCTCTGTGTGTCAGACCAGAATCACACACTGATGGTTTAAATTGGCTTGTGTGCATGTTTGAACTTAGCCCAAAGGTCAGTACAATTTCTATGCCAGAGGATTTTTTCCTGTGCCTCATCAAGGATTTCCCTTCATCTCTGCACCTCTGAAAATTTAGAACCCTGATCTCTAGGTGCAAAGGTTTGAGAAGTGAAGGCAAAGGAACTGAATTTAGAGAGGTTCATCCGCATTTCCATCCCCTAGGAAAGGTTTGGAAACCCTGACTCTGGAATTAAAGGAACAGACACCCAGCTAGGCTCCTTCCTTCCCTCACCCATCCAACATCTCAAGCACTCCCCTGATGTTCTACATCCTTCTTTTAAGGTTGCATCTGTCTCATTTCCAGCTAGTGATTACTATAACTACAGGTGGTCCCAAAGCTTTTCTGGAACCACTGTTGAAATTTACTGCTCTGGCCAAATTGATGTATTAACCAAACTTCCAATGTGGCAGATACTAAACATGTTTAAGTGGGCTTAGGAATACTTAGGGTACCATCAACTTTCTTTTTAATGACCCTCTCTTAAGTTCTGATTTTCCTGCTCCTTTGCAAACAAACAATATTTTCTTTTGGTGCTAATGGGGACCCCCTCATAAGCCTCTGCCCTCTCCCTGTGTTATATACTAATACATTTCAATACCCAGCCTAGTTTGTCTTCAAGTCAGTTGCTGCCAGTATAATGCCCTGTCCTTGACATGTATGCATTCCCATTGGAAAGGGCAAAGCAACTGGTGGCTTTTTTGCCTTATCTGGCATTAAGAAATGTATTCTCAGCCCCATAATTCCCTACCCCTGAAATGGAAAAGTTTCACCTAGAAAAAGGGAACCTTGCTTGAGGCTCTTACCGTTTTGGTTATAAAGATCAACTTACAAGGAATGCTGATCTGATCCCTTTCCAAGTGTCCTCAAGTAAACAATGAGAATGGCACACTAACCCAATTCTAATCTGCTTTCTCTAAAGAGTGATAACACTAGATCTGCTGCCATCACCACAGTATGGAGAACTTACCACGAATGTGAAAAACTTTCAGTTCTGAAATTTTAGCCATTGCATATTTCTAGTCGTTTGGGTGTATGGGTGCATATTTATATAGAGAGATATAGATATAGATATATAGATAAAAATATTTACATATTTTTCATTGACCAGGAATCCACATTGGTTTTGAGCAATACTAATTCATTCCATTAATAAACACTAGTCTCTCAAAAGGCATCTTTTTTCATTTTCTTATAGTTGGGTTGGATTTTTGTGGGAGCCAGGCAGTTGCTTACTATTTTTGCTGCTTTGCATTCTTAAGAATATAATATATTAAAAAACAAATCTCAAGCTTGGCTTTTTGCTGTACATAAAAAGAGAAATGTCTAAGGAAATGAAGAGGGAAAACAAGCTTTCAAAGTTACTGCTTAATATTCTTACAAGAGAATCAATAAATTTTTTTTAAACACACACACGCATACCTGTATCTTTTCCCAATTTTATTAAACCAGTTCCTTTGTAAGGGTTTTTCCTAGCCTCATTCAATGATACAACCATCATTTCTTTAAATTTAAATTTAAACTTTAGTTTTGTTATTAATTCAATTTGCTGCCCCTGTTGCAGTCCCCACTAAGTGAGGTCTCACTGTTGTTTCTAATAATTTTGCTTTATCTTGCAGACCAGTTTCCTAACTCATCTCAGAATGGGTCATGCAGACAAGTGCAGTATCCTCTGACAGACCTATCCCCCATCCTAACTAGTGGGGACTCTGATATATCCAGTCCATTACTGCAAAATACTGTCCACATTGACCTCAGTGCTCTAAATCCAGAGCTGGTCCAGGCAGTTCAGCATGTAGTGATTGGGCCAAGCAGCCTGATTGTGCATTTCAATGAAGTCATAGGAAGAGGTAAGTATTTCCACTCAGCTTTTTGTTAAACACGATTTTCCAGTAAGCATTTTATCTTCTGCCTTTGCAGATTAGGAATTAGACAATGGTGAAAGCAACTGACAGAGCAGTGATAACAAGTGCACTTGATTTCTGTTCTGCAGACATACAGCCCTGCAAATCACATCCATGGGGATTTGTCCCTGTGCATGGAGACAACTTGATAATCTCCCAAACGTATTAGAAATAAATCACATTCCTCCCTCACCTTTTTCATAATGACAACTATAATTTCTTGAAACGTGCCTTTTACTTCCTTCTAAAAATCATTCTGTTAAGTTCCAATATTTTTACTCCTATCTCCTTCCAGTCTTTCTCTACCCTGAGAATAGTGACTAACTCTATGAAGTCCTGGTTTATAGCAGTTTGTATACTGCTGGACAGCATCAGGAGACAGGGAATTTATAGCCTTCCCTTGATCTGAAGCAACATACATCGTCTCTACAATGCACTCCAATTTCTTTATACAAAGAGGAATGAATATTTGTAATAAGCCAGCCAGAGCAGCAATAACAGCTAGCGTGTACAGTATTTGAGGAAATATTGAGCAGGAAAAGAAACCAACCGGAAGCCAGGAAATGAACTCCACTCTTCCCTTTTTTTCTAAAAAGCTTTTACCTTTAATACTGAATGGCCTCTGATCCCTCTTTATTCAGTGTGCACTGCAAGAGGTAGCAGAGACATCAGCCAGCATGATGCAGAAGAAGCTGATGGGACAATTTGCCTTTTGTGTTCACGAGGCCTTCCCATTTTCCTGTGAAAGCATCAACACATTCCTCTATCACATACTCCAGATTTTAATCCTTAGCATGCTCCCCTTCCCAAATAGCAGCTTCGCTGTTAACAAACGTGTTTCACATCAGAGTAATATATAGTTCTTTTACCAGCCTGTAAATCCTAGTAATTGTACCAGTTTTAGAGTGTGTGGCTTTACTAATTATGTTCTAATTCTACATATTGTAAAATTAGTATTTTATCATGAAAGGTGCTAAAAATGGCAATTATCTCTCTTATAAAGTAATAATCATGAATGATTCTATAAGTATTAACTATTATTTCTTTATATGCTTTCCCCAGTAGAACGTGAGCCCTCAAGAGCATTTATTTAGTCATCTTTGCATTACAAGAGAGTAGACTAATGCCCAACACTCACATGCTAGGCACTCAGGGGGTCTTGGCCAGCTGGACAACTTAATGACTTACACAGCTATCAGACATTTGGCACCTCTGGGGAAAATTACGGCCACTGGATGAAAGGCTACCATTGGGAAAGTGATGTGGCTAAAACCAGAGAACTAAATGAAATGACTCAGAGTGAATTTGCTTCATTTGGGCGATTGCCTTTCAGTTTCTGCCAACCTGGATTACAAACTAACTGGTGACTAAAGGGGGAAATCCTTATTCTGTAATGCTAATCTTATTTCTAATGGTGACATTTTTATTTCATTTCAGTTTATTGGAATATAGGGAGCTTATTTTATTGTATTTCTTTATGTGGGTAAAACTTCATTTTTCATATTTAAAAGATGTTATTTGATCCTTAAAACTAATGTTTCTTTTACGAGGCAGATGTTACTCCTGTTTTCAGTGGTTCCACTGTGGTTGAATATTTTATTATGTTAACCTTTAATAACAGTTATATCACCTAAGTATTTACCATGTATTAAATAATCATATTGCTTGTATCTTTGGGTGAAATTAATTACGTATACATATTTCACAAACACACACAAATAGTGGTATTGTTAATCAAAAGCATAAGAAACAATGCATTTTTTTTCCATGTAGGAAAAAAAGAGAAATGAAGATCATGAAGAGCTTAATAAATAATATTGCACAATTAAAAGTAATGTGGCACTAACTAAGTTCCCTCTTTCATGTAGGACATTTCGGGTGTGTATATCATGGGACTTTGTTGGACAACGATGATAAGAAAATTCACTGTGCTGTGAAATCCTTGAATAGTAAGTTATATTTTATTTAACAGTGGAGTACACTTTTGTGGTTTGCAAACTAATAAATAGTTCATAATAAAACGTTGATTTACACTTTCCCTTGTGGAAAAATCAGGAACTGCTGGAATTATGGATCTAATCCTGAAAATTCATTTGATCTAAATTCTTATTGATGGGACTTCCCTGGTGGCGCAGTGGTTAAGAATCTGCCTGCCAATGCAGGGGACACGGGTTCAAGCCCTGGTCCGGGAAGATCCCACATGCCGCGGAGCAACTAAGCCTGTGTGCCACAACTACTGAGACTGTGCTCTAGAGCCTGCAGCCACAACTACTGAAGCCCGTGCGCCTAGAGCCCGTGCTCCGCAACAAGAGAAGCCACCGCAATGAGAAGCCCGCGCACTGCAATGAAGAGCAGTCCCCACTGGCCACAACTAGAGAAAGCCCGCATGCAGCAACGAAGACCCAACGCAGCCAAAAATTTAAAATATATATATATATATATATAAATTTATTTTTAAAAATTCTTATTGAAATGTTTCCTCAGAAATTATCCCTCAGAGCCCTCATAAGTAAGAATGAAGGAGAAATAAGGTTCTTGGATGAGCCTAAGTATCACTTAAATACGTTTGGCTTATAATATTTGTTTTACAAGTGATATTTATGGAAACTATGGGAAGCATGTTGGCACATACAGTAATAATGACTCATTTTACCCAGAGACATTACTATAATTATTTTTTAACCATGACTTCCATCAAAAAGATAAAAAATGAAATAAGAAAACAGGAAGAAAATATGCCAGCAGAAAATTGAAAAATTGTAAATGTGGTAATATCTCGTTTATCCACATTTTTGGTGAATGAGGTATTCCACATAAATGTACTTCCTTAACAAGTGATACTTACCCTCTTTTAGTGCTAGACATATATTTTTTAATATTATCTGCTATTGAGAAAATCTTTTTAAAATGGAATGCATACTCTTTTTAAGAAGCAGGGAATGCTGGAGTTACTCAGTTTTCCTGGGTCTCTCCCATGTATGCATGTTATTAAACTTCGCTTAAAAAAAAAGAGAAAAGAAACATGGAATGCTTCCAAACATAAACTAAGACTTTATTAATGACCCAGAGCCATAATTATGGCATAAATTACTGTCTTGTACAACCCAATATACTCCTCATACTAGAGCTTTCCTGGCTCCACCTTTGCTGACAGGTCTCACATGTCAGGTCAGTGTGCTTGCCTTTTCTACCCCCATTTCTAAATTTCTGCTCATAGTTTGAGGCAGCCTGAAAAAATGTTAACAAGATATATTACAGATTTATATTGGAATTAATAAGCTTTCAATGCACACGTGAAAGGTTTTCTTACAAGATACATTATTGCCGGAAATATTTCAGCTTTTTTAAACATAAATCTCCACGCTGAGCAGTGTTCTGTATGGTTCATTTTTTTGAAAGGCTAACCACAAGGTAATTAGAGGGACAGTTATATGAAATCTAACTACAAACTGTGATGGATTAAGTATAATTGTCAATAAGTTTGCCTTACTAAAGAGTACCCCTGCCAGTTGTACTCAGAACAGTCCTAATGCCAACAAATCTTTCTCTGTCCCTGGTGTGTGCTGATCTCTGTTTGGTCCAGATGGACTTCCAGGTCTTGGAATGCATTGCATTTGTAGAAGAATATCATCACTGACACTGATACTAATCAGATTAATAAATTAAAGGTTGTTAACTCTTTATTAGTGCTGACTATTGTCAGGCCCTCGGGATCTCTATCTGGAAATGATTAGAAACTATTATAACAAAATAGTCTACTTAGATACCATAGACAACGTTTGGTCTTCAAATCCTCCTACTCCAGGGATTGGAAAACTATGGCCTGCTGCCTGTTTTCATAAATAAAGTTTATTGAGACTCAGCCACTATTGTCTGTGGCTGCTTTTGCGCTGCAATGGCAAGAGTTGAGTATTTGCAACAGAGACCATAAGGCTTACAAAGCCAAAAATATTTACTATCTGGCCCTTTACAGAAAAGTTTGCCAACCCCTGCCCTAGACAATCACTACAGAAATGGACTGGCCTGCTTCTGTCTCCTTTTTCTGTAAGAGACAAACTATGGTTCTGCATGAGACAAACAGATTGCTAGACTCTTACAAAAACAGGTACAGGTGGTGACTTAAAGGTTTAGCACAGGGACTTCCCTGGTGGTGCAGTGGTTAAGAATCCACCTGCCAATGCAGGGGACACAGGTTCGAGCCCTGGTCCGGGAAGATCCCACATGCTGTGGAGCAACTAAGCCTGTGCACCACAACTACTGAGCCCACATGCCACAACTACTGAAGCCCGCACACCTAGAGCCCATTCTCCGCAACAAGCAAAGTCATTGCAATGAGAAGGCTGTGCACCACAATGAAGAGCAGCCCCTCCTCGCCAAAACTAGAGAAAGCCCACGCGCATCAATGAAGACCCAACGCAGCCAAAAATAAAATTAAAAAAAAAAAAAAGTGCAGCACAGGTGACATCATTCACTCAGAAGTATTGTAAAGAAACACTCTGATGATAAGGCATCAGGGCAAGATGTAGCCCAATGGTTTTACATTCCATTGCTCTCCCTCTCTGAACTTGACAAAGTAATTGTTGTCCCTGTAATGAGGTTAATGTCTCCACTGCTGTCTTTCTCAGGAATCACTGACATAGGAGAAGTTTCCCAATTTCTGACCGAGGGAATCATCATGAAAGATTTTAGTCATCCCAATGTTCTCTCGCTCTTGGGAATCTGCCTTCGAAGTGAGGGGTCTCCACTGGTGGTCCTACCATACATGAAACATGGGGATCTTCGAAATTTCATTAGAAATGAGACTCACGTAAGTATATTACCAAACTTACTAATTCATGAACTAGCTGTAAGCCAGTGAGTCTTCCAAAATGTGCCTGTTTTGAACCTTTTTAAAAGCTTTTAGCCAAAGAAGCACATATAAAATGTTTGCACCACTCAAATGGACAGAGGCCAATTCAATTCGCTAGTTCCTCAAAATCCTCTATCCTAGTAGGAAGATAGTGATACTTAGAAGGGTCTCCTGGGGGCAGTGATTCTTACCTGCACTGCAACATCCTTGCCGTACCATCTACTGGATAGGTACTCATCTTTGAGTACCTACTATATGCCAGAAAAAGTACCACACAGGAGACGTAGAGCCAGAATGAGCCTCAGCTTTCAAGGAGTTTTAACCTTAGAAGGAAGAAATACATCGAAAATTAATTATAAATGGGTCTCTTACTATTTTTCAAACTTGCCACCCACTCTTCTACCTCAGGACCTTTGCACTTGCTATTCTCTCTGCCTGGACTACTCTTCCCCAAAATATCCACATATCTCAGTCATCAACTTCAGCTTTTTGCTGTAATGTCATCTTCAAAATGAAGCCTCCCTGACCTGTCTGAAGTTGCAGCTGACCACCACACCTTCATGCCTTCTTTCTTGCTCCTCTCCTCTGCTTTGTTTTTCTTCATCACACTTACCCTCATATCATACACTAGGCCTGAGTTATCCAATACTGTGGCCACAAGCCACACGTGAATGGGGCTAGTCCAAACTGAGATGTGCTGTAAGTATAGAATACATCCCAGGTTTTGAATATTTAGTATAAAAAAAGAAAGTAAAATATCTCATCAATAATTGTTTATACTGAGTACATGTTGAAATGATATTTGGGATGTGCTGGGTTGAAAAATATATTGTGAAAATTAATTTTGCTTGTTTCTTTTTAATTTTTTAATGTGACTATTAGAAAAATTTTAATTACATATGTGGCTTGTATTATATTTCTATTGAACAGTGCTCTACTAGGCAATAAATAAATAATATATGTATACACACACACACACATCCCATTAGAATTCAAGCACATGAGGGTAGCTAATTTTGTGTATTTTGTTCACTGCTGTAACAGTAACACCTAAAATAGTGTTTGGCACATAGACTCTCAGGAGATATTTGTTGAATGAATGAGCTCAGGGTTACAAAAGAGGTTCTTAGATGCTTGCAAATGAGGGTTTTCTAAGTGACATTTATGCTGGTTCCTAAAGGCTGAGCAAACAATGGCCAGACCAGGACCAGGGAGGGAAGAAGGAGTCTCCGGAACTGAAGTCACAGATGGTCCCTGGCTGCCTCTTGGCTCCTGTGATCAGGCCTCTTTGGGAGTTATGGAGTAGCTTTACTCTTGATCAACAGCTTCATAAACATGAGGTCAGGTTCTCGGAGGAAATAAGCTCTAGGACAGTAAAGAAATATTTTGCATTCAGTCAAAAGAATAAAATATTCCCTGGCAGTGAATTTTTGCAAATAAGATGAATTTACCTTACAAAGCCTTACCATACCCACTTTTCCACTCTAACTCTTGCCATTACCCTGATGAGTTCATCTGGTTGGATATGCCATCTTCTCTAGGTATTATTCCCCCAGGGTTAAAGCATGATAGAGATTTCGTATTATACAGTATCATGGCCTTTTATAGTCCAAGGAGTCTATACTTACTACAACCACTAACAGATATGTCTTAGAGAAGCCTAAAACACAGGAAATGGCCTCTCCACATGCTGTATGCATTCAGGAGGGCTGTAGCCCTCCTTTCAGAGTCCCCGCTGTCTGTCTCTTAAGTTCACAAACTCCACAGTGGCTGCTGAAGAAGAGATATCCTGTTCCTGATGGCCAGGCACCAGTAGGGCTATCAGCCACAGTGACATCTATGTGATTTCAGATACAGTTCTCATAGGTACTAAAGGCATTACTCTGTCCATCCAATTTTGTGTGTTGAGCTTATGGAGAATGAGATTTCCTGTTCTCTGTGTGGATCCAGGCCACTGGTGCTTCAGTACCAGTAGGAGGGCTTCTGATGTGATTGATTTCACTACAGTGTGGGCTTTGGAGTCTAACAGATTTAGGTTAAAACCCTAACTCCACAACTTAGCATCTGAGTGGTTTGGGGTGGTTTATTTTTCTGGGAACGTCCTGTATTAACCGTGTATTTCTGATGCTCTGACTTGTGGGGACATTCTGACCCTGGAGAGACTGCCCCTCCCAGGACTAGCAAATTCCCAGAGGTATTAAACAACTCACCTTCAAAGAGCATGCCTTTCATCACCAAACCAACCACTCCAGAGCCCATACCCCAGCCACCTCCTTTAAAGTGCTCTCACACTCTGGGACATTATCCACCTGCCCTAATCACTTCAAGACCAGGTACCAGACTACTAGGGACAGTCCCTATACCCCAGAGCCCACTGAAATTATTCAAACCAGCCAATTCTAAGCCTGCTTCACCCATTCCTTCCCACAGAAACCACAGTACAGACTCTTGCTTGTGTTTTCCCCTTGCTTCCTCTGCCTCCTTACCAACCCTGGTGCTTCCCTGAGTGGCCTTGTATGACATGGCATGCCTCCTCCTCTTGGGAGTTGTGAGTAACAGCCTTTTCGATGGCAGTTGTTCCCATCTGCTGGCCTTACCACACCTAAATAATAATAAAACCTACATTTTAAAACACCTCCAGTTCCCCATCTGGAAAATGGAGCCCATATCACAGACGTGAGTATATAAGGATTAGCCAGAGTTTATAAAAACATCTAGCATGGTACTTTGCAAATAACAGGTACTTAATATTATTGCTGTTATCAACAGGGCACAAGTTATTATTTGAAACAAGGTCATTCTTATAAACATTTCATAATTCTGAGATCATAGCTAGAACAGTAAATGCTTAGTTTATGCGTTTCCAATTCTCTTTGATTACAGAACCCCACTGTGAAAGATCTTATTGGCTTTGGTCTTCAAGTAGCCAAAGGCATGAAATATCTTGCAAGCAAAAAGTTTGTCCACAGAGACTTGGCTGCAAGAAACTGTATGTAAGTAGAAGAATCTCTGTGCCTGCAGTCCAAATTAAGTGACAAGGAGGAATGTTTTCCACTGTTCAAGGCTAGAGAGGATGTTTTCTCTTCTCATGCAAAAGTCCGTTAGTTCCGTTACAGTTTTAAATCAATATGTAAGCACTGGGGATGTAGGCGGGGCTTTCAGGCTTTATCAAACAGAATTTAAAAGGAATTCTCCAGAGGGGGTCTTAAACAGCTGTTGTGTGCTCTTGCTTTTCTTTTTCCTTCCCACCCATAGCCCCCAGTGTTGTGGTTTCACACTGCATTAGTTTTTGGGAGGGAGAATTTGATCTTCAGCATTTTACAGTGAAAAGGAGAGGGCTGGTAACACAAATACCAACATATTGTAACTTCCCAAGAGTAGATTTGAAGTCAGCCTGCAGAAACCCTACCAAAAATGGTATTTGGGAATGAATATACAAAGAACTTTATTTGTGTCTGTCTGCCTGGGCTGTATAATACAACAGTCAACAGTTTGTAGTTGATTTGTGCTTTCCCTTACGTGGCACTGATTCATGGCTCATGGTACGTGTGAATGAAAGAACTGTGCTATTAATTTCCCACCTTGGTTTTGGTCAATGTAACAACATAAAAGCCAGCTTAAACAAAAGATACATAGCCTCAGATAGAAGAAATTGATTTTTGTTGAACCTTGCTGTTTTCCTAGATGCTTTACTATGTATCGTTTTTCTCTATTACCTCACTGGCGGAACATAAGAGTTGTACGTACTAGCCTAGCCCACTGAGAATGAAAAAGGAAAATAACAGTCCCCTCTCGTATCTCCCCCATAAAACTAAGTATTGCTAATAAGCTGGCAAGTGAAAATTAGTGATTGCTTTGGGTAGTCAGTTGGCATACTCGATTTAGCAACCAAGGAAAGCTGGGAGGGTGGCCAATTTTACTACTTCTCCAGATCTACATGAAAGCAAAAAAGATTTTCTTATGCCACATCATTTATAATCTCTTTCCTTGGTCTGTTGAATTTAAAATGTAAATGTCAAGCATTTTTATTCAAGAATTCCATTGTAATTTAGTGTTAGTCAAAACAGGCCAGATGAAGCCCTCCCTTCAGAAGTTATGGATTTCAAATACTGAAGTCCCTTATTCTAATCTTTAGAGATTCAGCATCACTGTAGATTATTCTATTTCAGCCACCAGTAATAATTTTTGTTCTTTCTGTAGGCTGGATGAAAGATTTACGGTCAAAGTTGCTGATTTTGGCCTTGCCAGAGACGTGTATGATAAGGAATACTATAGCGTACACAACAAAACAGGTGCAAAACTGCCAGTGAAGTGGATGGCTTTAGAGAGCCTGCAAACTCAGAAATTTACCACCAAGTCAGATGTGGTAACGTATTGATCACCCCAACCTCCTCTTTTACTTTCATACCTAACTTTTTTAGTAGTTTTATGGGAACTTAATTTTTTATTAATTAATTAATTAATTTCTATTTTTGGCTGCGTTGGGTCTTCGTTGTTGCATGCAGGCTTTCTCTAGTTGCTGTGAGCAGGCGCCACTCTTCGGTGTGGTACATGGGCCTCTCATTGCAGTGGCTTCTCTTGTTGCGGAGCATGGGCTCTAGGCACGTGGATTTCAGTAGTTGTGGCATGTGGGCTCAGTAGTTGTGGCACACAGGCTTAGTTACTCCGCGGCATGTGGGATCTTCCCGGCCCAGGGCTCGAACATGTGTCCCCTGCATTGGCAGGGGGATTCTTAACCACCGCACCACCAGGGAAGTCCCAGGAAGTTAATTAAAAAAAAAAAAAGATACCTTCAGCACCACTAATTTCAGTTTTCTTCAGACGTAAAAATGGGCTTGACTGTCTAACAGGTACCCATAGTATGTTTCCATAAATTCATTCATTTATTCGGAAACATTTGTCCAGAAGAATAGCACGTTAAATCCTTGGGAACCCCAGAGCTGAACCAGGTATGAACCCTGTCCTCCAGGAGCTTTTGCTCAGCAGGAATGGGACGGCATGTCCGTCACTAACTCACACAAAGTAGACTGGGATTAGTCCAGCCACTCATAGCTCAAGGGCAGAAGAAGCTGTAACTGAGGCACGTCTAGCAGTGTGGGCCTAGCTAGAAAAGTGCCCTCCTTTATCTGCAATGGTCATCCTCCTGTCACAGAACAAGCTTCTAAAGGCGTGCACCTGAGCTATGAGGGTAGGCAAGACCATGGGCAGACTCACCTGGGCAGCCAAATCTACCACACTGCCCTTTCACCTGGTGGAGGAGGTGGTGCTTGAAATGGGCCTTAAAGGAGGATGGAATGATGGACAATGAAATTAAAAATGCCAATCCAGGTGAGGCAAAGGGGCAGGAAAGTATACAAATCTGTAAAGTTCTAAGGAAACAGTAAGCAGCAGTGATTCAGCAAAAATAGAAGGCGCAAAGGGAACTTATGAGAATAAATTGAGAAAAATATTTTCATAGTAGGTCATAGAGATCCTTGGAAAGCAAACTAGGGAGTCTGGAATTTATTCTCTGGCCATGTGGAAACATTATAGTGAATCAGATTACACTACAGCCTTTCTTCATTCTGTAAGATGTTTTGAGAGGAGTAGATGCAGGAAGACAAAGTGAGAGGTAGAATTTGAAGTAATATAGAAATTGTAAGAACAGAAAAGAGTTGGAAGGAAAGGCATCTCAGAGGTAGAATCAACAATATTTAGCAAGAAATTGATGAAAGTCAAAGCTGAGCAAAGTTATATACTGGTGCAATTACAAGTATGTGAAACAGAGGAGCAAAAGCCGGTTTAGGAGGAAAAATACCACTTGAACATATTGAGTTTGACTTGGGAGTAGGACATACAGGCGAAGTGTCCGTCAGGCAGTTGGAAATGTGGATCTGCAGCTTGTACAAACTCTTTAGTTGTCTTAGTCAACTAGGGCTGCCATAACAAAGTATTACAGACTGGGTGGCTTAAACAATGGACATTTATTTTTCGCAGTTCTAGAGGGTAAAAGTGGGAAATCAGGGTGCAAGTGTGGTCAGCTTCCGGTGAGGAAAACACATGGGCACCTTTTCACTGTGCCTCATGCTAGGGAGAGAGCAAGAGCAAGCTCTCTGGTGTCTGTTCTGGTAAAAGGGCACTAACCCCATCCTCGTGACCTCATCTACACCTAATTATCTCCCACAGGCTCCATCTCCAAATACCATCACAATGGGAGTTGGAGTTTTAACGTATGAATTTGGAAAGGAGGGACACAGTTCAGTCCATAGCAGAGGACAAGGCTGGAAATAGGCTTTTGAAAGTCCAAATACAATTATTCAGAGGAACCTACATACATGAAGTAAGGGAGAAAAGGAGAGAGGTGGGAGACTCAGAGGAAGAGAAAGTTTCAAGAAGCAATGGGATATGGTCAGCAGAGTCCACTGCTACTCAGTGCACAAGAAAGGTCTTGGAAGCTGAATGACCTAAGTGATTTGGTCTAGAGTGTGCTGAGGAGCCTGGGTGGTGGATGGAATATTCTATTTGCCTTTAATAAGTCAAGAGGACTATGATATGTGGAGTTAGAAAAATGTTAATGTCTCAGTCCTTGAGGATAACAACTGAAAACAGGAAAAGTGTTAACTGGTGACATCAGCAAACAAGATTGGGAGAAAATAACGTTAATGGAGGACATAGATTCCAAAAGAGAAAGGGTTGGCAGCTCTTAAGGTATAACAGGGGACTGGGATCTGAGTGCAGTGTTAGGAGGTGGGAACTCATCTGCCTCCTCCCTGTGAGTCAGCAAGAAAGAGAGGTGTGGCCTCTATTGGTAAGAGTTTCAAAGTCGTTGTGGTCTTTAAGTGAAAGCAGAGTTTCAGTTCCTGAGGAAGTCATTAGAGAATAAGTTGAGGGTGACTGGGAGTCTTTTCAATGAGCAGGTGTATCACAGGACAAGTTGGAGGAATGGGACTTCAGGGTGGATAAGATTGGTAAGAGGATGTGATAGCCCATGCTAGAGCTTAATGCCTGGGATTCTGATCCTAAAAGACTCTGAAAAAGATGAAAAAAGCAGGTGCTAGAGAGGTAGGCTTGAGGACACATTAATGATGGTGGCAAGTGAAGGCATAAGGTAGGGAGAATTAACTCATCCTCAAAGAACATACATTTCATCCAGACTTGACTACTGGTAAGAGCCAGAACCAGCTCTTACAACTCAATAAGAAGACAAAATAACCCATTTTTTAAAAATAGGCAAAAGATTACATAGATATTTACCACGGAGATGTATGAAGAGCTAGCTAATAAGCACATGAAAACATATGCCCACACAAAGACTTGCACATGAATGCTCACAGTAGTGTTATTCATAATGTCCAAAAACCAGGAGCGATTTTAATGTCCATCAACTGGCGAATGGGTATATAAAACATGGTATATCTATACAACAGAATAATACTATTCAGTAACATAGAGGAACCACTGATGCATGCTACATCATGGATAAACCTCAGAAACATTGTATCAAGTGAAAGAAGGCAGACCCAAAATATTACACGTTGAATGATTCCATTTATGTGAAATTTCTAGAAAGAGGCAAAAGATTGAGACAGAAAACAGATCAGCGGTTGCCTGGGGCTGAAGGTGGGAGCGAAGATTGACTACCAGCAGGCATGAGGGAAGTTTCTGGGGTGTTGTAATTGATCTAAAACTGAATTGTGATGATAGCTGCACAACTATATATAATTTACTAAACATCCTCGACTGTACACTTACAATTGGCAAATTTTATGATATATAAATCATACCTCAGCAAAGTTATTAAAACAAAAGAAGCCTGATGAAATTTTGGATGCTCAAGGCAAGAGTTGGGATTCTGAGCTTTTTGACAACCCTGTACACACACTACTATCTCCACAAAAATACACACACACTGCAGGGAGGTTTAGCACTTCTTATAAAACAGCTGTCACTCAGATACTTGACTAGAAATTTACACAGGCTTCTATAGATGCGAAGTGCTATGTCTTTCTCACTCTTATTGAAAGACACTATACTGTACTACATAAAGGGTGAACCTGAGTAATCCATACAGTACTGCTTTGGAAAATGGTTATTGATTGCATGGATAAATTTGCATAAAGTTTCATTTCCAGGACAGCACAATGTTTTGAATGTTGACATGGAACATTTCCAAAAGCATGTAATAAACCATATGTATGTTGAGACCTACAAGCAAAAACTTGCCTGTTTGTAGAAAGGTCTACTGTCTTGCAAACGCCCAGATGGAGTTCAGCTAAAGTCTGAATACTCTTGAAGCCCTTTCCGACAAAATTGGAGTGTCTCTATATGTGCAGTTATTCATACCCAGTATTATACAGTGTCTCACACTTAGTACGAATGCTCCCATTAAAGTCAATACTGACTTCTCAGTTGTTCAACCAACTGGCTTTTTCATCCTGCTTCACCATTCTGCAGTGTTTAATATCGTCAACTACTCCTCCCTTCTTGAAATTTCCTCCTTCTTTGGTTTCGGGGGACACTGTACCATCTTGTTTTCCTCCTGCTTTTAGGCTGTGTTTTCTTTACCTTGACAGCTTCTCTTTCTTCTCTCACAGCCTTACACACAACTCTCCCCCAGGATTTTGGTCCCCAGGTGTCAGCCTCTCTCAACGATTTCAACCATTCCCATCAAGGGTCTCCTTTGAATCTCTCTTCCAAGATATTTTCATTAGCAACACAAATTTACCACGTTCAAAGTCAAATTCTTTCCTGCCAACTGTCAGTGCCTCACTTCTTTATTTCTATTAATGGTATCACCATTGTGCAACATACCAATTCTTCACCCTTTTTATTGTGCAGTTCTTTAAGTTTTAAAGATTGCATACAGTTGTATATTCACCACCACAACAACCAGGATATGAAACAGTTTCATCATCCCGGAAAATTTCCTGTGCCTCTTTGTATTCAACCCCCTGCCCTAATGCTAAGACCTGGAAACCACCGGTCTGTTTTCTGTCTCTATAGTTTTAACTTTTCTGGAATGTCATATAAATGGAATCATACAGTAAATATGAGTCTGTCTCCTTCACGTAGCATAATGCGTTTGAGAGGTATCAGTGGAATCAATGTATCAGTAGTTATTCCTTTTTTTATTGTGGCAAAAACATAAAATTGACCATCTTAACCATTTTTAAGGTAGAGTACAGTAGTGTTAACTATATGCATATTGCTGTGCAACTGATCTCTAGAACTTCATCTTGCAAAACTGAAACTCTGTATCCACTGAACAACTCCACATTTCCCCCTCC